>NC_050465.1:42953197-43285697 GCF_903995425.1 Onychomys torridus
GTACCAGAAACCTAGAGGATACAGGTGCAGGGCAAGGTTGTCTGTTTATTTTGCAAAAATAAAAACAGGGAAATGACCTCTAATTAACATTTCTTTCAGTGCTCAAAAATGTGAATTTCCATAGAATCGAGATTGGGAAGGGGGAAAAGGTCCAGGTGAGAACACATGAAAGTGGACTTGACTTTCAGTGGACTTGATAGGTATTGCTGAGCTGCACAAAAAGTAATTGAGACAAGCCAGTCTGATGGCACGGGAATGGGGAACAGCTCGGTCTGTAATATCATTGCTGAGAAGCCATTTATCGAATAGCTTTTAGAGATGTTCGAGTTATTGAGGTAAATTGGATTGTAAACAATAACCATATAAAGTCATTAAAATGAAAGGGGACGAGAGTCTCTTGTCCACACAGCATCCAAGGAGTGCCATCACTGTTTCCGAGGGTCACTGAGATAGTGAATGTCCACAGCACTTGGATGAGTACTTTATTATCTCATAATAAGCATGCTCCGTTTATTATTTTTTTTCCTGCAACTTTTGGTCCATGTTTTGCAAAATACTGAAAACATAGCTCGGGTTTTTCCTTGGGGTGGAGGGTAGTCAGACAAAGTCACGTATTGGATTACAGAGATCGTAGCAGATCAGAGAACGAAGATGTCCTCTGTCACACATCTTTAAAATAGTAACCCATTTCATAGAGAAACCATTTCCTAGGAGTTGGGATGAGTTTTTATGACATGTAGCTGCTATACATATGTATATGTAATATATTACATATATATATATATATATATATATATATATATATATATATATATATATATATATATGCACACTTCAGGGGGAAACCTTAATTTTATAATTTTTCATGAGAATTTAATTGAGCCCAACCCTTGGATGCAGATAACAAGAACACCAGCTGCAGAGCTTTCAGATCTCACTGTGGGGCCCGTTCCTGCCATCATTTTCTCATAGGAAAGGGTCATTAAATTTCCCTCTCAGAGAAAGGAGAAAACACTGACAATGGTTACTGCCTAATGCTTATGTACAGAACTGCTGTTATTGTTGCTTGGCAACAAGAAGAGATTTGACAAGGAGTCTAAAGGAACTGAATGAATAAATGGAAATGTCAGCATCAGTTTCGGGGGATAAGAAGAAATTTACTATTGCAGGATTAGCATCACATTGCTTTTTCCAAGCTACATGACCGGAATCCACAAGGTTTCTTCTGTCCCTCCTGCCCCGGCCCTCCTCTAGCCTTTCATGGTACCCCCTTTTGTACTGTGGCTGGGGGGTGTGTAAGAGACAGATGATGCTTAATGCCAACAAATATAAGAGCGTGTCCAAAATGAAACCATTGGGCAGCAGGAAAAAGTAACTTTGGTTAGCAATCCCTTGGACTTTATAGGGACTTCTCCCACATTCTAGCTATTTCCTACTGTGGTCCCTCATGTTAAATTATCCAGTTTCAGAGATAAAGGGTTGACAAGGCTACAACAGTGATTTCTTCTCTCCTGACCTTGCACATGGAAAGTCCATTGAGAGAGACTCGTAGGTAGACAGATGGTCAGATGTAGCACTTAATAGCAAATTCTTGTATATTACTAAAGTCAGTTTTTCTTGGTAAGCCAGCAGATAAGAAGTTTTTAACTTGCTCGTGTACTTAATACTTTACATAATAGGAATACTACAGAGTTTACCCCACCCCCAGTATCTGTCCATCAAAATTTGGTTTACTAATTTAGTCGAGATTCTATAATGGTGATTGTAGGGAATTATGAGTCGAGACAGTTCATAGGGGCAGGTCTCCCTAGGGTGGAGGTGCAGGGTAATTCTTTTACATGGTAAATGTGAGAGACTAGGCAGACGCAGTGAGGGGCAGCCTTCATATGTCATGACATCTTTGGAGGAGGAAAAAAAAAGAGAGAAAAATACAGCAGGAAAAGTCCCCAACTTGTGTTGTTCGAATCTTAAATAGTCTTATTAGTAGAAAACCCTGAGCCAGGTACTGGGGTAAATACTGAAAGATCAGAGAAACAGAACAAGCCACTGCCCCGTCTCACCTCACCAACTCCACGAATCCTCTGACTGCCTCTTCGTCCTCAGCCGAAAGAACATTAGTTCCTGTCTCCTCATGCCTTATATGCCTTTCTCTGCCCAGTGATATCACTTCCTTCTTAGTGCTGGAATTAAAGGTGTGTGCCACCATTGTCTGGCTCTGTTTCTCTCCTAGACTGAGTCAATCTCATGTAGTCCAGGGTGGCCTTGAACTCACAGAGATCCAGACAGATCTCAGCCTCCCGAGTGCTAGGATAAAAGGTGTGTGCCACCCCCGCCTGACCTCTATGTTTAATACAGTGGCTGGCTCTGTCCTCTGATCCTCAAGCAAGCTTTATTAGGGTGCACAATATATTACCACAAACTTGCAATGCAGTGGTTAAGAAAATTTCGTCAGGCTGATGGTGCAGACCAAAGCTGCCAACTAGAGGACTCTATGTCCCTCAGAGAGTGGACTGACATCATCTAGAAGAGGGATGCATGGGACCAGCCCTGCATGGCTGGGCTGTCAATCAACTGTGCCTCCCACAACAGACTTCTCTACACTCCACACCCCTCAATTGCATCAAAAAACTGTCTGTAAAAAGGAAATTGAGATATGTATTTTGGAATTTTATCATATGATGGAAGCATGAGTTCTTTATGGTCTTGGGAAAAATGAATAAGAAGTTTGTAAACCGCTGCTCTGAAATGATAAATAAATTAAAATACAAATCCTAAGGGGCTAATGAGATAGAGCAGTTGATGAAGTGAGAGGACCTGAATTTAATCCCCAGAACACACATTTAAAAAGCCAAGCATGATAGAGTGTACGTGTGTCCCGTTGCTGGGGAGGCAGGGGCAGGTAGATCCCACCTGCTCATTGGCCAACCAGCCTACTTGTCAAGCTCCAGGTCAATGAAGGACCCTGTATCCAAAAAGGTAGACAACACTTAAGGAACAGTAACTAAGATTTCCTCTGATCTCCTCACACTTGTGCAGGTGAGTGTGTGCATGTACACACACACACACACACACACACACACACACACACACACACAATTTCAAGACCAAGAATTCCCTTGCCTTTGCAAACTAGACTGTGCTCCTAATAGTATGAGGGTCTTCTCAACTCCTAGAGTAAGCCATCATTTAGTAACCTTTCCCCCCAACTCTGTTTCTAACCACATTTAAAGTAAAAAGAGGTCCAGTTACTTCCACTGAAAATTCTAGTCCTTTGCTACATTGTGTCAACTCTCTTGGCTTCAGGGTCATTTTGGACCACATGAGTTAACTCATTACCCTGCAGGCTCACCAGAATCTTCACTCTAACAGATGAGCCTGTGGTCTCAGGCATTGTAAAAGATAAAAGCAGGGTACTGGACCACAAAGTGAGTGCTGCCTCAGTATCCAGAGGAGCTCTTCTATCTGGATATAGCGCACAATCTTCCATTCTTTGTAAGATGCTAGAATTTCATTAAACCACCTGAGGTTCCTTTGCGACTCACTAGTCCACATTTCTCATGCCTCTGTCTTTAGGCCCCTTCAGAACCATGCTTCTCCATCTTTGAAGATGATGATCAGCCAAGGTTGTTGAAATAAATACATCAATGCTTAGTTATATAACAATGTGGGGTTTTGTTTTGTTTTTTTACTGTAAAATACCTAACATGACACTTTCCCTCTTATAATTGTAAACCTGTAATATGGTGTTAACTGTAGGCACAGTGTCTGCGAGATTTACCTGTCTGCTATAAATAAAATTGTACCTTTCTCACTTCCTGTTCCCTGCCTTCACGAATCCTGGAAACCACCATAGTATCCTCAACTTCTATTAGTCTGATGATTTAATTCTTCATACAAGTGTGGCTGGCTCTTAACATTAGCAGAATGTCCACAAAATTTCTCCACATTGGCATGTTGCTGCATATTTCAGCATTTCCTTTTTTATTGTTATTATATTTATTTTATTCCGTTTTTATTAAGGCTACATAATGTTTCACTGTCAACCCCTTGGGAGTATCTACTCATCCACTAATGGAGAGATATTGGTGTTTCCTCTAAACAGTTACGGCCCAGATGTGACTCTGCTGACTGAAGTCAGTTTTAACTTTCTCTTTGCTGTCTTTAGAAGAAACCCAAACAGATAATTGTAGGAAAAGCAAGATCTGGTCAGCTAAATAGTCATTTTGAGTAATATTTTAAAACAATGTGCCTTTTTAAAACTGGTCCACCCTCGTAAATAAAAGGGAAATTATATTCCTGGTTTCCATTGAAGTTTATGATCTGTTTCCTCCATACCACAGTGAAGAAAGATCCAAAGCTAATATGCGTTTGAGATTAAGTTAACTCTCTTCAGCAGGTATTGACCAAAGAGCAATTAGCTTTTTTATTCTAGTATCGATTAAAGGATTATAAGTGACTTACACCCTTTTATAATACTTTTTATCTGGGAAGTTCTGTGAATGAGCAAAAAAAAAAAAAAACCAAAACAAAACAAAGTAGAAAAACTACATTAAGAGTAACTATAAATAATTACCTTCTTTCCCCAAGTAGAGGCCTTAAACGACAAAGAAAATGAGGAAAGAAATTTCTGAATATTCTTTTAGGAACAAGATAAATGAAAAGAATCTTGTTTTTCTGCTGTTGCTAATGTACCCCAAACCAAAATAGCCTATGGATATAACATTGCTTTTTTTTTTGTAATAAGTCTAAATATGGAATTCATCAGAGATACAGACAGAATACTCACCTAAGCCCTAATAATGTATGTGACCAGCAGGGTAGAAACAGACTTGTAGTGGACTGAGGGGCTAACCTGCTCTAAAATTATCTGCCAGTCTGATTGTTAATTCTGAGGAAATTGGAGGAAGAATCAAACACAGTGACTTTAAAAAAATACCAACCAAACAACAACAACCCAAACAAAACAACTCAGGCATACACCGAGTACATGCTATCTAAATGTGTGAAATGAAATGTTTGTTGCC
The DNA here is from genome assembly GCF_903995425.1 of Onychomys torridus. NCBI lineage: Eukaryota > Metazoa > Chordata > Mammalia > Rodentia > Cricetidae > Onychomys > Onychomys torridus. The sequence goes on from NC_050465.1 coordinate 42,958,222, forward strand.
CTATTGTGTGTCTCAGTGTACATTAGAGGGACTGTTGCCATTAGCAACCATCATATAGCTGGCCCCTTGCTCTTGTTTCAGGCAGATTGTGTTCAGCGATGATGTCTATTAAAGTGTCTTCCACATTAAGAGCTAGAGTCTTGGGGTTGGGGATTTAGCTCGGTGGTAGAGTGCTTGCCTAGCAAGTGCAAGGCCCTGGGTTCGATCCTCAGCTCTGGAAAATAAAAAAAGAGCTAGAGTCTTAAAAGGGGATCTGTTCTTTGTAGCAGGCTGATAAGTGTAGCAGGAAACAAGTTTCTTCCAAAAGAAGGGGATTCTGCAACTCACTTAGTAGTTGGGGTGCTTGCCTGGAGCACTGGGTTGCCCTGTAAACAGTCTAGCCTGAGATCACCATGCTGGGTTAAAGACCAACCAAGCCCATCGAGAGACTCCATGAAGTGAGTCATCTTCATGTTACATGAAGAGAACTCACTGCCCAGCTTGTGGTCTCACTCCCACTTCATGAGTGACCCAGGGCAAACTCATTCACCCAAACTTCTCCCAAGACAGAGAAAGTACCAGATCAGTTAGCTGTCTGTCCTCAGTGGTCACTCAGCAGTAGGTAACTACAATCCCTTCTTCAAGAGAGGGCTCCCCTGAGCTGGTTAGCAAACAGATTGCCTAATGTATACAGAGCCTGAGGTCCAAACGCCAGAACCACGAAAACTGGGCATGGTGATACACAACTGTAATCTGAGCCCTTGGGAGGTGGAGACAAGAGGATCAGAAGTTCAAAGTCATCCTCCACTACATAGTGAATTTGAGGTCAGGTTCAGCTCCTTGAGACTATCAGAGAGAGGAGGAGAAAAGAGAATGTATGTCCCTCTGGAACAGTTTTACTTTACAAAAGCCACATTGTTGAAGTAATGATGTTGCATCAATAACAGAGAGGTAATAACAGAGAGGTGGAGAAGAATTATAGTCTATGCAGTTATTTGGAGAACTGAGCACTGTCCTTGTTTATGGCCCCCTCTCCCTTAGTAAGAAGAAGTAAAGGTGTTTTATTGTTAGAGAAACACAGAGGACTGAAATTGGTTTGAGGGGAGGATGAGGGGAGGAGATGGGGTGTTCCAAGTGGAACGCCACAGGACACAGGAAGTGTGCTCAAGGGAAGCAGGTCCAGGCTCCTTGGAGCATCGAGTATTCAAAGGGATGAAATTTCACAGACAAAAGCATAGGGCCCAAACCTGATCTCTAGCTTCTATGATATCTTGACTTCTTGATTCTCAATTCTGGGTGCTCATGAGAACCATGGTGGAAACGCTAATGCCAAGCCATTCATCATCCAAATTATTTCCTCCTCATTCCTCGTATCTAAATGGAAACCCGTCCCTTCTTCATAAGTAGCCTGTGAGCCTTCTCCACACAGCTCATATCGGTCCGTTTTCTTGTCCAGGATTCTGTGTTAAAATCCTAACGGGCATTCATTTGATCTCCTTGAGCTCATCCACAAAGAAAACAGAATGACCTTAAATGTGCAAATATCATACTCCTGCCCTGAGTAAATCTTCAGTGGCTTTGCCTCAGAGTCAGGCTCAAAGTCATCAGACACAGGACCTGGGCCACGTTGGCCCTATCTATGCCTTTGTCTCTGAAATTCCATCCCTTTTAATACTTGATGCTCCCAGGATTCTGGAGCACACTTTTCCTATGAGCACACTTCCTGCGTTCTGTGCCGTTCTTGCTGAAACAACCCATTTCCTTCCCCATTCTTCTCCTTAAGCCAATTTCAGTCCTCCACGTTTCTCTGGTCCTCAGACAACAAAACATCTTCACTTCTTTTACTAAATTCATCAAACATCTGTCTTTCAAGACCACAAACTTTCTCGGCAGATCAGGACGTGTGTCGGTCACCGCCTGTGGTCCAGCTTTGGAGTCTGATCTTTGTGACTTCGTTAGTTTATAAATAAACGAAGGATCATGAATTAGAAGATTACCCTCAGCTCCGAGGACATTCTTGGGGCAGTACTCTGGCTTCTGTACTTGACTCGGGCTCATAGAAATTCAAATCAACAGTTTGGCTCCGGCCTACATGAAATCTAAATCAATAAATCTTCTCTACAGGAAGATAGCAACTGACTTTTTAAAAGATACCAAACTGGAAGGGAGGGCTAACATGCTCCCTGTTTGTAGTGACAAGAACGCAAGGTTCCAAAAGATAACAGCTGGCTGCAACACCAGGGCAGAACTTCCATACTGAAATTTTTCAAAGATGGATGTAACATCCGTGCCTGTGCGTGAGAGCATCATTTCACAGGCCTGGGGCTGCAGCATCATTTCACAGGCCTGGGGCTGCAGCATCATTTCACAGGCCTGGGGCTGCAGCATCATTTCACAGGCCAGGGCCTGCAGCATCATTTCACAGGCCTGGGGCTGCAGTACTTGTCCCGAGAACTAGTAGCAAATGAGCTCCATGGAGGCCAGCAGTTAATGTGTCTGCTAAAGCATCAGAGCTGGGTTGGACAGCTGGAGTGGGTAAGTGGGACCCCACCTCAGTAGGTGCAGGTGCCACACTTCTCTTCTTTGATTCCCCCACCCCCAAACTAGAACAGTGTGCTTATCCACAGAAACACTTTTCTACCAGAAACACTCAGGAGAGCTTGACCAGATGGCAAGAGCTTATGAACACCTGTAGGAGAGGGTGTTTGCTCTGTGGTGATGGATTTTTGAGGAGTGCTTCAGTTCTTTGAAATAAGGGCAGGCCTGGCCTGTAGAAGGCAGTTACCTTCTTACATGCCAGAGGGTAGCATCAGGAACAAGGGTTGGAAAGGTCTAGCATTCCCTCTTTGGCTATGTGTCACCAACTTTTCTTGCCCTTTTTATTTTTTCCTTAATCTCAGCAGGATATCCTTCATTTCTCTCTGCTGTCCTAATCCATCCTCTGTAGGCCTTAGAAACCTTCATCCGCTACTTTAACAATACCTAATGCTCGTGTGCCCAAGCCTCAGGACCTCCCACTATACTTTTTACAGTTTGTAAACATGGATCATCCCTCTCCTCTGCTTGTAGCTTGCTTAGAGTCTCTGGGGAAAGCCATGCCGATCGGTGCTGTCCAACATTCATGGCCCTTCGGGCCTGTTCAGCATTCTTTGTTCATTAAGGTCACTTCCTCTTAAGTTCCCATGAAGGCAGCTCTAAACCATTCTCTGCTGCTTAAGCCTCGAAGCTCAGATGAACGGTTTCCAGAAACTTTCCTCGTCACCTGCTCAAGCTTTTACTGTATCTCCACTCCCCTTTCCTTCGGTCTCAGAATTCTGAGTGTGTGTGCACGTGTGCAGGTCCCACTTTGGCTGCTCCTCAGAAGCCATCCACCTTGTTTTTTGAGACAGGGTCTCTCGCTCGGTCCTGTGACTCACTGGTTCGGCTAGATTGGCTTGCTGGCCACTGAACCCTAGCGCTCTGCTTCCCATCCACGCATGGGATTACAGCATGCACAACCATGCTTGCCTTCTCAGGTGCATGCTGGCTATCAAACTTGCCTCAGGCTTGCCCAGAAAGTACTTAGGCCGAGATGTCCCCAGCCCCTCCACATCTCAGCACCATTTTCTCATTTCCTCTAGGATCTTCTTTCATAATTTATCTCCTTCTTTCCTCTCCTCAAGTTCTTTGCCAGCGGCTGCCCTTTCCTCCATCGGTGAACACGCTTAAGCACTTCAGGCAATAAATTGTGTGCTGATTGTTTTCAGATGGATTTGGGGGGGAGGGGGGAGGAACCAAGCCAGAAATCCAATTAGAAGAGTTTTCCAGAGTCTCCCTGGGAGACAAAAGGAGCCTGTCTAGGTTGGCGAGAGAGAGAGAGAGAGAGAGAGAGAGAGAGAGAAGCAAACAGGTGAGATGGAGGAGGGAGTTTAGTACCAGGCCAACTCCATGTAGCTGGCGCTTATTACCGCCCCTCGTTTCCTTCACTGATTCTCCAGCCCCTCTAACTTTTCCCTCTTGAAATGAAGCTACAGAACACACATAACTAGGACTCTCCAAGGTGTGTGGTGAGAAAGGTGCCATCAGGGAGGCGGTTTATTTGTGGGGTAGGGAACGGTATCTCCTGACGAGGAGAAAGAACGCGGCGGACTTTTGTTCCTCAAAGAGGGGGTCCCTTGCACCCACTAACCATGGCTGTTGTCACCGTCACCGAAAGCTTCGGAATGTAAGGCAGTACACATGAAGTGCCTTAGAGCTCTGGAGGTCAGCGGGCTGCAGGCTTAGAGCCCTCAGCAAAAGGTGTCCACAGGGCCACATTCCTCTCTGGGAGGTGATGGGGGGAATTGGTTTTCTTGCCTCTTCCGGTTTGGAAGCTGTCTTCGCTCCTCACCTTTCCACCCCATCAAGTCTTCGAGCCCCGAAGTGACGAGTTCAGCCTCATTTTGTGTTACTGTTACTGGCTCTCTTTCCACTTCCACACCTAGAGGTTCTTGTCATGGTGCTGGCCCCCGATGAGATAATACGGGATCATCTCTGTCCTTTAGCTAGTTAACAACCTTCATCCCGGCTGCAAACTGAGTGTGCCCTCAGGGTCGACATCTTCACAGGTTCTGAGAAACAAGAGTATGAAGCCATTCTGGCCTGCCACATCCTAGGACCCAGCAGTACCTGGAAAACAACTAACCTGCAGACTCGGAGTGTCTGCATCTGCATCCTGGTTCTGGGTAGACCCCAGCTAACTGAGATGGGTTTAGAAGGCACACAGAGAGTTAGAAGACCCTCACGCCAGGTTTCCTATGATTCTGTCAATATGGTGTTTCCCTCATCTTCAAAGCTTCATTTTTCTTTCTAAGCTTGTTCTACTCACCCCCAAAAGTTAATTTTGATCTGTGCCAGTGGTGTTAATTCCCAAAAAGTCAGCCAAGCAGAACATGACAACACTTCATACATAATTTTTTTTTTTTTGCTGGCAGGAAGTAGACGTTCGAAAAAGCAATTAAATTATGGAATTATCCTCGATGCAAAGGTACAAGCCTGCAAAGAGTATTTTCTTCCCCCAAGAGGATTCTCATGAGAATGGCCTTCATTAATGTGTAGATAACACTGTTGGTCCGGCAAGTGAAGCGAAACATAGGCAGGGGCTGTCTTTTAAGGCATCTCCGAATGGCTCAGCATTTGAGAAAGGTGACCAAAGCTGATTAGAAACTCCCTTTAGCGTCGCAGGAATGGCAAACCCATAAATAACTGGTTCTCATTGGTGCAAAGAGGAGGTGGCTGGCTGTGTGATGGCTGCCCTTACTGCAGAGGATAGGAGAGTGTTCATCTCTAAGTGTGGAAGTTCCTCAAGGCTGGAAGCAGCCATCTGTGCCTGGGACCTAGGAGGCACTCCACACATCTGCGGCTTGAATCTAGTAAGCTTTTTTAATTCTGCATGGTGCTCTCTGCTGAATTGTGGGCATGCACTGCAAAAGGTGGATTGCAGACCTGGAGTGTTCCAATGACCATTTTCCTAGATCCCTCGATTCCTTTATTCGTTCAGCCACTCGGCAGATGCAGTGCTCCATGTGCTGAGTTCTCCCAGTCTTTAAGATACTGTGGATATAAAGATTTGCCCCGAGGAATTTACACTCCATCAGATAGAGTCGGGCAAGTAATTCTGGGAGCATCAGTGAGAGCCAGAGCAGGTGCATAGGTAAGACTTGTGGCTTCTCCTCTCCCCGTCTCTCACTTTACATTCCGAGTACATGTATCCTTAAAACCTTCCAGTGTTTTCCTCCTTTGCCAATTAGATGGCTATTTGACTGTGTTGTTTTTATTTCCTGCTCCATTTGCTAATACAGCCTTTAGGCACTTGCTACTTGCTCTATGAATGAAAATGAAACCTTCTCAAACTAGTTCAAATAAAAAGAGGTTATTCCACAGGTCTGGCCGGGTGTCAGGTGACTTAGAGGAGTTGAGGAAACAGTGGACATGGGATGGGGAGGGTGGGAGGTGAAGGAGCAGAGATGGGTGAGGGGCAGCTTTCTTAAAGACTGTATAATCGTTAAGAGCCTGATTGGTGCGTTTTGGCTTTTCAAGCTTCCTGACCATTGTCATTCATTGTGAATATACTCTGATTGCTTCCTGCGCAGACTCACTTACCATGAGGTGCAATTACAGATGATCGGTGCCATGATTCGACTTACAATGTCTCAGCCTCACACTTGTGCAAAAGCAGTACCCTCACAACCATTCTATTTTGCACAGCGTTAATAAATTAAGATATTCCTCACCTTATTGCAAAACATGCTTTGTGTCATATGGCATTGCCCAACTTGGAGGCTGCTGCCAGTGTTCTGAACACATGCAGAGCAGGCTAGCCTAAGCTGTGACCTTCTGCAGGCAAGTATACCAAATTCACTTACAAGTTTTTTAATTTGTATGTGCTTAAGTTCACATGTGTGAACGTATGTTTGTGTGAGAGAGAGCATGCATGCACAAGTGTGCATGTGCCTGTGGAGGTTAGAGGTCAATGGCAGATGTCTTCATCAATCAGTCAATCACTCCTCCACCTTATTTTTGAGGCCGTTTCCGACTGAACCTGGAGCTCACTGACTGGCTGCACTAGCTGGGCAGCCAGCTCCGGGGATCCTCCTGTCCCCTCGCCTTCTTATGGCCAGGCTTTCAAGCATGTACGGCTGCAACCCATCTTTTTTACTTGCAGATGCTGGTGACCCAGACTTGCATCTGCACTTCACCAACCAAGCCCTTCTCTGCCCGCCACGTGCATTTGGGGCTTACAGCGTTTTTAACTTACAGTGAACTTAGTGGTACATTAATACTGTTGTGGGGCACACAGCGCGTCTGTCATCTCTTCGATGTGTTTGCAGGTCTCACTCCCAGCTCTGCCACTGACACAGCTGTTCCTGCGCTGCCCAGACCCCAGTGTCAGGATGAGACATTTTAGCAAGGAATGAAATGAGAGTAAGAGGGAAATGCACCTTGGCCACATTTAAAATGGTTGGAGTCAAGAAAGGGAACTCAGGAGGGAAGGTGTTAGGCCCGCTGTCCCCTGAGTCTGGATGAAAGAACCTCTCTATGCAGCTGGTACAGAGGACAGTCTTCCCCAAACAAGCCTTGACCGCCGTGTTAGCTACATGTTCTTGCAGTTTCAAAGCCATACCTTCATGGCCTGTTGTGAATACTCCTGCCTACTCTTTTCTGTTTCGGGTTTATTGAGCAGCTTATATATGTCAGGCTCTCTAGCAGACACTGCACGCTTCGCTTCTTCCCATTTTTACCGACTCTAGCAGACAATAGCCTCTTTTATGGCTATGGAACCAAGTTTCAAAGATCTGAGCAGTTCACCGAGGTCACGGAGTTGGCACTTCACAGCGCCAAGATTAGAACATAGTTCTGTTAACTCCAGTGCTCCGTCCACGACATCTCTCCACCTAGAAAGAGTCCTTCTATCCCTGGGCAGACATACTGGCTCTTCTCTGTAGTACCACCATACTTTGTTCGTAGAGAGAGCACAGCATGTACTGTACTCTCATTAGAGTTTCTGCCTGTGCTGCTGCACTCTGCCTCCTTGGGACATAACTATAGTGGCTCTTCCTTGTGTCCTCAAAACCTATCACTCAGTGAGGACGCAACTCTGTCTGTCTCCTAAGCTTGACTTTGGAAAGATGGATGGGCAAGTTTTGCACTTTTTTCATTATCCCCAATCTCTAAAAATGCCATTGTTCCTGATTATACAGCGGTAAAATTGTTAGGAATTTGGAAATTGCACATGTTTTCTTCCAGTCTCTGAAGAACATGTGCATGTTCTTTCTGCCCATATCATGCTTGGGCACAGCCAGTCAGTTCAGACCCACTGTGTTACTGTGGGTGGTAGGTGCCGTGGTAGGTGCAAAGTGGCCGCGTGGTCCCAGCATGCTGGTGGAGTATTCATTTGTCTCTAAGAAGCAGCTAGGCTGTGGGATGACTGCCCCTCGGCAAGCAGTTATTAAATACTTACTGCATACACAGTATCAGTCACTCCGCAGTAGATATGGTAACCACACCGAGATGTCAGAGCAGGACTCCACCCTCATGTAGCTTACCATCTAGTCAATACAGTATGTCCACAGATCCTCAGGACATAAAAGAGGTTCTCAAATCTACAAAGACATCTACTGAGGAAGGGCTGTGGAGTTAAGTCAGGAAGGCTTCTGGTAAGAACGGTTAGGAAGGACTTCCTGCAGGCTTGAAATTTCAGCTGGAGCGCAAGAATGGAGCAAGGTGCATCTTGGGTAGAAGTGCTCGTCTGTGCTGGGTAGAGGAAAAGAGTCACTTGGAAAAGCCAGCTGACACCCTGTTGCTGATGGCCTTGAATGCTAGGATGTACAAACTGCACTTCATTCTTGGTTCTTCGGTGAGGGAGTGAGATGGTCACTGCTGTAGCCATCCCTCTGTGCCCACATGTTCTGCACCCATGAGTTCAGTTCTTCACAGATCAGGAACGTTTTGGAAAGAAGCCACACATGTATAGAATTTTGTCTTGTCATTATTCCCTAAACAATGCAGTGTAACTGTTTTCATTGTTTGGGGGTATTTTAAAATACATATTTAAAGTGCATAAAGAATTTACCTAGGTTAGATGCAAAATATGATCTATGTTTTTTGTTTTTGTAATAAAGAACTAGAGCTCCCATGGGCTTTGGTATAGCTAGGGGTCCTGGAACTCATCTCTCTCAGTACCATGGGACAACAATATTTTTGGAAGGACAGCAACATCAGAGTGAATTTTCAAGGAAGACACTAGAAGTGGGAAGACTGGTTGTTTTGTGTCCATTGATAATATTGGGTCTTGGCTAATCACACAGCAGTGTAAGTAAATTAGGAATTCTTCCCAGAATCACTTTTGAAACTCCAGCATGGTTTAAGATCGATTGGTAAGCCAAGAACAATGTCTAAGGAGCCATTGCAGACCGGCTGGATAATGCGCAGTGTGAACAGGAAATCAGCTCTTCAACCAAAGACAGCTCAGCTACAAACCAAACAACACCCTGAACATCCCATCGATTAGAGAGCACAGGAGCCAACAGGATGGGCCAGGTGCAGAATATGCCAGAGCCTGCGGGACCAGATAGGAAAGCCCCCAGAGAAAGGAGGGAATCCAGATGAGAACCACTCAGAAGGTACCATCACAACAACCCCTTTCTAAATAGCAAATTGAATTTGCCAGACCAGACATGCATTAGTAGAAGCAAAACAGATGAGTGTGATATTGGAAGGCTGAAGCAGTTGCTAAATGAAGCGCTAACTAGCCGTCCTGATTGTCACCCAACCGCCTGAATGGCTGCCTGGTGGGCACGGATGCACCACTCTGTTATTTGGCAGGGGAGCCCAGTAGGACTGCTGTCAAGGGCAGCAGCGGCTTCCAGCTTTGTTGTAAAGCTGCTGCAGAAGGGCCTGGGGCTGCGGCTGTGTGTGTGTGAGAGAGAAGCAGCGTGCGCCAGAAGCGGTCTCTGCAACACAGCTATTGCCTGCATGAATTTCATGAATTCTCCGTCTGCAAAGTGCCATTAGTCACGCATTGATGGAGCCGTTCCTGCAGCTCTCAGGAGCTGCATTTCCACAGGCAGAAGCCGCCTCCGAGCACAACCTTGGCCATCCATGCCCTGCATTTTCTGTCACTTGGAAATGAGGTCTTTCCTTAGACTTAAGTGCTCAGGCCTTTCGATTCTGCTGAATTGAGAATAGCAGCCGGTCGGCTCCTTCGTGTTTATGTGCACACAGGAGCACATGTGATTTCTCCACCCTCCCTTGAAGGCGTTTCTCTACAGAAATAAAGTGGTAGGTTTAGGAATTGTGCTGCTCTCTTCACATTAGCAAAGCTCGCTGATCGGAGCAGAAGTTAGCCCAGAATTGGACATTACTGAAGAGTAGCCAGGAACAGGCAAGATCCCTACCCTTTATCTGCTCATTTCTGTAAAGCTTGGAATACCTCTTCTAATTAAGGAGCACCCTCCAGGGGTTGGATCTGCTTCTCCCAGATTTGATATTGCAACTCTCCTAGTGATGATTTTCTAGGGAAGCATTTGGAGCTGAGAAATACAAAATGGGAAGGAGGCCTGGGAGATGGTTTCCATTGGTTCAGGTGCTTGCAGCACACACATGAGGACCTGAGCTTGATCCCCAGCACCCACATTAAAATTGGGCACTGTGACGCATGTCTGTAATACCTGGGCTGAGAAGGTAGAGACAAGTGGATTCCTGGAACTCACTGGGTTTTAGCTCCAGGATCTATAAGAGAGAGTCGGTCTCAAAACCTAAGAGAGTCCTTGCAGAAGACACCAGATGTTGACCTCTGGCCTCCACATGCACACATGTGCACTCACATACATATGTGCATACATTCACCAGCCACTCCCCCCACCCCCACAAAACAGAGGACACAGAATGCTGTCTGTCTGTACATAGCTGACCATGCACATTGGATTCTGTTTATGTTTTTAAAAGGATTGGAAGGTCAGGCGGTGGTGGCACACGCCTTTAATCCCAGCACTTGGGAGGCAGAGCCAGGCAGATCTCTGTGAGTTCGAGGCCAGCCTGGGCTACCAAGTGAGTTCCAGGAAAAAGGCGCAAAGCTACACAGAGAAACCCTGTCTCGAAAAACCAAAAAAATAAAAAAATAAATAAAGACATTTTGCTTTGCAGAGGAGTCTAGAAGCAATTATTTTTATGCTCATTTTATTAATTCTGGTCTTTGCCAGTCGTACAACTGTGTGTAGGTGGCTTGAAAACTTTGTTTCAAGTTACAATAATATATTTAGTGTAATTAATAACTAAGCATTTTATGATTCAAAAAGGCATGCTTGAGGTCTCAATAATGATGGTCATTATTAAGACATTTTCCCCATGGACAAACTGTAGTGACTTGAACTGCTAAAATTGTGTTTACCTAAAAGATATTAGAAGTGTAATCTAGGTAACTCCAATGCACTTGTAGGTATTAAGGCACATATTACCTATTATTACTGCTGATGACTTCCCTGGGCTAAATTGTTTTGTTAATTTGTATTTTGGTTTAAATATCGGGCCTTTACACATGCCAGGCTAGTGCTTTACCAACTGAACTCCATCTTGGCTTCTCTCAAGGACATTTTAATGTCCCGTGAGAAAGAATATCTCTCCTTCACACATGATACATCCACGAGAGAAGTGTGCTCCCCAAACAACTGAAGGATGCTCATGAGGCTGACATGATTTCCGTAGCCTTGGAGACCCTGCCCGCCCTGGTGCGGGTCTCGTCTGACCTCACTGTGCTCTGACAGCCCCACCCTGGCTTCCCTCCATCCTCACTGTGAAGTGCCCTCCAGCTGTGCTCTCTCTGCTTTCTACCCAGAATGCTCTCCCTCTCCCCCTCCCTCCCCCTCCCCTCCCCGCCCCTCACTCTTCTTCCTCTACTGAGTCAGCTGTCTCTGCCAATGATGCTGCAGCACATGTGTGCCAGGTGTAAGTCCAGTCTACTCTCTGTGGTCATTTGACACTGTCTATGTCTCTACGGCCTTTCGGTTTCAGGAAGTTTGGCGCCTCCTCATACAATAAGTCCATGGTTCTCAACCTTCCTAACGCTGCCACCCTTAATATGTCACAGTCCCTCACATTGTGGTGGCCCCCAACCACAAAATTATTTGGTTGCTACTTCATAACTGTAATTGCACTACTGTTATGAATCATAATGTAAATATCTGATATGTCGGATCTCTGATATGCGAACCCCAAAGGCGTCAGGACCCACAGGTTTAGAACCGCTGCAGTAAGTATTTTAAAAAGAGTATTCACTATGTTAGTTTGGTGACTCGTGTCTGCCTGCCCCTGGGAAGGCCAAGGCAGGAGAGTTGAGGCCATGTGACGAGGCACTATCTAAAATAAATAAATAGTATTCACTGAACTGTTTTTTTTTTAAGAAGGGTAGCAAAGCAGTGAGGAGGTTAGATTTTTTTTTAAAGAGTTGGTTTTACTAATGAAGTCTAGAGGAATCAAGAACCATAAAATGAGAGAACAGTAAAAACCCGAAGGAGTACTGAGTGACATGTACAAGCGTATATTCCAGTAGAAAGTCAGCAAAGCTCAAATCTTTAGTATTTTTAAATGTCAGGATTTGAAACCAATCTTCTGATCAATAATGTCAACATTTCTACAAGTCCTGTGCCCATAGCCTATGCTATTTTCTCATTATAGCCTAAATACTATTACACACAGATCTGTGTGGAACAGGCTGCCTATTTTCTAACATAATCAAGAAGTTGTCTGCACTGTTCAGTTAAATGTCTGGTCAATAGTGTCATATTACACATACCATGCTTCTATAATCCATACCCCGTGAATCCAATTAGAACAAAATCCATTTAACTCTAAAACTCACTGGTCCCGATTTAACTGAGAGTGGATCATGTATAGATTGTACAATTCTTTAATGAGCACTTCCCGCCGCCCCGTGCAGAGCTCGAGCATTTGTTAGCACAGAAATCCTTCTCGTAAAAAAAGAGGTGACATGGGTTCTGCTAAAAGATGTGGAACAAGTCTGTAATAACCACAAGTTCTTTGAGATAAAGGTCAATTAATTCTAGCAGGCAACCAGAAAGAACCCATGCTAAATTTGATGGAGGATGGCGTCTACGTCATTGAGGAGTGAATGCTCGTGAGCATCAGAATCCTTGGCTCATACATGTGTTTACTTTGACTCTGTTCAATGTTCCCCCCATCCCAAGGAGGGTGTTTGAGAGCATTTTCTGTAATATAGCTAGAATTACCATTTCACAAGTGTATAGTCTCCTGTCTTTATAAACATTGATGGTGTTTCACAGCACACTTCTGTGACCCTCGTATGACTGCTTCTACTGTGCCCAGAGAGAAGCTGAGGCATGAAGCTATTTCTGTATGTTTTCTAAAGATACCCCCGAGCCAGTGGAAAGGAAGCTTGAGACAGAAAAAGATTCTGTGTCCTCACTGAGAACACATCTTGTATGCATCCCAGCCTCCGAGAGGGTTGACTGCCAAACCAGAGTTGGCTTTGCACATTTGTTCTTGCAGCCTCACAAGGAGAACTCTGTAGAGGTGTGTACACAAACAAAGTAGGCATCAAGGTGATCACCCCCTGATGAATGCTTGCTGCTCTGAAGGCCTGGAGTGTGCTTTTTTGCAAGAAGATAGATGGTTAGCTTCCCAGGGCCTTTCGAAGTTACAATTCCGCTCTTTCTAGTGGGAGATCTGTAGGTGACCATTACTCAGGGAGTTTACCTTTCTGCTTTTCTTTTCCTTTTCTTGTAGATCTATGCAGTTCGATCAGTTGTTCCGAACAAAAGCAATAACGAAATTGTCCTGGTGCTACAACAGTTTGATTTCAACGTGGACAAAGCCGTGCAAGCCTTTGTGGATGGTAGGTATATACGCCCGCCTAAAACTGAAAATGTTAGAGCTAATTAGTTCAGATACCCTGTGTTTTTTCCTTTAAATGAACTGAGCATTACTTAGTTTCTAATATGTCTCAAACAACAACAAACATAATGCTCCTTTAATCCCCACCCTCTGGAGGCAGAGGCAGACAGATCTCTGTGAGTTCAAGGATAGCCAGACCAGATAAGGATACATAATGAGACCCTGAGTTCTACGCCAGTCAGGGCTTCATAGTGAAGCCTTGTCTCCAGGAGCAGAACAAATAAAGGAACTAAAATGTACGATAGACTTCAAAAGAACATAGACATTGAAAGAGCAGAGTACAGAAAGGTCTTTTCCTGTCATTTAAAATGAAGGAGGCTATAAAGACCTCAAGGCCGCTAATTATAAAGCCACTGGTTCTCTGCCAGTTATTTCAGTTTATTAAGAATGTTGTTTATTTGGTGGTGTCCTTGTGAGGAGAGGACATTGCTGACCTGAAAGGCATTTTCTCTTCAGCCAGCAGAAGTCTACTGAGTGTCATGGCTGTGACCCGGAAAGCCCATGCTTGGCTAGTCCAAGTGGACTGAATTCCTCATTGTAACGGTTATTGTTCACAACAGTTATATCAGTCAATCATACTATCAGTTCATCTACCTCTTAATTGATTTTGGTTTCTTAGGAAAAAAAAAATTCTTCCTGTTTTTTTATCAAGTGCCTTGAAGTGGTACTGTAGAATCTCAGATCTGAAAAAAAAAAAATGTTTATGCTATACCTTTACAGATTTGGTTATCTTCTCTTGTAAATTGTAAAGACATTTTCTTTCTTAATGCTTTATTTTGAATAAAGATCTCTTTCTTGTCATGCTCATTATATGCCTTGTTTCCTGGCATATTTTTCTATTCAGTAAATAATGGACTAGCTAAACACAACCTGACAAATAATGTTGGGAAAGACCTGCCAGCACATATCTCAGCTATGCCTTCTTCACACTGTGTCAAGGACAGAATGATTTCCTTAATTTGTGAGCAGTGGAATGACCCTCTTGAGTGTCTGCGAGTATAATAGCATTTCAGGGCAAGATCCAGGAGCCAAGCACAGTTCCCACATTCTGTATCGGCGGCGCTTGAGGCTTCGGGTCCTAATTAAATGAACAGATGATGATCATTCTTAGAAACCTGCAATCAAATCTGCTATGTGAAATTTTCTCACTGTTTGCCCTGCATCCTTGACTATGTACACTATGAAGATTCTGAAAGTACAATCTTTAGTCATTAGACTAAAATGGTAGATGTGACTTGCCCTTCCACATACACACACACACACACACACCCTATTTAAATTTTGTAAATATGCACATCCTAACTGAGAAATTCAAAATTCTTCTGTCGGGTTTCCCTTGCCACATCATGTGCATGGGGAAAAGTTCAGAGAAATGTTTGGGGCTGCTTGCCCCACCCCCACTTCCCATGCTGGAGGGTTTCTGTTACAGAGTGACCCTGATAAGATGCACGGAGGCCATCTGTGATGGACTGTAGTCAGCACTTGGGGGAATCTAAATGCAAGGCCCTGCTTCTGGAGTTCTGTTCATCCATGTCACGACCCCATAAAGCTCACTGATTGCTGGCGATGCTCATTGGTCTAGTTGTAAACCAATGGGAAAAGTTGCTTAAAACCCAGTAAGAGTATATATATATATATATCTGTTGAGTGTTTTTTGTGGGCCACACAGAAATCACTAATCCAAATGGCTTACAGAAAACATCTCCATGCACCTTTGACACAGTTAAGATTTAATAACAACACTTTCAAAATCCTTTGTAAATAAGAGTATTTCTTGATAATTACACTGTGTAAGCTCATCACCCAAATTAAAAATAAGATTGATGTCAAAATACGAAAATGAGACTAATGAGTGTCAGATTGCAAAAGCCACAGCTTGCCTTCCGGTAAGAACGACTTGTAATGTTTTTTAAAGTTTAACTTTACTTAGAAAGTAGAAGCCTAACGGTAAGAATGACTCTGATAAATAACCAATGAGTAATGCCCCATACCAGGAAACTGTTGACAAATACTAACTCTCTGGGCACATTAGAGAAATATCAACCCAGTTAATAAAAGGTGTAACTACATGGCTAAGCATGGTGGTGCACGCCTTTAATCCCAGTACTTGGGAGGCAGATGCAGGTGGATCTCTGTGAGTTCGAGGGCAGCTTGTCTACAAAGCAAGTTCCAGGAAAGGCGCAAAGCTACACAGAGAAACCCTTGTCTCGAAAAACAAAACAAAACAAAACAAAAAAAAGAAAGAAAGAAAGAAAGAAAAGAAAAAGTATAAATTCTAGTTTACTTTGAGTACAGTCTTGTTATTTCCAATGTATGCAACTTCAACAAGACAAGGAGGGAGCTGGATTGGAAACTCTGGATAGATAGGCGTGATCAGTCTGTCTCAACACCATAGCCTTCAGCTTGTCTGTCAGTGCCATCAACAGCAGCGGCCTACTAACTTGAAATTCTTAGAGACCAGTTCGAAGTTAATCTCTGGTTAGCCAATGCCTTGTCGACAGCTGTGGGTATCATGTGATCTGAGAATATGCTTCAAATTCTTGGACTTCTTGGGACCCGCTCCCTTGAGGAAGTACGTGCTTATATGGAGTCACCTGACGCTTCATTATCAGCAACTGTTGAAATCACTCCCAGAAAGGTGGAATACATTTCTTAGAGTGTGTGGAAATGACCAGAGCTGATAGTGTTGACATGGTTCTTTAACTCCTTCAGGTCAAGGTTATGGATGTGACTGGGCGACCATTAGTCACTTAGTGAACTTTGTTGGTTTTGAACTGGAATCCTTGTAAAGAACACATGCTGTCCTTTCATGGTGGATGGAGAGAAACTTGTTACAGGCTCTGTCTTCCTCAGCCCCAAGCAAGGTCTTGAACATACTGAGTGAGAGTAAAATTGGAGAAAGGATGGTCATACAGAAAGGTCCAGCTGTCAGGTTAATAATATAGAAAATCGCATGTTTGCTTCAGAAGATTATAATACTTTATTCATATATCAAACAGCGCAATTTTAATTCTACCTGTGCTGACGATGCTATCAGAAAATTCTCAAGATATATTTCATATTCCCTAAGACAATATCATGAAAAAAAAAAAAAAAAGAGTAAGCTTCGTGAAGTAGGGCTTAATGCTTTTATAAAACCAAGGCTGTGCAGTGAATTAAATGAAAATCTTGGAAATGAGAAACGAAACTGACATTTTTATTATGGTAGGCTGTATCAAAACAAATGAAGAAGTCCGCCCCGCCCCCCCGCTACCCAGGCACAGATGAATTTTCTGTCGCCTTTATTGTGTGGATGTTTGTTGAAGACTCTTTTTCTTTATCTAGGCAGCGCAATTCAAGTTCTGAAAGAATGGAACATGACGGGAAAAAAGAAGGTAAGATTCAGGATGATGGTGAATTAGTGACATCTTCAGTCCAGCCCTCAGCGTTCTTACCGTCTCATCCAAGCTGCCAGTTTTGTGCTTCATTCAAACTTGTTAATATGCACGCCCGGAAAGCTTCCGGATCCATGCGCACTGCCTTCCTCACTCCTAATGGCCTTGTTTTCTGTTCAGTGTTTTTGCCCACCAGGTGTGCCTAAGGAGCGCCAGAGTTGAGCTTCTTTGTAAGTGGTAAGGGGAGCCCCGCATCAGAATTCAAAGCATGAGATGTTAACTTGCCCGAGCATATCCCATAGCACAAAGGGAAAAATTAAGGCGTGCTTTACAGATGCTTTAAACACTCTAAATGTATTTTCACATTTTTTCCCCAACTGAAAAATATCTATCCAAAGGGACCTTTCCCCCTGAAATCAGTCTTTAATGAAAGGAGAAAATATCTTAAAACCATAGAGAGCGATGGTCCTTCTGGAGCACTCCTGACCTGCTCCTTGACAGCACTGGGGAGATTTTCCTCTCTCCTGTTCAGATGACAGCGCCGCCCTGTCTAGTCACAGGCTGTGTGGCTCCTGGGCACAGGCATGGTGTGTTTGCACACACACACACTACGGAAAGTCTGCTGCTCTTCACAGCCTCCCAGCCCTGTGTTTCCACACTGGCACCACACAGCCCTGTGTTTTGCTTCCCATAGACATAAGACGCCAACCCACCCTGCCCCCAAAGGGAAGATCACAGGCTGGGGAAACAGGTTTTGAACAAACAAAAAAGCCACGCTGCTTTCATACAGTCCCAAGATCACAGAAAGTGCTGTACTCGGCCTGTGCTGCTCTTCTTGGAGTTTCGCGTAGAAGATGGAGAATTAGGATATGCTCCCCTGCTTTGTTGGCTGCCATTTGTGACACTGTCTGCTTATCTTTAATCATAGCTTCTGGGGAGATGGGGATGATTTGCAAGTGACTGAAAGGCAGGCATTTATCTTTACATTGGAAAAATTTTCAGATGCGTGGTTTGGGTTTGAAATTTCTCTGATTTGGGAGGCGGGCGCAAACCGCAGCTGCAGATCTAAATCCTTGCTGAGTTCCTCTTGGGGGTTCAGTAGGGTGATGGTCTCCAGACCCAACCCAGTGGATGTTGGGCTTGAATTCTAGAAGTCAACGGTGGGGGTTGTTGGGGAGGAGGGGGCGTGATTAATCTCCACTGTCCTTTTTTTTGCCTGTGACTTCAAAAGGAAAAGGAAGTGGGGAAGCTAGAGAGGGAGAAGCAGGTTCTTTAGGTCTCTAAGTGCCCTGGAGGGAAATGCCACATGGTGCTCTGTAGGCATGCCCAGATTCCACAGGTGGGACACACTTTCTGATGGGTCAGGTGTATTCGACACTGATCTTTCAGTGCATTGAATACCAAATGACTAAAATACCAATGTTGCAGCCTCCTAGCATGGCTTTGCAGGTACAGGCACTTGCTACCAAGCCTGACCTCCTGAGTTGGTACCCTGGGATCCCCACTGTGGAAGGAGAGAACCTACATTCCTGCAAGTTGCCCCCTGAAGTCCACCAGTGCTTTGTAACACAAGACATGTTGAGACAGAGAGCATGCGCAAATTCAAGAAAAAATTGGTCTGCAAATTAGGAACATTTTCTCCATTTCCTGGATGCTGTTACATACTCAGTGACCAAGCCTATAAGGAGAAATACAGTAAAACTCTGTGAGAGTCTAAAACACTTTGTATAAAATGCAGTGTGGAGCTATTTGAAAGTGTGTGTGAGAGGATCTCTGTTAAGCTAGCTGAGGGTCCTGGGTCCAGGTGGAGTGGACAAGTCCAGTATTACCCCATAGTAGCCCCTGCCCCAGCTTAAATAACCCCAGGAGGATTCTGGAGCCTCTGGCTGCCTTGGATTTGCTGGATGGTGGCAGCAATTCTTGTGCTTCCCTGATTTCTCAATACCTTTGCAGAGATCCATGCTCTGCTGTGTAACAGACTTCTCCTGGGGAGGTGCCACACATGTCTGTTCACCCCAGATAGGAATCCCGTGACAGATCAAAGCAGGGACAGCACCAAAGTATAACCTGGTAAACCCACAAGTTTTACTGGAGTTAATCCCAGGAATATGGGTGGGGGGTTATTTAGAGGAGCAGAAATGATTCAAAGACAAAGACCACCCCAGCATGGGTGACCACTCACAAAGCTGGGAACCTGGAGGTGCCTCAGTTGGCCTGAGCATCTTCCTGGTGGTTCAGCTGGTTTCTGCTTCCCGCAGTTAACTTGTTTTGTCTGTAAGTCTCTTTGTGGTTTGCCTGGTTTGAGAGGTATTCTCAATGGTATTGTTTTCTCTTAGGAGGGCAGGACCTAGTCAATCTGGTCAGTTTCAGGGACTTCCTGAAGCTACTTTTAGCTGTTTACCTTTCCTCTTAAGGAGCTTCCGGCAAAGTGGAATGTTTCCAGAAACTGCTACATAACAGGTTTTGCTGTGGGTAGCCTACCTTATTCCTGTAGCTCAGGCTCTCTCCCCAGATAATGGGACCTGAGTGTTGAGAGGCCTCCTAGTCCTGAACTGCTTCAAGAAGCAAGAGCTCTTCCCTAACATCACCAGTTCCTTCAGAGCTATTAGAGTGTGCTGTATTGTCCTCCTTGAAGTCTTTCTTAAGTCGCTAAAATTACCTCCTTGCTAGTTAATTATTGCTCCCGTATTTTTTCCTTTCAAATTAAGGAAACTTTTTTGTTTACTACAATTGCAAGGGTAAAAATTCAAAACAACCTACTTTAGAAGCACAATATTTAGATCAATCTGGGTGTTTAATAAAAATGTGTGTTCGCCCATTCTATTAAACGCCAGGCGTCTGGATGATTGTCTTATCTTACTCTGCGCTCAGGAGACTCTGCTGAACACAGCTTTTTACCCCTCCCCCCCTTGTCTCTGATGTAGAACAATAAGAGGAAAAGAAGCAAATCCAAGCAGCATCAAGGCAACAAGGATGCTAAGGACAAGGTAGAGAGGCCGGAGGTAGGGCCCCTGCAGCCGCCGCAGGTACCGCTGATGCAGAACGGCCACGTGAATGGCTATGAGAAGGATGGCTCCTCCCCTGACTCCACCAGAGAAAAACTGGCCCTCCCACCACGTGAGAAAAAGATCTCAATACTGGAGGAACCACCAAGGGCTCTCCGCGGGGTCACAGGTCAGTTGTTCCTAAGTATAGTTGCTTAACATGTTGGACACACACGGGCACACAGATGCACTCACACATGCAGAGGTAACGTCTTGAAGCAAGGGCAGCAGCTGCTACACAGGATGAGCAAGTCTGAGCTGCTGGTATGTAGATACCAGTGAGTCCTGAAGCCAGGACTCAAGTAGTAAGTACATCGAGAGATGCTCAGTGTGTCCTTGCACTGACTAGGAGGGTCCCCACCCCCACTCCCACCCCCACCCCACTAAAAAGCTCCATGCTTCTGTTATTGCCTAGGGGTTTTGATCGGTTCATTGTCTATGCCAGCTAAAGAATTCAAAGGCAGGAAATACCTTGAGCGTTAACATGTAACAGCAGGAAAGTTTTGAAACACAGCAGAGTGGATCAGCCAGAATCAGCCAATAAAGAAACGTTTTTATTCGGGGTGAGGAGACACATATGTAGGAAGCACACAAGCGAAAGACCTTCCGCGCTGCAGAGGGGACTGGGAAACTGACGCCCTGCTTCTCTTAAGGGTCGGTTTGTTTGTTTGTTTTGTTTTTACATCTTTGAAGGGTCTTCTTCCCCTAATCTAAGGTTGTTCAGTTTGAAGAAGGCAGGAGAGCTGGTGGCCCACAACTGCTGTGAAAACGTGTCCTGACCCAACCTTGAACTTGTTGAGCCATGCCTCAGCAGGGACCCTAAGGTCAGGAGGGTAAGGAAGGAGACTCAATATCATGTTTACCTAGACACGCCCCCTCTCCCTCTCCTGCCTCTCAGGGACTCTGACTCCCAAGTCCCTCACAACTAGTCCATGTTAGGATCCCAGGGACTAGGGAAGCCTTGTTTGAAGAGACACTTCCCCCCGGGATAAGGGAAAGACAATTTAGGACAAGAGAAAATGTTATTAAACTCTTTCCTTGGACCCGATTCTTTTATCTCCTTTTATATGGTGGACTGGAAAATGCAGGGTATTAGGATGTGGATTAATCATCTATGCAGCAGCTGTGAAGTAACTTCAGAAGTCTACTTGTGCGTGTGCGTTATATGTACACATGTGTGTGCAGGTGTGTATGCTAGTATGAAGGCCAGAGGAGGTCGTAAGGAGTTTCTTGCTCTGTAACTCTCCACCTATTCCTTTGAGAGAGAGCCTCTCATTGCACCTTAGGTCAGCTGGCAGCCAGCAAGCCCCAGAGACCCTCCTGTCTGCCCACCATGCACAGAGGTTTTACATGCACTCAGCCATGTTTAGCTTTTTCCATCGAGCCTGAGGACTTAAACCCAGGTCTTCAGGTTTACACAGGAAGTACACCTACCCACTGGGCTATCTCACCAACCCAAAAGGCTACTTTTTTTTAGCGTTCTTTTTATTTATTCTTTATGTCTTTCACATCATGCATCTGGATCCCATTCATTTCCTGTCCCTTGTATCTGCCCTCTGTCCTTGTACTACCACCACCCCATAAAATATAAGAGAAAAAAGAAAGAAAATCTCATGGAAACTGTGTGTGGCACAGTGAGTCACACAGTAAACCCTTTTGTGCATGTGTCTTCACGTGCAAGTGTTCATTGAGACGAGTCATGGGTCCGGTTCGAGGCCTCTGTTTTCTGTTACAGTATTGATGCTGGGCCCTCACTGGATCTCCTCTTGGCCTGGGCATCACAACAGAGCCAGTCCTGTTGGCAGAGGTGTGGGTGAGCCAGCCCCAAAGTTGTGAGTATGGGAGAACTGTCCCCATTACTCAGTTATTCTTCGGTCATGTGGCAGCATGGGCAGGTTGGAGGGTGGAGGAGAGGCCTATGGGGGGAGGGGTCTGCTCCCACCCATCAATGCCTGAGGCAGGTGAGAGAGCTGGCCCTGAGGTCAGAAGGACAGGAAAGCTGCCCCTGACCAGCCACCAGCTGCAACACTCGGGAGATCAGGCCCTGCACTCACATGGGTAGCACCCAACCCTGTTGGCAGAGGTGTGGGTGAGCCAGCCCTGTTATTGTGAGCATGGGAGAAGGCTACTTCTTAATACACTGTCTATCTTTGGGTACATCATTTTCTTCTCTACTGTCCTGTTTTTTTCTTTTTAGTATAAGAAAACTGTTTGGGTTTGTCTCTTACTGCGGCAATACAGAAAGCTGTAGAGAGGAAATTATAGACAATAGAAGCTTATTTGGCTCATGGTTCTAGAGGCTGGGAAGCCAAAGCCTGGAAGGACGGGATGAGTTGAAGAGGATAGTTACTAATCCACCGCTATAACAACTGTAATCCAGTCATGAGCATGGAGTCCTCGCAACCCAGTCATACCATAAAGGCCTACCTCTCAACACTCAGTATTAGGAAGTAACTCTCCAGCACTTTCGGGGATCCATTCAAGCCAAAGCTCTCAATAATAAAACGGCCCACTACCCCATGGTTATAACAAATCCTAAAAATAAAATCAATATGTGATGGAACCTGCGGAAAAAGAATTTCAATAAAGATCTGAGACCTTTTTGACTAGGTGAACCAGGAGGCCGTATAAAGTGGCCAGATGTTCACACTTAGAATGAGTCACTTTGTACTTAAGGTGGAAAAGGCAATATCCGGCTGGATATTGTGGACAGTGCGTCTTTATATTTACTATATGAAGGAAGTGTCCCTAAATAAATAGATGTGTCTGTAAAATCTCTGAGAACACAGGTACTACACATGCAGTCTGACAGGGCGCTGGGTGCCAAAGCCAACACCCGGAGGGCTGGTATGGGCCACTCATGGAGGACTCTTTAGTGAGTCCTGAACGCCCGGCAGATTCTGAGGAGGATGCCCATGGTGCAGGCTCTGCAGCAGTCACTCTCTGATATTCTTGTAGCAAAGGCTATAGGTGCACAGTAAAGTTCAAGTGTGGAGAACAGAGATGCCACCTCCATCTGAGCAACTGAGATGTCATAGATTGGTGGGCGTGGAGAGATCTAGGGACAAGGCGATGGAGAAGGCTGGGAAGGTTGACAAGCAGTGAGGATGATTTTGCTCAGCGCCCTCGACCACTGTACCCCTGCCGCTGGTACAGCATTGCTGTCCTGTGGCAAGCCAAAGATGAGTAAGACATTATCCCTGTGATGAGTCTTCCTCTGTCCCACCTGCCAGCTCCCAAATAACCACACAGAGACATTATTAATCATGAAAGCTTGGCCGATAGCTAAGGCTTGTTTCTAACTAGTTTTTATAACTTAAATTAACCCATATCTTTTAATCTGTGTTCTTTTATGTGGCTCGGTTACCTTTACTTTGTAACGCCCATGCTGTTTGCTCTGCTTCTCCTGGCATCTCTGCCCTTCTTCTTCCCAGGGTCCTCTGTGCCTGGAAATACTACCTAGCTATTGGCTATTCTGCCTTTTATTAAACCAACCAGAGTGATACAAAAAGACTATCGCACAACATATCTCTGCCTAGGATTTCAGTCTATCGGAAAAGGCCAAAATGCAAACAAAACCCCCTGGTGGTATGTACCAAATGAGGAATACGGTGAGGAGACACCAGGTCGGTCATGACACTCTGTATCACACTAGAAAGTCTTTAAATTGCTCATCCAGCCTTAATTTTCTTCCCATTTCCTGCAAACCCCATTCACAGTGCTGTGGCCAGTCACCCTTATCAACCACACGACACTGTCTTAAAACCAAACAGTGACCGCAATGAAAATAACCTAGTGCGTTTTGAATCCAAATTCTCCAGGAATTTTTAATTCGGTTTTTAAAATGTTTTTTTTTTTTTTGATGTATAGTCAGGACAGGAGAAAGAAATTAAATAATCGAATGGCAGATTCCCAGCTTTTCTTGTTATTGCCTTCACACGAATTACTTTCAAAATCTAATTACTCAGGCTGCTGTTTTGATATCAATCATAAACGAAAAGCCTAGCTCATAGATTGGCTTATTTACTCATCATTTATGCCTCTGTCCTACCCAGTTTCAGTAAAGTCTGTCAAGCCATTGGGGTAAGTGCCAGGCAGAGAAGCCTTTACCTCACCGTGGATGGGCAGCTGCCTTGCCAGTTAAGCTCCCACTGAGACTGTTCTAAGTGCCAGACGGCTTGATAAGCCCAGCGCGAGGCTCGCCGTGAAGAATTCTTGAGTGTACCAAACGCCATCCCCGTATCCCTTTGGTGCTTTTGACGTTAACCTGAAGGTATTATGTGTTACTGTCAGTGGTTCCTTACAGATCTTTATGTTTTATGTACGCGTTTTTACTGAAGAATGAATGGTAGTAATGAGGGGCCATCAGGTATGTGTGTAAAAGGAAGAGAGTCCCTCTGGGCTGACCATTAGCTTCATTAGCATCCCACCTGTTAAATGATCATAAATTTTCAAATAAATGTGTAACTGGTTAGGTTTTTACCTTCCAAAGACAATAGAGGCCCATCACGATGTTGATTCCAAAACTGTTAAATGACTCTAAGAGGCTTGTTCAGTCTATCAGATATCCTGAGCCCACTAATAGGGCGATCACAGGTGAAGGTTAGAATGTGTATTCTACTCTGCGTCCCATTTTGAGTAGAAGAAGGAAGGGGTGAGATGGAGCCTTACACCCTGTTCTTGTGGGGAAACCCAGGCTCCTGGGTGGAGATGCCAAGGAACTGCTCTTTACCCTTCTGTACTTGGCAAAACTTGACGCAATTAGGTCCGTCTCAATTGCAGTGAAGAATTAATGCTAAAGCCATGAGCTCTCTACTTCCTAAAAATAAATTTTGAGAAATGTATAATTGAAAAATTAGAAAAAGTAATGGTAACAAAGCCATATAATGATATTCTGTGCTTGAGTGGATTCACAGCATGAGCCTGAAAGAAATCTCCAGGCTACTAGTGGTGGCACATTTATCAGGCTTTCCAGTAATGAAACTGGCTTGACAAAACCTGCCTTGAATGCCCCGCCGGGCAGCAGACTATGGACATGTGCAAGGCGTGTTTTATCTTTTTGTAACACCTTGACATTCAGGATCTCTCTCTCTCTCTCTCTCTCTCTCTCTCTCTCTCTCTCTCTCTCTCTAAGTCTTAAACAGAATCATTATTCTGCTAGGGGAAAAGTTAGCTTTAAGATACATGCAGGTGGCTCAGGGTGTAAGTGTAACTTCCTACATGAAAAATAACCACCCAGAGCACCATCATTCTAGGCTGTAAATAGAGCGCTGTCTGTTGGGACAGTGCTGTGTGTCAGCATGTAGCGTGGAATTTGAGGAGTAGGCTTTAAGCCTGAGAGTAGTTCTTTCTGTATTTCAAGACTTTAACTAACAGCTCAAATGAGATCTTTCACATAATCCAATCAAAACCATCCTGCATTCAAATACTGAGTCAAGCAGAGAGTGGACAGAGGTTTATTTTATCAAAAGCAGTGCTGAAGACAGAAAGTTTTACCCCCTGAGGCCTCCAATCTAAATGTCTGAAGCACCTTAGGGTCCAGTTTCCCCAAATCTTCCTCCTGCTGTGTTGTAGGAGCCTCAGATTCTCAAGCCTTATCTGCCTTTGGGCCAGGACAGGAAATCACATTCCTCTCCGGTCTTTTTGCAGCTGGACGAATGCCCTGGGAGGAGGGAAAGCAGGACTGTGGCCACCCGCAGCTTCCCTTTACAGTTTCTCTTCCTTAAAGCATTCTGGGAGGCCACATCTTCCTTTCCTGTTAGTCACAGACTTAGGGATCCCTTCTGTGCTCTCTGGCCTCCACAACCCAGACGACAGACTATCCCTGCTCCTGAATCCAACATCCCTTTACCATAAGAATAAGGGGGCTCACAAGCGCAGAACTGCCTGCCTCTTCATTCTCCATGCAGAATAAACCGAAGGAGAAAGAAAGGGCCTTGCTTTGTTACAGTGTGTTTTGTTACAATGTGCTTTGTTACAGTGTGTTTTGTTACAATGTGCTTTGTTACAATGTGCTTTGTTACAGTGTGTTTTGTTACAATGTACTTTGTTACAATATGGTTGTATGTCCCTCCTTTGTATTTATTTGCTGTAACAACAAACACCTCAGAACAGCTCTGTGTTCTGAGGTCCCCACAGGGTTTCCAAGCTGACTTTTTTTTTTTTTTTTTTTTTTTGCTTTCTTGTTACAGGAGCTCCAACATGATCTCTCCTTCTCCTCTAAGCCCAGTGTTGGGCCAGAGGATTAGAAAAGATCAACAGGAAAGCTGCTAGCCTAGAACTTTGTTAGTGAAGCTCTATCTGTGTAGTCTAGGGTTTCAATAGTACCTCTTCTCAAATGACACAATGTATCATGAACAAGAACCCGGGTGCCTAGCAATGGAAATGTCTGGGTGCCAACCTCAGCCGTGTTCAATGACTGGATATATGACCCTGGAAAAGTTAAGTGCTCTGTGTTTCATTTTGCTCCCCTGCAAAATAACAACAACAAAAAATCTAACTGTTTTAAGGTTTGGGTGAACAGTGAGTGAACCTACATGCTACACAGCATCTGGCAGAGAGGAAACCAATGGTCCTCTGGTTTTCTCAGTGAGCAAATCTGTCTAAGCATCCAAGGCATGCTGAGTGTTTTTTGTTTGTTTGTTTGTTTCTGAAGATGAACCAGATGGCCACACCTTTGCTCCCAGGGAGTTTATGTGCTTTGTTGGGTAGGGAAAAATAGATGGATGATAAGCCAGCGTAAAACTAAGTTACCAAGATCATTGAGATTCTGAAAAGCTTGAAGGCATGGTGGATGTACAGTGGCTTCTGATAAGGTCATACTGTGACATAAACATCGAAGGGAAAATGTTTAAGCTGAGATTGGAGTACTTCAGTATCACGTGCCCGGTCATAGTGGTCTCAACAGCCAGGTTTGTTTGTTTGTTTCTGCTTGGTAAGCACCTCAGAGAAGCCCTTGTAATTATCATCATAGATTTTTGCTATCTTTGAAAAATTAAAGACATAATTCTTTATATGGAGCAGAGATTATGCTCTCTTATACAAACATACATTTTGTTGTTATTTTAAAGCACATAATTATCTTTCATGTTTGTCTTTAATTATTATTTTAAGAACTAAGTTCTTGGCTTGCTTCCGTGAAGAGGTATACAATGCTCAGCCGTAGCCTCTTCTTTGAGCTGCCCTGGGGCTGAAATGTACAGGTAATTTTAGGAGAGGCATTCAATTATATGCTGATTGACTCAGATCTTTCTGCTTTCTGTCCCTGGGCAGTCTGGAGCAGAAATGGACATGGCTAGACACTGGCTGTAGTGATCAAAGGCCAAGGGACACCCAGTGCCCTCAGCTGCTTCTCTTGTTTCCTAAGCAAATGATGCCCAGAGGCCTCTCCCCACTTCCTCACTGACAAAACACGAATCTTGTCCAGCAAAAACACTCTCTATTGCAACTCACCTCTAAATAGCCTACCTTCAGAACCTTCAGATGGTGACTTCAGTTACAGAAGGACTTGAGTAGAATTAACACAGAGGGAGGGAGGGGTTTCATTAAAAAAAAAAAAAGTTTGAGGTTTTCTTTGAGCAAAGCTTTAAATGGCTCTGTCAAATGCAAAGAGGGTTGAACTTGCCTTGCAAGGAACTAAGACAGTGGCATGCATCTGATTTAACATATCTGTCTTCCACCTTTGACAGCTTGATCCATTGTTATTATCTATTATCTTTTAATACATGTCTCCGGTCAGAACATCGCCAGCTCTAATGGCCTCCAAGCCAATCGGGTTTCATGGGATTTGGGTGGAATAATAATGCCTGTGCACATTTACTAAGGAAACTTGGAAAGGAAGAACTGCCATTCTGTCTGAATAACCCCTGTGTTCTGATCTCTACTGCAGAGTTGCTCTATCTGTTAACCACCCTGTCCTGCAGAGATGGGAAAAGAGATGACCATTGTAAATCACTGGCCAGTGGCTGGAGCAGGAAGGACTTTCCTGAGGTTCCATCCCTAGATTGTTATTCTGTAACATCTTAAAGGAGTTATTTTTACCCACTAGCTCCATTTCATCAGCCCCAGCTCACTCATCAACCTGTTTGTGATGGCTTACAGCCAGCCCATCTCTCACAAGACACTGCTAACACTGTCTCCAGTGGCCTCCCAGCTACTGAATCCGGCAGACTTTGGATCCTGTCTTTATCTTTTCCTTTCAGCAGATGCAACATTGTTGACTCCTCTGTCTTTACCCACTGTGTCTCCTCCATCTTGGCTTCAACGACTGGCCCTCTTGCCTTCCCTGTATCTTTATTGCTTTTTTCTCAGGTTCTTTGAGGGTCAGTCTTTGCCTGGTTGTTGGATTGATAAGCCTCAAGGCTTGGCTGGCCCCAAGTCCTTCATCATATAAAGGTAGGCTCTCTCCTTAGGTCATTTGGACCATGCCCTGACTTTAGTTATTCCATATGGCTCACACAAATCTTCCTAGTCCATACTCTCCTCTGAACTTTAGGTCTATATTTGATATTCAAAGCCCTTCAATGACATGCTCTAAAACAACTCTTGATCTCCATTTTAAGTTTGGCTCTCTTTTTTTGAGTTCATAGTCCATGCAAGCCAGAAATCTAGGCAGCACTCAGGACGACTCCCTCTCTCACCTGCTGCCCCCCTTGACCTTCTCCCCCACCCCCATTATCAATCTACTAGCAAGACCTACTGATTTTCATTCCCTGGTATTCACAGCATTAATCCCTTTCTCACTGACTCTAGCTCTCTTTTCCCACCCACATCATCACCCTGTCTCTCTCTCACTACTACAGAAGTGCACTCAGGAAGCCCCTGCATCCCCCGCCCCCTCCACCAGACCCTTCTACAAACTGTACACAAGTGAAACACAGGTTTCACTTAAGAAAGGATGTCCTTCTTGTTCTCAGATCTAAAGGTTGAGTGTGTTCTGGACCCTGTATCCTGCTGTAGTCATATTTTAAGTTACTATCTTTTGCTTTTTACAGGCATTTGTAGAGTTTGTATATTTAAAATTACCTTCTCCTAATTGAGGAAATTTGGAAAATTCCATTAAATCAATCCTGTCTCCCCCAAACAACCACTGTTAAATTTCATTTCAAAATTACTTTAGGGCACAGATACACAGGCTTTTCACAAAAATAATTACACAGCACATGAGTTTTAGTATTCTGTTTTACTTAGTTTGGAAGTATGAGCATTACATCATTTTATTAAGTATCTGTAAAGGCTATGTTTACAAGGGTATCTCACCTTTTACTTATGAATATAACAAACAGGTAACACAGACAGATAAGAGGTTCTGTTATAGTACGACCACATCCCAACATTCTGCTTCTCGCTTACCTATTTTTCTTTAATTTTTTATATATTATTTGGTAATTTCATACATGAGTGCAATGTATTTGAAGACTTAAAATAGTTAGGTGTATGCATGTGCGTCTGTGTCTGGATATATGTACATGAGTACAGGTGCCCTCAGAGGCCAGCAGAGGGTGTTGGATTCCCTGGAGCTGGAATTACAGGCAGTTGTGGGAACTGAATTCTGGTCCTCTCTAAGAGCCAGGAGTATTCCTAGAGGCTGAGCCATCTCTCCAGCTCCAAAAACCAGCGTATTCAGAACACACTCACCTCCCAACTGTGGTCCTTCAGTTTCTCCCAGAGACCCCCTCTGTCTCCCTCCGAACTTTATGTCTTCTTTTTCACAACCCACTGTGCCCAGGCAGTGATGCCCATACGTGCATAAATGTAAAGTGGCCACTGGATCTTGGGCAACTGACTGTGGGCCATAGCAGTGCAGGAAACTGACTCTCCTTCCCTCGGACCATCAGTTGCCCATAGTGTCTCAGCTGGGGTGGGGTCTGCACCGTAGCTGCTCTGAGTCCAGGAGTGTGATCTCTAAGCAGTCCTCCCCAACCATTGCCCTGCTGTCTTCCCACCTTCTCTTCCTCAGTGATCCCTGAGCCTTGCTGGAAGTGTAATATTCTGCTGTCTATTTAGGGATAAGCTCTCTCTGTAGCCACTGACTCTTCTTTTGAGGCGTTGTGAGTCCCAGTATTAACAGCCACCCACTGCATAGGAAGCTTCTCTGCGGAGGGAGAAGACCATATTTATTAGCATGTGTTAACCCTAGAAAATCATGTGTTTCATTACAATTTAATGGCTGTATTATTTGTGTGAATTTGCCACTTCTTTTAAATGTTTCTAAATTGTTTTCCATATGGATTCTTTCAGTGTGTCTCTGCTCTTAGAAACAACTCTGTAGTGCATAACTTCTATGGAAAACTGTGATTATTCCTGGGCCCTGTAATTATTGGATTAAAAAGTATAAGTATGTGTGTGTGTGTTTGCGTGTGCACACATATGCATACATGTGGATGTGAG
The DNA here is from genome assembly GCF_903995425.1 of Onychomys torridus. Lineage (NCBI taxonomy): Eukaryota > Metazoa > Chordata > Mammalia > Rodentia > Cricetidae > Onychomys > Onychomys torridus. The sequence continues at coordinate 42,988,454 of NC_050465.1, forward strand.
CTTAATTAAGTTCTTAATATGTCTCTGTTCAGAAAGGTTGCATTAATCTCACTGTTTTTTTTTTTTGAAAAACAGATTATTTCTTAAGGTAATTTCCATTTGTATTTCTCTTCTAATAAATATTTAAGAACAATAAGATCAGGTACCAAAGAACTGTCAGTTATATTACCAGTCATCATAAAATACAATTATATTTACTGAAGTATTTTTAAGAGAGTGGTAACATGCTTTAAGTGACACAGACATTAGGAATTTTAAACCTAATTTTGTAACAACAAAGTTATGCTTTGTTTATCGACTTTTCCAGATGAAACTACCTTAAAACCCTTAAGCATGACCAGATAATATGCTTTATTGGAATAATCTCTTTGGGGTAGACTCTGAAACCATTTTAATAGGTTAAAATAATGACTTTAGGGCTGTTATATTTACTACATTCCTTGAGGTTAGATTTAAATTGCCAGTCTGCTTCCTATTGTCTTCTTATGAGTACATCAAATTTACACACAAAAAAACTGAAAACTAGAGAAAAGAGGTTTTTGAAAATTTAGAATTTGAATACATACATGGTGAAAATCTTATAATGTAAGCCCATGTGTCCTTATTGACAGAAGTGGGTAAGTGAAATTATGCTCCTGTATGGTCCTAACTTTTTCATGAAGGAGCATAAAGGACATTGTGATTAACTGTTAATACAATCTTGTAATCCTTACAATAACCTCCTAATTTTTTTTTAAATTTTTAGACTAAGAGAAACTCAACATGGTAGAACAATGTAATAATACCAGTAATTACATTAAACGTAAGTGGACTAAAATTTCAATTGAAAAACAGAGATTGACAGAATAGATGAGAAAACCCAGCTATATGTGATTATTGTAAAAGGTAAAGTTAACAGTAAGGTCTTGGAAAATTGCACTGTACAAACAGCTAAGTGCAGAAGATTGGTGTGGCCGCATTAGCACTGGAGGAAGAGATTCCAATACAAGAAATGCTGACACCATAAGTCAGTATATCAACTAGAGTCCACAACTCTAAACCTAATTACAGAGCTTCAAAATCTATGCAGCAGCATTGATGGAATTAAAGAAGGACAAATCCATAATCGTTGCAGTAATAGGTCATAAAATAAGTCTCTATATATAAGTTTAATATTGTTGTGAGGTATCTGTTAGGAGGTATCCACCAGAGAAGACATGAGTTCAAGCCAATAGAAAGTCTTTACTAGCCTTCCAGTGACCCCACTGGGTGTTCAGGAGATGAGTACCGTCCTGAGCCTTTCTCAGGATGGGCATTTAAGCACACAAAACAAATCCTGGATTGACACACCTCAGTTAACAAGGACAGTTATCCAGAAGCAGAACTACAGAAGCCAAAAAAGCAGGGTTAGTATATTTAGGGACTTTTCCCAGAACTATCAACTTTGATGGAGTACGTCTTTGTTCTCATGCTGGTTGGTGGTACTCCCTATATACATGCTAGATTCCAAGGCCTGAATGGTACTTCCATCATGGTATCAGCTGTGCTAAGATGTGGGGGCCTGTGTGTGTATCTGTGTGTGTGTGTGTGTGTGTGTGTGTGTGTGTGTGTGCATGTGTGTTAGTGTTTTCATATTCTGTTATAGTAACCAACATTTGGGAGTTGAAAAGAAATTAAGATCTTACGTACCAAAGCAAAAGAAGTCTAAAATACCTAGGAATAAATTTGACTATTGATATTTAAGACCCCAAAACTAAAACAATATTAAGATAATTTTCAAAGGCTCAAATAAATGATGAAATATGTCATGTTTAAGAATCAAAAGATTTGCCGGGTGGTGGTGGTGCACACCTTTAATCCCAGCACTCGGGAGGCAGAGCCAGGCGGATCTCTGTGAGTTTGAGGCCAGCCTGGTCTACAGAGTGAGATCCAGGATAGGCTCCAAAAGCTACACAGAGAAACCCTGTCTCAAAAAACCAAAAAAAAAAAAAAAAAAAATTATAGGATTCTAGTTTGATAATAGGCCAGCTTTTTCTCAAATTGGCTTCTAGATTGAGCACAAATTTAACTAAAATTCTTCCAGACATTTTATTGAAATTTTTTATTGAAAAAGCTAATTCTTAGATTTATATTGAAATGCAAAGAACCCTATGATAGACAAAATAATCTTTAGGATAAAAAGAACAAATCTGGAGAACATACATTATCTGATATTAGTACTTCTTATATAGATGTAAGTGAGGACAGATAACTACCTCAGTGGATACAACAGAGTCCAGACACCAGCCCATGCAAATAGTCAATTGATTCCAACAGTGTTGCCGAAGCAATTTAGAGGAAGAAGATCACCTAAGACTCACTAAGCTCTTCCATTCTTATGTTAGCTTTTTACATTTCTGTGTCACGGGCAAAGAGATGTGACTTGCTTGTGTTCTATGTGAAAGCCAGAGCTAGTACATCTGGGCACTCCATGTGACGTGTCTGTCGAGTCTACTTGAATCAGAAAGCCATGTCATGCACTAGCTGTATGTAGATGTGCTAAGTATTTTCAGTTGAAAAGGGGTTCTGGTAATTGTGAAGTTCAAAACCACAGACATTTTTACTGAAATTTTTACTGAAATCTGAGCAAATTGGCTCTTTCCAGCGATAACATTCCTTTCCAAGATGTCACAAATTTGGCTCAAGTCCTGGATGAATATTAAAGTCACAGAGACTCCTATCCGACTAGGTACCCTATCATTGGAATGACCCCAGCTATACAAAGCCCTGAAGTAATGCTGGTTCACTGTTGTGTACGTTTCATTTGCTCATTCAGTGTTTGTCGTGTAGCAATAGATATCAAGCAGATGATGATAAGCAAGACATGTCACTCTGTCACCACTTTCACGTGTGCAGACTAAAATAAATGCCCTCTCGTAGTAGAATATAGATTAGTAGTGACTGAACACTGTAAACTATCCATCTCATGCTTCTTACAGTTTATACTGGTGTTAGCCAATAGAAATGCAATGCAAGCAATATATAATTTTATATTTTCTAATAGCCCCATTAAAAAGTATAAGGTGATTTCACTTGGGTAATATATTATCTAAATTAATATATCTAAAACTTGATCATTTCAACATGTAGTCAGTGTTTATTTATTTACTTTTTGCAATGCTTAAGATCCAACCTAGGGCCTTGCAGATTGTGGGCAAGTACTCTATCACTGAGCAATACCCTCCAGTCTCAATATTTTTATATTTATTAAAGGATCTTTTGAAGATATTGTGCAGGGGGCTGGAGAGATGGCTTAGCAGTTGGGAGCAATGGGTGCTCTTCCAGAGAACCCAGGTCCAATTTCCAGCAGCTCACAACTGTCTATAACTCCAGCTCCAGGGGATCTGACACCCTCATACCAATTCACATGAAAAAAAAATACTGTGCCAAGCTTTCAAAAAATGGTATATGCCTCCCATAGGACTTACGTCAATTTGGATAAGCCACATTATAGCTCTTCAGTAGCCACATGTAGGGAATGCCTACCTAATTGACAGTGTACATGTATGAATCAACTCTGGTTTGTTGAATTTTAAAGCTGGACTCCAGAGAGAGACCTGATGGTGAGTCTGATGCCAGAGGAAAATCTCTGTGTCCGGGAAATAACTTCCATTATTGTATTACTAGAAATCTGGGACTTGTGGTCAAAATGAGCATCATTCTGCTGTGACTGTATAACTCCCTGAGAGAATCCCAGAGTGCCGCCATATTTATGGACAAATCTACCTAGCCAGTGTGCAGATAGATCCAAGTGGTCTCTGGGAACTGTAAATATTCCCAGTGTTCAATGATTCCCCCAATATTGATTTTCCAGAAGGCAGAGATATTGCTATTCAAATTTCTCAATAAATATCCGTAAGGTGAGTAGTGAACTGAATCAATTGCCCAAATATTATTCTCTGACGCACAAACAAAATATTTTTAGCTCCAGGTTAATGAGCTCATGTTTATGTACATGCTTGTCTCCTGTTTAAAATTCATTTGCATCTTAACAAAATAATTTTTGCTCTTCTACCTAAGGTCATTATTTCCATTAGGCTGTCCATCCCCATGTTTCCAAGACTGCAACTAATTTACCCTGCTATGCTGAATTTAGAATTCTGAATTCATAATCACTCACCAAGACCAAATTTCAGCTGTGACTTAGGAAGGGAGTGAGTTGGAACCAGTTTGGGTTTAGTCATTGTTTCAACACAAATGTTTATAAATTCGTCATCAGGTGGGTCAACCCATCTCTGCTCCTGGGATGCAGAACACGGGCCCACTGCTGCCTCTGAGTCTGGAGACGGTCCTTAGGAACTTGCTGTGTGAACAGTTCCAGAGCAGAGTCATTTCACGCTGAAGTTTGACAACCACTGTCATTCATGCAGTGGAGTTCTACGCTAGTGTAACTAAGGATCCAATTACACATTACCGTTTCAATCGATTCTATCACTGCACCAAATGCTAAGAGTGTACTAGTTCTTCACTACCTATTCTGGACATTTCATTGTAGACTGTAATTTCGCTTTCAGTAAAGTTTTCATTGTGCAGGAGAGCTCCTTGACGTAGAGGTTATGAATGATGGATTCTACTAGAGTCAAATTATATTTATCATAAGTGAGCTAATGTCTAAAATCAAATTGTCTAGGACCCAGATAGCGCTCTCTCACACGTTCCCCTAGACTCTGTAATGTTTGTGACAGTGTCGGGAAAGGTATGCCTCATTCCTTTCTTTTTTTCCCCTGTGAAATCATTTTAAGTGTACGTTAACTCAATCACAGTTCTGCAGAAAGCTATTGAGCCAGACACAAGTACTGGAGCTTAGAAAGTGAATCTGACTCAGTGTCTGCCCTCTAGGAGGTCACAGTCTCAGCAAGGCAGTGGTGAGAGACAGGCATAGAAGCCTTATGTTACATGTAATGTATGAAGGCAGCAAGGAGCAGGGAGAAGCAGGGGGTGGGGGGTGGGGGTGGGAACTGCCTGAGAAAGGGAAGGGGGGCTGGCTTCAAAGAGAGGATGTCACTCTGGATATGAGCCACAGCCAGCTACGTGGATGAAAACATTCCTGCAAGGTTGTCCAAGGTACAGGGAATCTCAGAATTTGGAGTCTGCTAAGCCAGAACGCACTCTTTGCACTAACCACAGCTTTCTCCATGAACCTGGCCTTCAGCAGCACACTGGACTGGCCACCATTTTTTTTCATACCAGAGATCCCTGTGGTAAAATCTAAAGAGTGATACATTTCCTTTCCAGGCCCTTCAATGCCATTTAATTCACACCAGCAATAACTACATCGGAACCTACCTTTAAGAGTTGCCAAAAGTAGTGTGCTGCTAATTTATGGCCACATCTATTAAGGCTCCAGAGAGAATCTAACGCTTGGATTTTAAACATAGTTGAGATATTACCGTGATGTTTCCTGATTTAATCCCTCCGTAAATTAGATGAAATGATCATATTACCTGTTGTCACCTCATTTTTGCCCCATCTCCAATCACTCTTTGGCCTTCATTAATTCAGAATGAAATACCACAAAGCATTCATGAAGATGGGGGGGTTGGCTTTTTACGGCTTCAGTATCACACTGAAAAATGCCTAAGCTTTTACTGGAATAGAGGAAAGGGGGAGATGGGGAATCATACTCATCTCTTGCAAGCCTGTTAATAATAACCTTGCTCGATAGTTCCAAATGAGGGAAGTAGGGCTTGGAGATATTAAATAGCTTATCTACATCTCTCTGCAAGCAGTTACCAGAGCCCACACACAAACCCAGGTCTTCTGACTCTAAAGCCAAGGCCCTTTCTGGTGTGGATTCTATAAAACAGTTCCTTCAGTGTTTTGCAGTGGAAGGCGTTATTGCCAGCCTGTAAATGAAATCTTGCCATTCTCCATCACTTTGCTGCCAGTGTTTTTACCTTATCCCTTCACAGTTATTATTTGGTGTTCTCTTACAGAAGGCAACAGACTACTGCAGCAGAAAATGTCCTTAGATGGGAACCCCAAACCTATTCATGGACCATCAGAGAGGTCAGATGGTCTACAGTGGTCAGCTGGGCAGCCTTGTAACCCAAACAAACCCAAGGCAAAAACATCTCCTGTTAAGTCCAATGCCCCCGCAGCTCATCTTGAAATAAAGCCAGATGAGCTGGCAAAGAAAAGAGGTAAAGTGATTTCTTTTGCACAGATAATTCAACATATTCTGCACACACATTACAGTGCCAGGATGGCAGAACTTTCCAGAAAAAATACTGCTTAGCAAAGGGGGTCATACATGCAATTGAATTGCTTCATTTTTCCCCCCTATGATCCACTTGGATGGAAAATGGAAAGGCAGATGTAGTCCTTCCATTATCAATCAGAGGTCTAGGACTATGAAGGTAGAATGCATCCCCTTCTCTGCCCCACTGTAGATGCATGAGTGGTCGTTTATCTCAGTCACTTAGGAAGCAGTATTAGTGCAGGACAGATTAGTGCCTCCCAGGCAGATGAAATTCAGGCCTGTGTGGATGAAGATGAATCTAGAGCCTGATAGATCCTCGTTGAGGGATGGTCTCCCCTGTGGGAACTCAGTTCTGTATTAGAACGTCCAGGCAATCTAACACTGAAAGGATTTTCTGTTTGACACACTAGATTTCCATTTTTCAAACCTTAGTGTCTTTGACTCGTAACTAGCCTTACCAATGAAATGGCTAAATCACTTCCTTTCAGATTCCAAGACTAAATAATGTCCTTCTGATCCAGCCTCAGTTGTATTTGATTTCCTTGGCTTTGGCTTGACACAGTGGTGCCATTTTCTTGAGGGAGATTTCTTTCTTTGTAGAAGCATGCTCCTGGTGAGATAAGAACAGTCTGTTGGCCATGCAGGCTCTCCACCCTGGTACAAGTTACAGGAAACCCAGGAAGATGGGCCCCCAAAGACCTGCTTTCATGCTCTTGCTGTTTCCAAGCCTGGCTCAGGACGCTGGTCGAAAGCCAGCATATCTGGCCCTCATGCCCCAGCCTCTCTCTAGCTCATGTGTACTTCTCCCAGTCAGTCTCTATGTCATTTTCCTGCTCCAAAATCTCCTCCCAGTCAGTCTCTATGTCATTTTCCTGCTCCAAAATCTCTATTGGCTCTGAGCCACATGCAGTGGTGTTTACAGCGGCGGGAGCCAGCCGCACAAGTGGCCTTTAGATCGGAAGACACTGCAGTTCATGACACTTCCCCAAGAGCAAAATGACAGGTGTCCCTTACATGGCACAGCCAGAGGCCCCCCCCCCCCCCAAGACATTGTAGAGAGCCAAACAAATCATTCCCTCTTAGCAAGGTGTTTCCTCTAGAACACAAAAGACAGGTCTGTTTGGGGTGGATCACTTGCCTCATTTTTTTTTCAAGCTCATAAATAAAAGATGAAGTGGTGACGCTAATCATTTTTTTTTTCTTGGCATCAATTTTAGGCCCAAATATTGAGAAATCAGTGAAGGATTTGCAGCGCTGCACCGTTTCTCTGACTAGATACCGCGTCATGATCAAAGAGGAAGTGGACAGTTCTGTGAAGAAGATCAAAGCAGCTTTCGCTGAACTACACAACTGGTGAGTAATGCCACCCACCCCTGTAAATTCACCGAGGCTGGGCTGCGTCCATGGCCGGGAAACAACATCAGACCGAAAAGGTGGTTCATTCAGTGTGTAGACATCACAGAACAGCTCTCCGGCTGACGTTTTTAAAGTTCTGCAGGCAGGAAAATAGATCTTGGGAATGAAAAAAAAAAAAAAGGTATTTGAATAAGAACTCTGGCCAGGCGGTGGTGGCACACGCCTTTGATCCCAGCACTTGAGAGGCAGAGGCAGGTGGATCTCTGTGAGTTCGAGGCCAGCCTGGTCTACAAAGCGAGTTCCAAGAAAGGCGCAAAGCTACACAGAGAAACCCTGTCCTCGAAAAAGCAAAAAACAAAAAAACAAAAAAACAAACAAAAGAACTCTAATAGACACCGTAATTCACTGAAGATTGAAGTTGGTCTAATAGCATACCAAGGATATGGACTAAAACTTATTGGGGGGGGGTGCTTAAATGGTATTGACATCCATGAAAGGCCAATCACATGAGAGATCTTTGAAAAAAATCAAAAATATTCCCATTATCATTATCATTAAATTCCCCTAGCAAAAAGAAACTTCTTCCGTGAACTTGGCGATAGAGGTCTGTTCTTGACGTGGGCAGTGGGGGTAATATCAGCTGTGAGCAAAGAACCTGAGGAAGGAAGGGTGTACTTTGGCTCCCAGTCTGAGGGTGCAGGCCACTGTAGCAGGAGCTCATGGCTATGGCGGCGGGAGCCAGAAGCCGCTGGCCACCTTGCATCCATATTCGGGAAGCGGAGCCCATGAGTGAGTGCTGCTACCCAGCTTGCTTTCTCCTTTTTGTTCGTATTCAACCCAGGACTCCAGCCCACCGACCGCAGGTACAGTGGGTCCTTCCCACGGCAGTTCATCTGATCTAGATAATATCTCACCGGTGTGGCCCAAAGCTGGCCTCCTCGGCCATTCTAGAGCCTGTCACGTTGACAATCAGTATTAGCCACCACCGTGGTGTTCGTTACTGCCCAGCTTCGCTGCCCTTCACGGTGTGCTCAATAAACCTGTTTTCTTTCTTGCAAAAAGATAATCAAATGGTACCCTGATGTGGTTCAGATGCTGCCCCTTTCCCTTCCTTCAGCTGGTTTTAATGAAAAACATCTCCCTGAGCCCTGGACGTTTACTTGGGTGAAATATTTATTATTATATAGATTGTTACTATCATGGGAAAAAAAAATCTCAATTAAGACTCCATTTCAAATGAAAAAAGGCATACTAAAGATAAAAAGAAAAGCTCATAGCTGGTGTGTGTGTGTGTGTGTGTGTGTGTGTGTGTGTGTGTGTGTGTATTCCAGAAGCTCCATTCAGGTAAATCTACTTCTAAGTCAAATTGTACGCTCGTACTACCAGGATCCAGTCTCTCTTCTCCTTCCTCACTTCCTTCCTCTCTTCATTCTCTTGCAGTATCTCCCAAGGTCTCCCAGTTTTGCTTATTTTTTACCTCATTCTTAGACAGACACCACTGTGGCTCTGTGGCTCAGTGGCTCTGTGGCTCAGTGGCTCTGTGGCTCAGTGGCTCTGTGGCAGCAGATTTCCCCCGCTTCTTGGCTTCTCCATTGAGTCTCAGCCCCTGAGACTAGGCAGTAAATCCAGAAAAAAAAAATGTGATGACTAACTTCCATCGGCTGGTTTTGGTCACATGTAAGTCTCTGTAGAACAACCACCGTGGCCAGCGAAGTGGTCTTCCCACTATCTGTTCAAAGTCAAATGCTTCTCACAGTGTCGACAGTGGGATGAGTCCCACCAACTCCATGAAGTGAAAACTGAAGAGCCACAGTTATCCAGGCTGAAATACAGGTGCTCGCACCTAACGAAACCTCCCAACCATGGTACCCAGGGTCGTGGAATTGCCCGCCATATCTGCTTGGCCTCCCCTGATACCAGAATTTTAGACATTTTTGCATATTTTTCTATGCCAAGTCCTTGCTGTGACACTGATGCGCTTTTTAACAGAAGCTGTGGAGTTGTAAAAACTAAGGATTAAGCTTCAGACTAACTTAATCTAAAATTCATGCATTTTAAGCCATCTGCTACATACAAGATCCCAAGGGTACAGGAGACACCGGGAACTTGACAGGAAACTGTTTCCAGTCACTCAGTCTCTTCCAGGTCTTCTGAGTTGAGCCATCCTTTACCCTCATCCAGCCATAGCACCCATGAACTTTCCTTTGGACCAGAATGTAGCTAAATTGTTCAAAGCAACTCCCAGAACACATGTGAGTACTTAAACATGGCAGAGATTTCCAATCTCTCCTTAAGTCAGCAACCTTGGGCAATGCAGAAAGACAAGGGACAAGGTTGGCTCCTGGGGTCTACCATTTGCCAGCCTTGGTCTTGGGGGATTAGGCCTCAGCCTGGAGGGAATTCTGTGCCCTGTCCATCTGGCTGGCACTGTAGAGTTAGAGCTTCCTCTGAGGGTCCCTTGTGATGCCTTCCATGAGAGTGACTCAGGTGCTAGCTGACCAAATGGATCAGTGACCTCGAATTGCCTCCCCTGCGGTTGCTATGACTGCTTTTTATTTACTTCGTTTTTTGTGTATTAGTAAAATGAACAGCACATGGGTCACAAGACCACTGGAGATTTACAACGGATTCTTTGAGTTTTTCCCTCCTCAGCTGGTGAAAGTGAGGAGCAGGAAAGCCAGTGGCCACGGAAGTTGCGTGTGATTTCTCTGTTCCGGATTCCCCTTCCCCTTTAACCTGGTGGGAAGATGAGTTCTGAATGAGCCCTGCCATGCTAAAAAGTCACCCACAAGACAAAAGGACACTTGCCTTCCAAACCAAAGAAGAAAGCATGTAGTTCAACCCTTTGCTATATGGGTTGGCTACCAAGTAAACCCCAACACCCCTTTTCTGACCTAACCCTTAATAAAAACCATCCCACAACAATGTGTGCTAACTTTAAAAATAAAACCAAATTACTGTTTAAACATAGCCATTTACATGCATTTCTGCCAAGTGGAAAACTTGGCTTCTGCTCCAGACAAGCCTTTGGCCCAGGCAACACAGTGATGACCTAAGACAGAGCCTCCCTCTTGTCTCCTAAGGGGGAGGGAAGAATGGATTTTAGGAATTGTGGTACTCATGAAAATATCAGGCTCCAGAAGACTTGGGAAAGAAGTTTCCCAACTGATGGCGGAATCACATACAGTAGGCATTAGATGGAGTTGTGTGCCTAGAACCACCAGTTTAAATACAGGCAGATCTTGGATTCAACCAGAGAGGGGTTGTAGATCTGGAACGGATGGGCCACATCCTCTGGTTTTCTGAAGAAACTGCTCGTTCTAGAATGGTAATTAACTCATATGCCCCTCAGCAGCATGAGTTAGTGACCCCACTCCTAAGTCCACCCTCTGGTCCTTATGTGGATGACCCAGTTAGTCAGTCTTCCTATCTCCCAAGTACTCACTAGCGTGTCCTTTAGAAGGAAAGCAATGTACAGAAACACACATCTAATATAAAACATTTTTAAAAAGTAAAACACGAAAACAGATTTCACTTTGTCTCCAATTGCCAACTTGAGGACACGTGTTCTTCTTGAGTGCATCCTGCCAAAACTCCTGATGAAGTCCGTGCAAATGGTGACTTTAAGAAACCAGAAGAAGGTGCCTGCTGTACATCCTCTGGCCTTACTGAGGACACACCAGGACCAAATGAGCTGTGTATTTACCCTTCCCAAGCAGGCCGTGAAGAACACTTGCTCAATGCAGTTACTGAAGAAAACCACCAAGTAGCCAAAACACAATATTGGCGACGTTTCACCTGGACACAGTCCCATGTGGCTAACTGACCATCCATGGGCATTCCCACCTTCTCAGAAAGAACTGGGCATCTGAGTGAGTAACCACGACGACATGATCCTCTCCCACTATGTCTGAACAGAAGATAAACTTGGCATCGGGAGCATAAGAAGTGATATCAGGAACTAACGTGGAACAGCTGGCTTCTGTTCGGCACGACTGGCCTCCTACCACATCTGGGAAATATTCATCCTTTGGAATCATGGCTGCCAGATTTAATTGCGCCATGTGTCGCCTAGTCTAGCCTTCCCATCACAAACTCAGTGTTTGTGTGTCCAAGTTGATTATGAAGACACAAAATGAGCAATAAAACATGAAATTGAAAAAACATTGAGGAAGTATAATAACACTCAATATTTCTGCCATATGCCGGGAGAGAAAGTATCCCAAAATAGAGCTATAAAAAATCCTGTTAGGTGTTATTGTCAATTTAACATCTAATTAAGAGCACTCTTAAGGAAGACGGAAGCTGGTCTGGAGCCAGGAAAGTAGTGTGTGTACTAGTGGCAGGGGGGGTGGCGATGAGGCAGAGACTGGGGAATGGAGGGGCAATCGCTTTAAGCTGTTTTGTTTTAAATTTTAAAAAAGGCAGTCAAAGCACAGGTTTCCATAGCAAGGGGCCACAATGGCCCTACATCTTGTGTGCTTTCCCCTGGAGAAGGGCTATACTCATTACCTTCTCATCACTGCGGCCCAGTAGCACAAGGAGCATCTTCAGGAATGAATGCTTTGTTTTAGTTCACAGTTTAGAAGGGATACACACCGACCCAGTGGGAAAGGCCCGGTGGCAGGACCATGAAGAGGCTGGGTCACGTCACATGTGCGGTCAGGAAGCAGAGAGCTGACCGCAAGCAGGCTGAGCTGAATAACTTCAAGGCCCGCCCCAGGGACCTACTTCCTCCCACAAGGTTCGACCTCCAAAATGTTTCAGAGCCTCCCCAAATGGTGCCACCAGCAGACAACCAAGTGTTCAAACCTGGGATCCTACAAAGACCCTTCATATTCAAACCACAACAGGGGCTGGGTGTAGCCCGGGCCAAATCCGGAGGTGAGACGTGAGTCTCAGCCCTTGCCCGCTCCCCCTTTCTCTGCTACCTTTCAGTTCATTTCTTCCTCATTCCTATCTAGTCCTTCCTCACAGCCAGGGGCTCCTTCTGTCACCCCCTTCAGGCTAGAGCTCCTGATGTCTCCACATCGCCTTTTATTCATTGAAACTTGCTGATCTTCCATAGTTCATGACCTCATCCTCCTCGTGAAAATGTGTTCCACACCCAAAGTGACATAATTGCATGTAACAAATGCTCTCTAGCAATCCTGGCCCCTAACCAGAAGATGAATTCTAGTGTGAGAATCCCACTAGCTATTTTAAGCTACTTTATCTTTAATTGCACCCCTGAACCCCCTTCCCTGCTGCTGAAGGCTTGCTGGTATCTAAGCAAAGCCTTCCTGAACACATTCTCACCCTAGCTGGCCGGGTGGCCCTATGCACCAGGCAGATATCATCTCTTTGACATTTTAAACACGGTGGTCTTTTTCGGGGCTGTGAGCTTGAGGAGGCCTCCCAACAGGAAGTGACGGGTGAGGCTTGTGTTTCCGAATCGCCCAGTCACAGGGATATCTTACTCCAGTGCTGCTCCTCAGATACCCAGAGAGTGTCAAATTATTGGAATGGCCATTCTCTGAGCCACTCCAGTCTGAGGCCACGTCAGGAGGTCTGTCATGCAGCACAGCTCTCTTGTGAGCTGGTGACCAGCCCACTCATCCCTTCCTTCCGTCTTGGCGCTGCTTTTGTGTGGTGCCAGGTGTTGCTCACAATGCTGAGAATCTGGTTTTTCCATTCTCCTTAGGTCTGTGTGTGTGTAGCTTAGTATTTCCAGAGAGATAGTGCCTATGATCTAATATTTGCTTCCACACCACATTCTAATAGTTAAAACACTCCTATGGCTTTTCAGACACCCTCTACAAAGGCATCACCCCCAAACTTACTTCTGTGGTCCCAGAATTCAATTTGGTCTTCTCTGGTTGTTTGGGGTGGTGTTTTCCTTACAACTTGGGTCTGAAAAACTTAAGATAAAATCCATCACGCACTGAAATTAGCAGACCCTCGACGCATTCGTAATAGGCATCCTGAAGACGCTGTGGAACTTTACATTGGATTTTGATCTTTCAGCATTGATTGTAGTTTTATATGTTCATCCGCCACTAGAAAATCCCTACAGAGTCTGAACTAGAAAGATAGTCCGCTGTGTGTCCTCTTTCGTGACTCAGGTGTGCGCTGTCTCCACGGTCCTTCCTCACCACCTAATGCTCATTTTCTGTCCTGCATGTTATACCGTACCTACATGCACACTTGTTTACATATGCACGTGTGTGTTAGGGCTAATGTGTGTGTATAAGAGGGAACACGCAGTATTTTTCTTTCTGAGCTTGTGTCCTCGCTTGGTATTATATATTCTTTGTTTGTGTGTGCGTGTTTTGGGTTTTGTTTTTGGTTTGGTTTGGTTTGGTTTGGCTTGGTTTTGGTTTGGTTTTTCAAGACAGGGTTTCTCTGTGTAGTTTTGGGGCCTGTCCTGGAACTCGCTCTGTAGACCAGGCTGGCCTCAAACTCATAGAGATCCGCCTGGCTCTGCCTCCTGAGTGCTGGGATTAAACATGTGCGCCACCACCGCCCAACTGGTATTATATATTCTAAGTCTAGTGCATCCAACATGGCTCCAGGGTTGAACCAGACTGGGGCCACAAGGAAGTGAAGGAAAGACAGATAAACAGACCAAAAGCTGGGCTCAGGTGGGCTAGACTCTGATGGGGAAACCCGCAGCACCCGGGCAGCTCAGTATGTTTGTTCTATAGAGCAGAACAGGGAGGTGGGACCATTGCATACAGATAAACAAGGAGGCTGGGTTTATAGCGTACAGCAGGATCAAGGAGATGGGTTTAACTAGTCTAGGTAGGAGCAGTCTGAGGGCAGTCTTCGTGCCTTAAACATCCCGCTGGGAGAAAGCTATGGTGGACACGTTCTGCATGCACTGTCAGCATCCACATGTTTTTCTGTTTCCCACTGAGCCTCACCTCCTGGAGAGAAGGGTTTGCCGTTACTCTACAGGTCTTAGGCTCTGGGGTCTTTGACATGGCCATCTCAGCTTCACTCAGAACTTTACTCACTTGGGCTTTTTCTACCCCTTATATAAATCCATCGTTTTTCTCTAGGGCTAATTTTCATTGTTGTGATTGTAGGAAATTTGCCAAGCGTATTGCTGCTCTATTCACTGTAGCAAGAAATTGGGACCAACCTAACTGTCTGTCAACAGATAAATGGATAATGAAAACTTGTTTTTGTAGTTTTAAATCCAGGTGGTTGTTTTGTTTTGTTTTGTTTTGTTTTTTTGGGGGGGGGGTCTTGTAACAGTTGAAAATCACTGGATCTTGTGGAAGGGACAGTAAGTCGTCTGAAGCCAACATAGTCTCTCAGCTGGTGAATCTCTCCCCTCTGGGAGACAATTGGTCTGGCAATAATGTTGACTGCCACAGCTGCAGGGAGGGAGTGTCACCAGCCTCTGGTAGCCCGAGGTGAGACCAGGGGCACTGCTAACCAGCCAAGGATGTACAGTACAGCCTCTCCGCTGGTCTTTCCTTCCCATTCTCCTATAACAAGGGCATGTTTGGTCCAAGATGTCGATAACACCAAGAATTCCCTAGTGGAAGACAATGCAGCACGTTCTGAGGTACCTCCTTGAGGGAAAGTCAGACTCTGCAACACAGTGAGAATCTAACTTCCGGTGCGCCGTCCTCCAAGCCAGTAGTGGGGGAGGCAGGAAGGGGGGTTTTCTTGCCCACCCCTTTCTTACCACAGAGCCTTCCCTTTTCAATCAGTGGTGGGAAAATCTTTTTCCCCATACTATCTGAAACATAACCCTTCCAGCTACACGTTTTAAAGGTCAAACTCCATTTTTGCCTCCTTGAGATCAGAAAAAAACAATTATATTGTAGTATAGAAAATTGAAGGCTTTGCTTTTTCTGGTCTGTTTTTCATTATAGAATTCAAGTCAGTCCTTAGAAGGAAATGGAAAAATTAAGAACTGAAGTTTGTAGCTAATGACAGGCAGTAACTCTGCTTAGCCATTCTGTCTCTGCCGGAGTCGTCTTCTCCGTTTACAGTAAAGCCAGATACCACAGTGAGGACCAGGATTAGGACAGAGATCTGAGGCGTGTAAAGAGAAGTACAGTGGGGAATTGTTCCATTAAGCACCTGTTGGGGGATATTCTTCCTTGGCTTCAGGCAGGCAGTAATATTGCTTGGTATTCCCAGGCATTCATGGCTCATGTCCAGCCGCTCCGATGCCAGTGACATACTGTGAGCAAGCCCTTGTTCTGTGTAAACTGCATGGAAGCAGAAGGTATTTCTGGATAGCTTCGGGTCCAGTGGTAGTTGAGCAAGTACCTGGCCATTTAATTACCTTCCCTTGATTAAGAGAATCATTAGCATTTTGGAGCTACATAGACTTTGATAGGAATGGCGCATCTTTGTTTTTTTGTTTTCTTTTTTTTTTTTTTTAAATGACCCTAGAATTTGATCTGTATCACAAAACAGATAGCAGCAAGTCGATCTGGCTTTGAGTTCAGTCACATGAAGGATCTTGATAGAAGCGTGGGGAATGAGTGGGAATCCCATTGTAAAGCCAATGTGGCAAAAAAAAAAAAAAAAAAAACCAGAAGTGCCGACCCCTGGTGTAGTGTGATTATATAGTCACAAACTGATGCTTTTCCATGTCCTTTTCAATAAGATGCATTTCTAATGGGGTCCTTAGCACGAGAATGACCTGAGAAGGCTTTTCAGCTATTTGGCATGGCTACATAATGATTGCACATTGCTTTCAATTCCCTATTTAATTATAAGAAGTGTGCAAAACAATTACTAGATTTTGCCAGCTTTAAACCTAAACACATAGGAAGAACAAAATCAAGAGATCGGGATATGTGGTTTTCAGTTTTTGTTTGTGGTTTTGTTTTTTTGTTTTTTTTTTTTTAAATAAAAGTCAGAAGTTTGAATTGTGTTTTTATTTTTAGAATGTAATAAAAGGCTTTTATGTCTTTCTGCTCTGGAAGTGAAGACAATCTTCGGAACCATCAAAAACCTGTCCATACCAGACTTCCTCACAAATCCCTTTCTTTCTCATCAAATGGTTTTTCTCAGTGCCCACCTGTTTGTGCCTTGCACAAAACACTATACAAAGGAAATTAAATAAACCTGTTCCTTCCCTCACACCCAATAGCCCGTATTATTTGAGAATATTAAAAGAACATAGCGTGAGAACGAGCACACACTTGCAAAGGATACATGGAGACAATAATAAAAGAGGCTAATAAATATATTTATGCCTCAAGAGGGCCATATGGATGGATTTTGTTGCCATCTAGCTGACAAATTGCCCAAAATGACTCCTTTTCCTCACCCTGCACCAGTGTAATGAGCAGGAGTAGGCACCAGGATTCATTCCAAACACTGTGAAAAGGGCAAATACCGCAAAACCCGGAGGAACCCAAGGTGCCTGCGACTTTGCGACTGACTGGCGAGTCCCTGTGGTACGGTGCACTTCCAGATCTTGCCTGTTTGTGAATATATGTCGCTCTAAATAGGTGCAGCTCACTCTTTGGCGGTGGAAGCTTCCTTTTTCCTATTTTCTTCCTCCCTCCAGTTTTTCTCCGCAGCGTTCGATGTTTCCCCTGGGCCACTGCTGGGATTGAATGAATCAGTTGAAGGAAGAGCAGGCCGATAAATACAAAAAGTACTGAACTGGCCTTTTCAGTTTAGGTACAGTCCCGGGAAACCAGCGTAAAGAGCGCCTCACATTAATAGCCTTCCTGGGCCCTGGGTGTGGATTACCGCCATACGTTATGTCTGCCACCCGCCTCGGGCCCTGGGATCTGCCTGGCTTTCACCGCAGGCTGCTTTGCCGAGCAGACCCTCCATCAGAGCAGAGGGCGGACTTGGCGTTGCTTCTGCTTCTGTTCTGAAATCTGAAAAGATGTCTGAATCTTTTCAGCAGATGAAGGCTGCCAATCAACGAGCTAGCCATACGCTTCTGAAAAGAAGTGACTGTTTGACATCTTAGAATGGAAATTGGAGGTGAAATTAAGCCAAGTGTTCTGTCTGCATACCCCCGTAGGGTAGGTCATTCAAGAATTTATCATACAGCCTGACAGTGGTGGCGCACGCCTTTAATCCCAGCCCTCTGGAGGCAGAGGCAGGCGGATCTCTGTGAGTTCGAGGCCCGCGTGCTCCAAGTTCGAGGACAGCCAGGGCTACACAAGGAAACCCCGTCTCTGAGAGAGAGAGGAAAATGAAGATGGATTTCTTAAAGCATTGTTATAGATAGCAAATGCTTTATGATATTTAAGGAGAGCTATTCTATATTACGATTTTTTGCTTTTGTTTTTAACCTATCAGACCAGTAGGAGTAGGACTCAGGAGTTACTCAGGACAATTAGTCAGGTAGACAAAAAATCACACAGCAAACTGCACATGAGGTGGGATAAATGAATTCCTTACATGTGTGCGGCTTTATTATTTCAGTGGCTGTAAACTCTTGATTCTTATTCGGCCATATTCTAATAAAAGTCACACTCTCCAAGGTTTATTAACCACTTAATTAGGAAGCATGTGTTGTGCAGTTAGACAGAACGGGGTTTGAATTTCATTTTATACATTCTAGCTCAGAAGCCAACTGAGGTTTTTACATCGCCTCAGCCAGGAAACCAAAGTACATTTAACCGCTCTCTGCGGCTTGTATGAATATTTCTGTGTAAGTCAGTAAGCTTGTCAGATCATTCTAGAAAATGACGAGCCTGCTCCCCAATGGACACTCACTTAAGTCTCTCTTTTCTAGCGTAGCATTTAAGAATATTCTTTTCCTCTACCCCGAGACACTGGCGGGAAGTTACCCTTCAGCTCTCCTTAATTAAAATTTTCTTTCATAAAATATATTATAGTCATATTTTTCCCCTCCAAGATCCCCTCTACCTCCCTGCCCCCCCCTCCCTGCTTCTCTCTCTCTCTCTCTCTCTCTCTCTCTCTCTCTCTCTCTCTCCTCCCTCCCTCTCCCTCTCCCTCTCCCTCTCCCTCTCCCTCTCCCTCTGCCCCTTCCCTCCCTCCCTCTCCCTCTCTCCCCCTTTCTTCATCCATCTCACAGGCAGAAGATTGTGCTCCCAGTGGCACTTCTCAAACATCTTTGTGATTGGGGAGCATCTCAGTCCTTCCTTAGAGATGCTGATTCCACAAGTGTTGGGCCCCGGAGTCTGCATTCAGTGAGTTCCACTGAGCAACAGAGTCTGCACACCACAGTTGGAGAATACTGCTACAGATACTGAAGGACGGGGCCAACTGCTTTCCCTAAGAAGCCATGTCTGGTGGGTGCAGGCAGAAACAGGCAATGCAGTGGACGGTGTGGACAAGTGGTGTAGTGCAGGGGCAGGGGCAGGTGGAGGCCTGTGAAGGAGCAGGAGGAAATAAGCCCTGGCTGGCTGTTTAGGAAGGAGGTCACCAGGGGGGTGGTACCTGAATCTTGGAGGAAGCCTTGAAATTTGTCAGATAAAGAGGGGAGATTCCATACTGAAGGAAGCAGCAGCATGAAAGATCACAGTGTGTCTGGGAGGACCAAATTCCCCAGGCTTCGCTCCATCAGTAGATGAGTTGTGAACAGATGCCTTTCAAATCGGAAAAATCCATCACCGTTCATCTGTATGCAAGAGATTAGGAGCGTCTACTTTTCAGAGTTTAATGTCTATTTGCCTTCCCAATGTGGAGGTTTGCAGAGCAAGGGTATTACTGAGACAGTGGTGGCATGCTCGCCTAGAGGGTCCTGGCAGGTATTTTCCCTCCCTCCCCTGTTCACTGAGAGCCAAAGGAACTATCAAACCTGCCAGACAGCCAGGGGCAGTAAAGGCCAGGCCTGGCTGCCTTGGCTTAGAGACGACAGCGCTTCTGAGCCTTTGGGTACCACCGCAGTATCTTACACTTTCCATTCCCAAGTAATTCGTGTTCGACATCTATGACGGCATCTGCAGAGATAACTTTCTCCACCCCACTCTTGATTTTCCCAGAATGTTTCTGGAAGAAAATACAACAGGGTGTTGAGAGTGGTTGGCTCCATTTTGTGCACAAGACAAAGAATGTTTTTTGTCTTGCTCTGTTTCATTCTGAAATATTTGATTTTACCATGCTTTCTGTATTTTTTTTCAGCTTGTTAAATGAGCATGTAAGATGAAGGAAAAGTGTAGAAAGGAATGTTAGTCAGGTGTCCAGATGTTATGCCTGTGTGATAAGACAGTTGGCATCCATAGTTTTCTAGCTTCTTCTCTAGGGCTCCTTTAGAAGAGGTGGAGGGCTAAGTCCTATTTTTTTTTTTATAGTAAACCTGAAATGCAGTTATTTTCTTGACTAGTGCTTTCTGTAGAAAGAGATCAACCTAAGACATAATTAGCAAAGACACTTAATAACTAAAGCCATATATTCCTAGCTGAACAGTTGGTGTTGTAGATTTGTAGACTTAAAGGATTTTCTAACTCTTGCCCTTTTCAAAATTCCAAGAAGATAAATGAGTCCCTCTGGGGTTTTATTGAAATTAATTATGTTTTGAGGAACTCCAGAGTCCCTGGTAAGTGTTGGAGTTAGTCTACACACTAAATCTCCACGCCTCATTCCCAAAATGCAGTTCAGTGGTACAGTCAAATATATGTCATTGTAGGATCCAAACATGAACTATGCAAATTAAGAGAGGTGAGCCCACTGCATATCCAGGAACTCAGCCCAAGTGATAGGTCGAAACCAGTTGTTTGGATCTGGGGTGTTTGTGTGGCCTTGTAGCTGAGTGGGCTTCATGCCGGGAATGTCGGCCACCTTACCTCATTGATGGTCCTGTGAGTGGACAGCTCTGAAAGGCTAATCCAGCCCTCATGTCTATACTGGAGACCTAGGTGAGCTTGTGTGTTTACTGAACGACACTGTTGAGTTCAACCTTTAGAAAGATCCGCTTGCCACCTTTGTTATATTCAAAGGACAAAATCAACTTTAGTTAGGAACAGAATTGGAATTGTTGTAAAATGCAATATAGATAGATAGATAGATAGATAGATAGATAGATAGATAGATAGATAGACAGACAGATAGGATAACAGTCCAGGAATCCCAACCACGAAACTAAGATGTAAACAACTAATACAACCAGCTACTCTTACTGAGGTGAGAGTTAAATCCGCCACAGTGGGAGTGCGGAGGAGAGATATTTCTCTACTGGAGTAGACTTCTGGGGACAGAATGGTGTGGGGAGTGAAGAGTGAGTGGCGACACCTGCAGCCAGCCCAGAGTGTAGGAGGGGGACAGAGTGGAAGGATTCTTACGGCGAAGAACGGAATTGGGGGTGGGCCGCTTGTAAGATTGGGGTGTCTCTTGCAGCTAGAGCTGCTGACCCTCCCGGCCTCAGACGACAGAACCACACATTTCTTCCTGCGTTTGTAGTCCCCAAGCCCAGGAAGAGGCTCTGTTGATAGATGCAATGGTTAAGAAGTGGCTGAGCTGAAGTCTTGAACTAGTTCTGCTCTGGCCTCGAGAATGGCTGGAATACTTGAGTTGGCTTGGAAATGGGACTCACGGGTCAAGTACACGGAGCCTCACATATAAGGGAAGTTCTGCTCTTCCCTGGTGGGCACAAACCCCTCATCCAAAGGACGGAGACCACTAAGATGTTGGACAGCATAGACCCCTCTCCCTTCAGTACTCAAGCTGATGAAGAACAAGGAGGACTCCCCGGCCCCAGGCCACCAACAGGGTCCAACCCAGGGACCCCCATAGCTCTTGGTCTTTACAGTAATAAGAAGCAGAGCCCAGAGTGGGAGGAATGCTCTTAAATTACTTTTCTTCTCTAATTTAAAAGAGACGGGGAAGGGAGGGGCCTTATGCCCAGAAGTCTGGCATTGAGGCTTATCACTCATCTGCATGCTTGTGCTGTGTGGTACAGGCAGGAGGGACCGAAGCACTCCCCTATCAGCCCTCCTCCCCAGCACCTCACCTTTCTGCACTAAGAGGCTCCTTCCAGGTTCCTTCCACAGCCTGCTTGCCCTGCCTGTCTCCTCCTGGTGCTCCCAGTTTATGTCTGCATAGTGGGCAATCAGCGAAAGGAGTTCCCACTCAGGCACTTTATCCATAGGAGGCTTCCGAACCACAGTTGTCTGGGAACCGATGGTTCCAGCAGTTTCTCTGCCTGCAGGCTCCCGGAGGCAAAGTCCCAGAGGTAAAGTCCCAGAGGTAGAGCTGGCCTCGTTTTAACTCCTTGACATCCGGTTCTAGCTGCTGCCCACACTGGTTGAAGTTCTGTTTGATGACTCTGCTTTCTTTCGGTCCTCAATGTTGACCAGCAGCCTCTCAACCACGGGGGTCTCATGGGGGCCTGCCTACCGTAGCATCTTACTAAGTAAGAACACAGGCCTGTGTGGCTCATTCAGGTTCCCAGAAGAAGCTGGTTTTTGTCACTCTATGCCTTGGTCTCTAGAATGAAGGATGAGTCTTCCACAGAACAGAAAATCACAGATCCTGACTGAAGAACCCTTCTGACTCCTTTTCTCATTGCTATTAGTTCCCTATAGAAAGAACCAAGACACTGGGAACGCTTTTTATGAAATGACACTTTATCTTTGTGATTAACTATATAATAAACTATAAAGTTTTTGCCATGGTAATCTCCTCCTTAGACCTTATTGCTTTGGTAATAAAAGCTTTTTTTATGGCCACAGGATAAAATTTTATTATCCAAGTAGTTTAGATAAAAGGAGAAGATGTGTTTGGAAGGACAGAAAGGTACGTCTGAAACACGTGAGTTTAGCATGGATTTTATGTTCATTCTGCTGATGGAGAACATGCTGGATGCATCTTAAGTCAAAGCCCATTAAAGAGTTAGGTGTTTCTGTCAAGTACTGAGCATCACCACTGGAAAACAGGACCACTCCGCTCTTAGGCTCCTGGATTAATGGAAAAGCACACATTTCAGCAGACAGTATCACCAACTCCCTGTTTTGATTCTGCACCAGAGCCTCTGCGCTTGGCAAATATCATAACAGTTTTATTCCTCAGCTTGTATCTTCAATGATGAGAGCCAGTCCATGTCCAAAAGTGTATATATTTTCACACAGACATGATTTATATGCAAGCACTACAGTATGCCTGTTAAGAAGCCCCATCATAGTTATGCCACAGAAATATAGGTATGTTTCTTCACAGTTCAGCCACTATCGAACAATCCACATCCATAACAGAATAAGAGCATAAAGGTGAAGGTTTTAAAAACTCAATTAGAGGTTTTGGAGGCAGTGACTCTTAACTAAATGTTTGAACAAAGAGTTCATTAGATGAAGAAAGGCGTTTGGGGAAGAGGTGGGACAGTGTCCTTGAGGCAGAGGGCATGTACCAAAGCTCTGTGGTGGAGGCTGAGCAGGGTTCCTGCCTCCTGGGGTATTGGGAGGCTTCAGTAAGATTGTCCTGTATGGTCAGACAGCAGTGGCGCACGCCTTTAATCCCAGGACTTGGGAGGCAGAGCCAGGCAGATCTCTGTGAGTTCGAGGCCAGCCTGGACTACAGAGCGAGATCCAGGACAGGCTCCAAAGCTACACAGAGAAACCCTATCTCAAAAAACCAAAAACAACAACAACAAAATACATATATATGTATATGTGTATATATATATATGTATGTGTGTGTGTGTGTGTGTGTGTGTGTGTGTGTGTGTGTGTATATAGTTCTCTATGGTGCTGGCCCACCAGCTGATGGGCCTGGCCGAGTCAATCAGCACTCAGTACTAGTAAGGACTGGCTCTTGCCTTGAGGCAGCAGCAAGCTGATGTCTCCCTACCGAGGAAAACCTCAAAAGCAAGAGTGACCTCTCCTTCCCCAGCAGGACTGTGGTGGGTGCACTGATGCCCTCTCTCTCAGAGGGGCCTCCCATCCTTCCCCTCTGGTAATTCCAAGCCAGATTTCTGACAAGATGCCCTCAGCCCCTGCCCACCCTGCAGCTGTTGTCTCCCCCCCCCCCACCTCCGGGGTGGCATTTCGGTGTGTGCCTAACCTTGTCCTTCTGAGAAGACTGAGTCATGCAAATGGCCCTAATTGAATCACTCTCCAAGCTGCCTGGGACACCCAGGCTTTGAGGCCATTTGAAAGGCTTTATAGACTTGGCCATTCCGTCTTGACCTGCTCTTAGTCTGGGGCTCAGGGTGATGTGTTGCTGGCTCCTTGCTGTCTGGCAGCCTCCGAGGGACAGACTAGCCTGTACTAATTCATCTGCCACATCCGTTTCCCCTCCCCAAGCCTCATGCCTTGGAAGCAAAACCCGGGAACCGGAGATCCAGTGTGATGAGACTCTTGGGGGACGGTCAAGTGGCCGCTCCTTATGCAGAGTCCTGAGCTTGGTGTGCATCTGTCTCTCAGGTCAGAGCTAAAACCCCGGGCTTGCCTTCGTGCGTGAGTTTTGAAAGCAGTCTCGTAGAGAGAGAGCAGTGCTGAATTGCTGAAACACAGGAGGACGACCTTCCCTTGCTAACCGCCCACGGGAATGGAAGCATGGTCTGATGCCAACTTCACGGGCTTTTCCACATCCCCAAGGGTGCGCATTAGGCAGATTAAGAGTTTATGGTGTAAACCTTCGTCCCTCCTGCCAGAAGGTCTGAACCAACCACTGTGTGACTATCCGGCTTTGTTTAATATGTCTTCCACCTGGGGCTATGTATTATACTACCAATGCCCATCTTGTAAACTCTCTGAGCACAGTGTTATGTTAACAAATCCTACCAACAAAAACTTAGCATGATCGTGTAGCCAGTAAAGAATTTAGCAAAGCCTCTTCCCCAAGTCAGCCTCCCTGCCCAGCATGTGCAGCCTACAGGCTTCGTGACTTCCGGGGTCTGTTCTCTGTGTAGGGACTGGGATGGTGAGGGCTAGTATCTCTGTGGAGTATACTGGCGTCGTGTAATAGTTTGCCCCTCTCCCAACTACCAACCACCTGAGGCCAGGCCAACCTTGCCAAATGGATGCATTTCCCTTCATGTGTGCTGTGTCTATCTCAAAACCTTCAGCTCTCGCCAGGCAGTGGTGGCTCGTGCCTTTAATCCCAGCACTCGGGAGGCAGAGCCAGGCATATCTCTGAGTTCAAGGCCAGCCTGAGCTACAGAGTGAGTTCCAGGAAAGGCGCAAAGCTACACAGAGAAACCCTGTCTCAGGAGGAAAAAAAAAAAAACAAACCTTCAGTTCTCTTCAGACGTCTGCTAGATATTCTTTCTCCTGACCATCACCGCTTTCTTCTCTCTGTCTTGCCCTCTTGGTGAGTTCTGCAGGCCCTCTCATATCTCTGCAAAAAGAATGCAGACTCCATGATGATGAAAGAAACCTTGACTCTCCCACTTCCTTCTCCCCACTCACCTTTTTCTCAGTTTCCATAGCTGTAAACCCCCCCACCCCGCCGCCCCAGCTCCAAAACCCTTGGCTGCCACATGCTTAGCAAATATTGACCCGATGAATTAGTGTGTTGTGGCTCTTCCCAGTTCTCTCTCTCTCTCTGCACCATATCGCTAAACAGCATCCCAAACTCTGCAATTCTGTGTCACTCTCTTTGTGACGAGCCAGCAGCACAAGTCACTGGCCACTCTCACGTGACTCCATCATTCTGTGAACCCATAAGTCAGCTAACCTATAAGTCAGCTAGTTGCCCAGCCTCTTGGGCCCACATGAATTCTCCTGGCCTACCTTTCTGTGTTCTTTGGAAATCCGAAGCCTGTTTCAAGATAATGCATGAGTTTTGGGGGTGCAAGTGGGCTTTACCTTCTTTACCTGCTGTGCCTTTAGACTCTGTCTCTTCCCATCTGTTCATCCCTGCATCACCCCAGGTGTGAAGCCCAGCCACTTCCTCAGTGTATGTGTGTGCACTCATGCTCACTAGACCTTGGGTTCCAGTGACTCAATCTGGCACTGTATACATTGCCCAGTATGTGCTGGTTTGTACAGAGGTGGACCTTCAAAGAAACATGTAACAGTGAAGACTCTCAGAGAAAGGAACTCAGTCAACCGGGGTAGGGATGAGGTGGAGACTCCCCATCTGACCTGTCCGTGTTGTGCATTTCCCATATCTAAGACAGACTGTCGCCATGCCTATGTACCGTCAATAGAGACAATACAGAAGACTGCTTACACAAGAGTGCTCAAACCCAGTGACCTTAATCCATGTGTGTCATGGGGACTCCTGATGCTGTCTATGGTTGAGGGCCTAGGCTCAGAGAATGCACCTGGCACCGCACAGGTCACGCTCCACTGGCATTTTCTGGTTGCAGAGAGCTGAACTCCACAGCAGATGCTTACGTTCACAAACTACTTCTTATTTTGACCAATTTTGCAAATAACCAAGAAGGAAATTTTCAACACTGTGTCTCTTGAAAGTACAGGTGATAGAACAACCTAAATTAGTGATAACTTCAATGCATTGAAACACATACTACATGAATTTGTAATTAAAGTATATAAACCAGAATAATAACTCATTGACACCTTTGGAGGATGCTAAAGAACTAACTAGCTTGAAAACCAATTTACAAAAAGAAAATGAAACATCTGCCTTACCTGTACAAACTATATTTAATGACCGCCAACAAGTGGACAGCTCAGCCTCCCTCCCTCCATCTGTGTGTGTGTGTCTGTCTCAGAGAGACAAAGAGACAGACACCATGGAGATTAAGCCCAGAGCTGTGAACATGCTAACCAAGTGCTCTAACACTGAACTAAGCCCAAGCCTGTAAAGTTTCTCTTTATAAAAATAGTTCAGTAAATAAGAGACTCATACAAATCGGAATTCTCTACAAACTGTGTCCATCTAGACAATGATGTTGATGACTATTAATAACAAAAAGAAGAATGTCTTGGTTTGATGCAGTGTCTTTATTAGGTGATGAAAATCAGGTTGGAGCTGTCTTCTGGAGGAATATTTAAGTGTATAATTCTGTCAGCACATACACAAAGATGTAACACATGTGTAAAGTATTCTATGTCTGAAAAAGTCAATCCTGAATCTTAACAAATTTCTACATCTAATAATTTCATAGGAAGTATAAAAAGAGTGGGTTTAATAAAGCTATAGAGATGTTATTAGCAAAATTCAGACTTTGGATAACTCTTGAGGGCAACTTGATTCCTTCAAATAAATTGCAAAAGAAATGAGAGAGCAGATGAGAGGGAGCTGGCAGATTAAAACAAGAACAAGTCTATTTTAGATCTCAGTTTAAACAAACTACTGAAAAATTAGGAAACAGCTGTAGAAACCTGAATATGTAGAAACCTGAAGCATTGAGCTATTAATAATGTTTTGTGTGATTAAAGTAATGTGGTTATGATTCCAGCAAGTCCTTAAAATTCAGATATATGTACGTATGTAGACAGACAGACAGACAGACAGATAATTTGTGACCAAATGAAAATTAAAAGTTCAGCTCATGTCTGTGATTTAAAGACAAATCTGAGAAGGGATACAGAGGTATTAGTGATGTGTTGTTTCTTTTGAGAGTTCAACTTGGAGATTAGGGGCTGGGATGAGAGAAATAAACTTGAATAATTGCTTTAATTAATGAACTGTATTGGAGTAAGTTCACCAGAACCTTGCTGGGCTGGGAGGATGGGAAAGTATTCACATGTATTGTCGAGCTGGCAGTGGCAGCACCCTGGAGCAGGCTTGTCCGAGTGTAGTCCTAGGACCTGCATCCGAACTGGGCCCATCTCCCTCCCTCTAAGCTAGAATCTGGGAAACAAGAACACAGAGACATTTGGGAACTGTCCTTGATGTCTTAAGTGCCAGCTTTTCAACTTCTTATCATTGTTTTGGAACTTTGGAATGTGTAAGGAAAAAATATACCCAGATTTAAATGCAAAGCCATACAGTTCTGGAAGTTGAAAGGGCCTTTTCTTTTCAGATGTGTTGACAGTGATTTAATCAGCAGATGTCACTGTTATCCTCGGGGACATCCCTTCCATGCTGCTTGTTTTAGAGACAGGGTGTTCTCCTGGCATGGTCACACAAAAATACTTGGGATAATTTTGTTTCATGACAATTCTTTTTTTGTGCATTTCCATTGATTCTTCAAAGTTTATAAGTTTTTGTTTCTGTTTTTCTCCAGCATCATTGACAAAGAAGTTTCACTGATGGCAGAAATGGATAAAGTCAAAGAAGAAGCCAGTAAGTATGCACGTGCCTGTGTGATAAGCTGCCAACTAACCCAAAGCAATGGGGGGGGGGGAGTTACAGGTTGGGGGCAAGACCCTACAATTCAGACTGAAATACAACTAGTGGGTGAGATCCGTAACCCCAGGCAGGTCACTCATCTCTGTGTTTCTGCTACACCGTCTGGCAAAAGGACAGAGCCACAGCTCATTTCTCACAGCTTTCAGTGCAGAATATTCACTGAGGAAATATGAGGTGTCTGCTGAGTTCTTTGAATTCAAGGGGACTTTCATGCCCACACAGAAATTAAACAATTATATTTAAAAGGGCAGTAAATTTATGATTACATCTGTGTAGATATGTGTAGTGTATTTTGGATGGGTGTGTGAACATGTGCATGTGGTTTCATGTAGGGTGTGTGTACACCCATGTGTGCTCATGTGTGTGAAGGCCAGATGACAACCTCAGGGGTCTCCTATCACACTTTATATTTTGAAAAAGAGGCATCATGAACCCAAAGCTCATCAGTTTGGCCAGATAGCCAATAGGCTCCAGAGATCCACCTGCCTCTGTCCCCCAGAGCCAAAATTACAGATGTGTGCCACTGCACCTGCCTTCTTCATGGGATTGCTAGGTCACCCACAGGATTGAACTGATTCACCTGAGGATTGAACTCAGGTCCTCAAGATTACACAGTGGCCACTATACCGACTGAGTCATCTCCTCAGCCCTGACATTGATTTGGGGAAAACAGATAATCAATTTAAAGACAGTCACTTTTTTTTTTCAGAGCTGAGGACCAAACCCAGGGCCTTGTGCTTGCTAGGCAAGCACTCTACCGCTGAGCTAAATCCCCAACCCCAAAAGATAGTCATTTTTAAGTCTATACAGTTTACAATCTCACTAGGTCATTCATAGTCATTTTAACTCATTCACTTTTAAGTTCAAGTAACTCAAGTTTATCAAATTGAATTCCAATGTTGCTCCTGTTTGGCCTAGGGATGTAGCTCAATTTGAGAGAGCACTTGCCTAGCAAGCCCTGGGTTTGATTCCCAACATGACCCAAACCAGACATTGCGGTGCATGCCTATAATCTATCAAGCCAAAGCAAGAGCATCAAAATAGTGAGTTTGGAGCCAACCTAGAGTAAATTAGACACTTTCACAAGATGAAAAACAGAACAACAAAATTTGTGCCACTTAAAGCTGCCTAAATATTTGTGATGGGGCATGTGTGTGTTTAATATATCTGTCTCTTCTCAAGCATTTTAGGAACATGACAACACACTAATAAACCAAACAAGCAAAATATCCCCAAGCTTTTAAGTGAGTTATATAGGATTAATAAATAATTCAAATACAGAAATGCACTAAATGAAATTTTCTTAAAATACTCCAATCCTGTTTACAAACTCTGTCAAAAATGCCAACACCTGCCAACTTCAGTAAGAGAAAACCAATCCATGTTTTAACTTAAAATTATAAAGATAGATTGCCTGATAAAGCAAATTCTTTACTTGAATAATGAACACAAGCTGGGTGTGGCAACACACCTCTTTAATCCCAGCATTTGGGAGGCAGAGATAGGTGGATCTCTGTGAGTTTAGGAGGCCAGCCTAACACATTCATATTGTCATGATTACTGTAAAACTTCTCCTGTGTTTAAAAACAAAATAGTAACATTCTGGGTTTTATGTTATGTGTGTTTATGTCTAAATCTCCCTCTGTGACAAGTAGCAGAGCAGATGGTGATGTGTGTGTGTTCTGTGTAAGATACAGTCTGTGCAGATGGTGATGTGTGTGTGTGTGGTGGTGATCTGTGTAAGATACAATCTGTGCAGATGGTGATGTGTGTGTGTGTGGTGGTGATCTGTGTAAGATACAATCTGTGCAGATGGTGATCTGTGTGTGGTGGTGATCTGTGTAAGATACAATCTATGCAGATGGTGATGTGTGTGTGTGGTGGTGATCTGTGTAAGATACAATCTGTGCAGATGGTGATCTGTCTGTGGTGGTCTGTGTAAGATACAATCTGTGCAGATGGTGATGTGTGTGTGTGGTGATCTGTGTAAGATACAGTCTGTGCAGATGGTGATGTGTGTGTGTGTGGTGATCTGTGTAAGATACAATCTGTGCAGATGGTGATCTGTCTGTGGTGGTCTGTGTAAGATACAATCTGTGCAGATGGTGATGTGTGTGTGTGGTGGTGATCTGTGTAAGATACAATCTGTGCAGATGGTGATGTGTGTGTGTGTGTGTGTGTGTGTGGTGATCTGTGTAAGATACAATCTGTGCAGATGGTGATGTGTGTGTGTGGTGATCTGTGTAAGATACAGTCTGTGCAGATGGTGATGTGTGTGTGTGTGTGGTGATCTGTGTAAGATACAATCTGTGCAGATGGTGATCTGTCTGTGGTGGTCTGTGTAAGATACAATCTGTGCAGATGGTGATGTGTGTGTGTGGTGGTGATCTGTGTAAGATACAATCTGTGCAGATGGTGATGTGTGTGTGTGTGTGTGTGTGTGTGGTGATCTGTGTAAGATACAATCTGTGCAGATGGTGATGTGTGTGTGTGGTGATCTGTGTAAGATACAGTCTGTGCAGATGGTGATGTGTATGTGGTGGTGATCTGTGTAAGATACAATCTATGCAGATGGTGATGTGTGTGTGTGGTGATCTGTGTAAGATACAGTCTGTGCAGATGGTGATGTGTGTGTGTGTGGTGATCTGTGTAAGATACAATCTGTGCAGATGGTGATCTGTCTGTGGTGATCTGTGTAAGATACAATCTGTGCAGATGGTGATGTGTGTGTGTGGTGGTGATCTGTGTAAGATACAGTCTGTGCAGATGGTGACGTGTGTGTGTGTGGTGGTGGTCTGTGTAAGATACAATCTGTGCAGATGGTGATCTGTGTGTGTGTGTGGTGATCTGTGTAAGATACAGTCTGTGCAGATGGTGATGTGTGTGTGGTGGTGATCTGTGTAAGATACAGTCTGTGCAGATGGTGATGTGTGTGTGGTGGTGATCTGTGTAAGATACAGTCTGTGCAGATGGTGATGTGTGTGTGTGTGGTGGTCTGTGTAAGATACAGTCTGTGCAGATGGTGATGTGTGTGTGGTGGTGATCTGTGTAAGATACAGTCTGTGCAGATGGTGATGTGTGTGTGGTGGTGATCTGTGTAAGATACAATCTGTGCAGATGGTGATGTGTGTAGTGTGGTAATGTATGTAAGGTGGCAATCTGTGCAATGGTAATCTATATACCATGGTAGTCTGTGTAAGACGGCAGTATGTGTGCGCCATGACAGTCTTACACAGGATGAGATTCATGAGTTGGAAATTTCAGCCAAGACAAGATTCCACAGATGAAACAGGGTGGATGGCTAATCCTTTCTAACTATTGAATCCAGTCTGGTATGCTCTGGGAACCCAACAACCACATTTCTCACCTGGGATGTACTTTACCGTGCTTTTCCTGGGCATTCTGAACGCTTCAGCCTTACCCAGATTTTATCTTATGAGTTAGTTTAATGGCCTTTTAACTCAATCCTTTTTCATTTGACTACCAATATATTTACATTATATATATATATATATTTGCACAAGAATGAAAGATTAAACCAAATTCTTTCTTTTTTTCTCTCCTCTGTACCTTGACCATAATTCAGTTTTCGTTTTTGAAAAGTGGCAATCAGTACTTTTAGTTAAAAACTTTCAGGGGTGAGGAGAGTGAGGGTGAGACAGCTCAGCAGGTCACGGCCCTCGTTGCCAAGCCTGTGGACCTCAGTTGGCTCCCCAGGACCACACACAGGAGAAGCAGAGAACCATCTTGTCCTCCCCAGACACACTGCGTTGTGCACAGGCTTACACATACATGCACACAGCAGATAAATAAATGTAATAAAGATGACAAAACAAGGAGAACTTTCTAGGGGCTGAGTAGATGGCTCAGGGTACAGAGCACAAGCATAAGGACTAAGTTTGAGCTCTCGTGTTAAATGCCCTGTATGGGGTGTGTAGGAATTCCTGGCCACTCCCCTAGCTTCATGACCGCACATGCGCAGTTCAGTAGCCAAGTAAGGGGCCTTACATCCTACATAATCCATGCGCTGCGTGATCAGGTAATTTGTGCACAGTGTAATCACGCAATCTATGCACATGCATGGTGCACACATTCCATATGTGCATGTGCAAGGGAATCCATAAGAAGTGGGACACAGACCCCCTCCTCTTTCTTCTCCTTCTCCTCCCCGCCCTCTCTCTCTGCACGTGTCTTCCACAGGCCTGGTCATGCTCACTTCTGTCCTTCTCCTCTAATAAAACTATGATAGTGGGTTTTTTCGTGCCTCTTGGCTTTTCTCAAATGGTAACAGCGCCGCTTAATCAATAACACAGCGCCGCCGCATTAAAACCAACAGGGTGCACAGCTGCAGTCCCAGCACTGAAGAGGCAGACATGATGGGACCCCTGCAGTTCACTGGCCAGCCACTCCATCTGAATCAGTGAGTTCCCAGGTTCAGCAAGGGACCCTGTCTCAAAAAATATAAGATGGGAAGACGTTGGGACTTTGATGTATTAGATCTCTGTTTTCATTTTGGCAGGTGGTACTGTCTATGTGCTGAGTTTTATGGCCTGAATGGTACTTCCATCATGGAGTCAGTTGTGCTAAGGCCTGGGGCCCTATTAGATTCCCCAGTGGTCTTAGTCAGTGAGTCTAATCATGGACCCACCCTGCTCTAAAGAGGTGTGGTTGGTCCTAAGGACCATTAATTTTACTAAATTGGTACATAATTGGCCATATAGTTTAAAATGTAGGGCTACACCATTAATCCAATCAGAAAGAGAATTAAAGGCCCAGTCAGTGCTGATACAGAGTAGTTAGCCAGGCAGACCAAGAGAACAGAGACTGGTATCAATTACCTGATTTATGTCTTTCTCTTTTTGAGGTTTTCTCCAGCCGTGGCAAGATTTTCTCTAATTACTCCTGATCAGTTAGCATAGAAACAACATGTTTCTCCCAAAGTCAGACATGGTGTCCTTTATCTTATAGGAAGTAAGTCTAAGCCTCTCCAATTACATAGGACCATTAACTGTTGCTTTCATTCAGAAACAGAAACTCTTACTACCTCTAGGTCCTGATTAACCTGTCTTCTTAGTTTGGAAAGCATTTAGTTAAGTCTCTAGTACAAACCCACCAGGTAGGCTCAGGGACCCAGTAATATTGCAGTTGCCAAGATGAGTTAACCCACAGGGCAAAATGGCAGGCATCAGAATAAGGGGCCGTGCCTAGGTTAAAGGTTTTGAATACCAGACAAGTTTTAGCCCCTTTAAAGCCCTCTAGCCTTAATTAGGGCTACCCCCACCACAATGAGTTCTGTCAGTCAATAACTGACAGTCTGGTTAGTTCTTGTACTTATGTAGTTTGGGGATCAGGTGTCTAAGCATAGCCAGCCATCCTGGCTGATTTCTGGCTGGGAATGGTTAACTCCATCTGATTCCCTGAGATTTCCCTGTTTTCCCAGTGGCCAGAGCCTTTCTGATGGAATTTTCAGACTTTTTTGTTTTATGGCCATTGGATTACATTTCCCTTTTGGTCATTTCCTGGGAGGGGACTTCTTCTCTAAATATTCATGTGTTTTGTAATGGAAACTTCATTCAGGGGTGACAACTAGGGGCCCCAGCCGCAGGGCACGCATAGACTTGTAAACTCCGTATTCCTGTCTCAAAAGATAAAACTCTTGTATCTTTCCTTTCTCCAGTATAAGCAGACACTTAAAGTGGGCATCAGTAAGTAAAGGTCAAGACGGAGTATGGGTTACTGGCCTGCAGCCTCATTAGCTATCACCTTCCCTGTATCTGTCTTTCTCAGTTCCCAGGTCCAGGGTAGGAGGGGGTGGAACATGACCCTGTGTTAATACCAAACCATAGACTCAGGAGGAGATAGAGGCCCAGTGAGTGGAAGGGCCTGGGCCCCGACCAAACCTTCATTTCAATGGGTCCATCGTCCAGAGACAGGCCATTTGTCAGCCACGCCTGTGGCTTCTGCTTTCTTGACCTGGGTGTGGTGGATCCATGTTGTAACGCCAGCTACCTTCACAGCTGTAGGAGTGGAGAGAATCACTGTGCAGGGTCCTTTCCAAGTTCATTTCCATGTCCCTTTGGTTGCCGGCCTGACCCAGACAGTATCACTGGACTCAAACCAGGGGAAACTGGTGGTGGACTCCGGTTGGCTAGGTCTCTCAGATAGTTCAATGAACAGCCTGTAACTGGAGTAACTTGAGAAAGGAGTGGTTAGAGAGGTCTGCCAACTGCTGGTCTCCAAGCCTGGGAGGCAGTCGGGGAGGTCTTCTAAATATAATCTCCTAGGGGGTAAATCCTTCCCCACCTGGGGTGCAGCAGGCCCAAAACAAAGCAAAGGAAGGAAGGAGGTCTGTCCATCCCTTGCTGGATTCTATAATGAGAGTCTTGTTAGAGGTGTTTTTTTTGTATGTATTTGCTTGTTTGTTTGTTTACATACTGTTTATTTGTTTTTTTTTACCTGCCCTGAACTCTAAGGCCTGTGTGTGCAATGACGTTTCCAATCTATGTTAAAGCTTTAGCTATTAACTGAGAGGTTTTGGCTGTGAAAGCCAGGCCATTGTTGCACCCCATTGCTGGGGGGAGGCCAAATCAGGGAGCCAGGTCCTGGAGGAGCTTTTTAAGTTACTATTTGAGCAGTTTTAATCGAGGTGAGGAACACTTCTACCCACTGGAAAAGATATTTATAAACACTAGCAAGTACTTGTATCCTCCCCTGGCAAGCCAGATCTTGGTGAAGTCAGTTTCCCAGAGTTCATCAGGGTGCTGGCCTCTGGTCTGGATCACTTCCTGGGAAAGAGCTCTCTGTTTTGGATTTACTTGGGCACAAACCTGGCATCTTGCTAAGACATCCCGCACTAGACTGTCCAGTCTAGTTACACCTTGGTCTGAGCACCTCAGGAAGTTTAGGGACCCTGGTGAAGGTCAGTTACCAGAGTCATGCTGTTGTTTCTGGAAGAGTGATTTTTCCCTGTGCCATTCCATCAACCTGTGGGTTTGAGCTGTCCATTTCTTCTTTACCATGGAGTCTCCGGCAGCACAGGGTCATGGTATATCATCAGAATCTCAATAGTCCTCTCTGGTCTTAGGGCTGTTTGTTGGGCAGCCAGGTCCGAGGCCCAGGAGTGGAGGACAGCGGTTTTTTGTAGGGGAGCCTCTAGGAGGCCAAGATTTTGTTTTATTCTCCAAGCAGTGAGAAGCCCTCTTTCTCTATAGATCCCTCCATGGACATGCCTAGTAGTAAGACCATAGCAACTGTTCATGTATGTGGTGGTGGACTTTGCTTTTCTCCATCTGAGAACTTGGGTCAGATCAATCAGCTCTGTTCTCTGTGCTCAGGTGCCCAGCTTGGGCCCAAATCATTTGGGTTAAAGTAAATACTGAAGTCTCCATGTACCTGGCGTCATCTTTCATATAAGGACAGTCATGGATGAGCATCTTTGGTTTGTGATTGGTCAAGAGGGTAGCAGGATTAATGGTGGTGGGCTTCTCAAACTAGACTTGAGGGTGGTCCAGGAGTAAGACTCGGTACTGGGTTACCCAGGTGTTAGACAGCCAGCATTCTGGTGTTCCTTGGAGGAAGGCCGCCACGGTATGGGATGCTGTGAGTATCTTGACCTACAGTTTTCTTTGTTTGCTTGTTTGTTTTCATTAGACTAGTAGTTGTTGCCACAGCTCTTAGACAGGTGGGCCATCCTGTGACTACAGGGTCTGGTCATTTGGACAGGGATGTTGCAGGACTTTTCCATGGCCTCAAAGTTTGGGTTAAAACCCCTTTGATAATGTCTTTTGTTTTGTGGACAAGCAGTTGGAAGGGTTTTGAGCCGTCTGGAAAGGCTAGGACTGGAGCTGAAGCCAAAGCTGTTTCTAAAGCCTCAGACACCTTTGTTTCATCTCCATCCAGATCAGGGGCTCCGTGCCCCACTTGGTGTTGGTGTACAGAGGCCCTACTGTTTCTACAAACTCTGGCCTAGAATCCAATAGCTAGCTGTTCAGTCCCTGAGGCTAGAGGTCTTAGCTAGTCTTCGTGGTTTATGTTGCGGTCCTGAAGAAGCAGATTCTAATACTGGGAAAGACATGCTTCCACAGCAGAATAGATGAACTTGCCAGCAAGAGTGAAGGAGAGCAGGCAAAAAGGCAAAAACGTCCTTCCATTTTTTTCTGCGGACTGCCGTCAGAAGGTGTGGCCCAGACTTAGGTAGTTGATTCCAAATGTATTTGAGTTGACAACCAAGACAATTAAAGTCAGTATAGTGTCTGTAGACTACACCATCCATATTAGTGAACACTGATGTAATTATTTTAAAAGTATGTTCTAGATGAATATATCTCACTTTGTTACTAATATGTTAGCTCTGTGTGTATACTGTATCAGCACTTTGTAAATGTTACTGTTTAGCTGCACAGTGACCCTGCAGGGGGTGCAGGATTATTATATCTTACGGGTGAACAAATAAGCATGTATATCACCAGGCTTTCAGACTTCGTCTGCCTCCCCTGGGAACTGAGGGTCGCACAGATATGTTCTTGACAGATTTCCTAGAGATGTGGGAGGAAAACATGACTTTGTATTAACTTGAGCACGTTATGAAGTAAAATAGCAAATTCTCAAGAACTGTTATGGAATAAGAAGGCTTTCAAAGAGTCTCTATGCTTGAAGAAATGCTTGCACTCCACACCTGGCCCCAAGATTCTGAGCACACCTTCTGCTGTTGAGTATTATTGGAGAAGCCTTAAGATTTCCATGGTTCAAGTAATATGAGCCAAGCTTCCAGTGTGTTCTAAGAATCTGAAGGGATTTACAAATCCTATTGAGAAAATGGATTTCAGCAGGCCAGATTCTGTTTATAAGGTTGCATACATAATATTAAGTCTTGCATGTAGAAGGGACCCAAGCTGCATGGAACTGTCTCCCTCTACAGATTTCTGAAAGCATAGTGCTTTCAAAATATACATGTTATTCTATTTTAATTATAGGATCGATGATCTTAAGATCTGATCTGTTTTTGTTGTTGCTTCTTGTTTTTGTGATTGACGTGCTGATGGTGAAAATGTGAGCCCCTCAAGAACATGGGCTTTAGATCTTAACTTTTCAGGCTTTTTCATAATGAAAGACTTTGAAATGTTAATGAGACTATATGTAAAAATGCGCCCCAGCGCTTGCTGATCCACACAGTCTTCATTCTCATGATTTGCGTGAGTCTAAGCTCAGAATTTAGTGGTGATCTTGCACCTGCATTCCCATTTTAGGGCCCATTTATATCTATTTTTAAAAAATCTTCTGTATCGAGTGAATGCCCAAGTTCCACATCATCAGAAAGAACAATGACCTCTAATTGTCTCCAGTTTCACAAATGATCCATTGAGAAAAGCGGGGTCTGCTTAGCCACCCAGTGGCTGCGGTCCACCCTCCCCTTTACTGCCTTTCAAATCTGAGTCTTCAGAATTGATCATTTTTATCATACTTTGCAAGAAGAAAGCATAGCATTTCCTATTTTTACTCAATAATCGTTTTCTCATGTTACAGACTTTAGTCCCATGCATATGTTGAATTATAATGACAAGTAAGTAACTAATCAAAACTATGGGTCCTGAAAACTTTTTTATGTGAGTATGGGGTGGGGAGAGATACTGATTCCTATGTGTGGTACATGTGTGAGTGTATATACCCGTTTGTGTGTGTGCATGTGGAGGTTAGAAGTCAACATCAGATGTCTTCCTCTGACACTGGACACTCTGTTTTGTTTGTTTGTTTGTTTCCTGATGAGGGGTCTCTTCTCTGAACCTGGGGGTTCACTGACCAGCTAGATTGACTGCCCAGGGAGCCCAAGGGATCTTCCTGTTCCTCCCCACACCCCTAGTAGCTGTGAGGTCACTGACAAGCACAGCCTTGCCCAGCTCTTTGCATGGGGTTGGGGATATGAATTCAGATGCTCACACTTGCACAGCATACACTTTACCCAGTGTCTTAGTCAGGGTTTCTATTGCTGTGGAGAGACACCATGGTCATGGCAACTCTTAAAAAGGAAAACATTTCATTGAGGCTTGCTTACAGAGATCAGAGGTTTAATCTGTTATCATCATGGCTGGAAGCATGATGGCATGCAGGCAGACATGGTGCTGGAGAAGGAGCTGAGAGTTCTGCATCTTGACCCACAGGCAACAGAAGTGACTGTGACACACTGGGAAGAGCTTGAGCATTGGAGACCTCAAAACCCACCTCCACAGTGACACATTTCCTCCAACAAGGCCACACATAGTCTAACAAGGCCACATCTCCTAATAGTGCCAGTCCCTATGGGCCAAGTCCTCAAACATGAGTCTATGGGGGCCATTCCTATTCAAACCACCATACCCACAGCCCCAGATCTAGACAGTCTTAAGTGGTACAGGAACTTCGGTTCTTATTTTGATATCCTTTCAGATAGTGGACCCATTCACTCAATGAATCCTTCATTCAGCATCCATTCCATGATTCAGTCTTATTCTAGTCCCGTGAGTGACTGGAGATGTATACAGACAGGTAACATTAATGTTGTCAGAGAGGCATGTGGGGAAGGTGTACACTGGGCATCATGCTTTAATCAGTTTCCCTTGGGATGCTGAGCAAGGATGGCTACAAATTACTGTTTTTAAAAGAGGGCTTCACATAGCCTAGGCTGATCTCACCTTACTGTGGAGCTAAGGATGACCTTGAACTTCTGATTCTTCTGCCTCTCACTCCCAGGTGGTAGGATTACAGGCCTCTAGCACCATGCCTCGTCATGTCAGGATAGAGATGAACTGGGAGCTTATGCACTCTAAGCAGAGTCCACCAAGTGAGCCATGTCCCCAGCCCACATTCCAATGTTTTAAGGACCTCTAGAAATCTCTTTTAAATAGAATTTCCTACTTTCTAAATGTGGACACTCAAATTTGTAAAGCTAATGTGTAGATCAACCAAACCTGTTCTCTGGCCAAAAAATAAAATAATAATAATAATAATAATAATAATAATAATAATAATAATAATAGCAGGCTGCTATTCTGTGATCTCTGGTGCAACTAGATGCCCTGAAACATCACTAAAAATGACACTGTCGGCATTCAGGTGCAAATGCGTCACTCACATTATCCAGACACACTTTTTCAGTAGATTTTCTGAATTCTGAGACCAGTAGGTATAGGTCAGCCTGCCCAGGCCTCTGCTAGGCAGGGGGAGCCAGATAAGTAACCAAAGGATGGTAAGTGTAATTGGCAGATGATTGGGCCCTACACGGAAAGTCATTTTATTGACACCTCCACGTTGATATTGACATGAATAGATAAGATCTGTCTTAAGAAGGGCTTCAGTGTGCAGGAATCTTAACCCTTGACTGATTAGGTGCATTGCTTATTCTTCTTTCTGTTTGCTTGCTTTGATTTTTTTAAGTGACTTGCTTGACGATGTCTCTGTTAAAATCTCTGAGAATCAAAGATCACATTGCTTGGCTGTATGTGATAGCACAGGTTTGAAATCCCAGCACAGGAGGCTGAGGCAGGAGGAATGTACATTCCAAGCCAGCTGATCTACACAATGAAATCATACTTCAAAACTATCAAAATCATAAAGATCAATCTTCTGGCTCTGTGTACTGTGAATGTGGTCTAATAAGACAGTTTATCCTTGTGCAGCAAGGGCGGAGAACAATTTAACGTGTGTGTAATCTTACATGGGGTGTTTTGTCTTAGGGCCTAATATGATTGGCCAAGAGAAACAAAGAAA
This sequence comes from Onychomys torridus, assembly GCF_903995425.1. Taxonomy (NCBI): domain Eukaryota; kingdom Metazoa; phylum Chordata; class Mammalia; order Rodentia; family Cricetidae; genus Onychomys; species Onychomys torridus. The sequence goes on from NC_050465.1 coordinate 43,027,920, forward strand.
ATGCGTAGATGATGAAACAGAGCCAGAAGGCTGTGTACTGAGAGCTGACTCAAAGAAACCCAGCCATTCCGTACATCTAAATCTCTGTACTCAACATGCTGTTCCTTCTCATTTGGCAGTGGAGATCCTGACTGCCCGTCAGAAGAAAGCGGAAGAACTGAAGAGGCTGACTGATCTAGCCAGTCAAATGGCGGAGATGCAGCTGGCTGAACTCAGAGCAGAAATTAAGGTAGGTTTCCTGAAACCCCAGCAGAACGCTGAGCTGGAGCGCTGATCCCATTGTGTGTGCTTTTGTATCGATAGACTGCTGCGCTAATGCAGTATATCCGGTCCCCTTCCACGGGGTGGAGATACAGACTGTAGAAGGGTAAAAAGACACTTACTAACTGTCCTTAAGTAGAATATGGCTTGAAGGGATGTATTATTACAGGGGGATAAGCTAGTCAAGATCAACCCGTTAAAGTATATTTAAACATAAGTTATCTGGGATATGATTTTTACTGTGTGTAATGTGTGCCTGTGTGTATAATCACACACTCATGTGAGTATGCCCTAACAGTGATGGTTATAAAGCATCCTTTATCTTTTTTTCTAGTTTAATTCCCCTTTTTGTTAAGACTACTACCCACAAATAGGTATTTATTAGGTTTCTTCCACTGCGAGGAATATGAACTAATCCTGGCTAATCAGAAGCAGAACTTGAAATAATGCTGAGTGCAAATCACCAAAGCTGGGTGTGTCTGAAGACCTGGGTCTATACCTAGGAACCGGTGTGGTTTATGGGTAATACAGGAAAAAATAATAATTCCCTAAGTCTCTATTCAGAGCACCATGGCATTGAATGGCCTCCAAGAGTCACGAGCTCTTGTGCGACACATGATTCAAGCCACTAAGAAAAGAGTTCTGGCTGCTCTCTGCTTAGGCACACCTCTTTTTCTGGCCAAGAGAGGGGATGTGACACCTCGCTTTATAGACCCACTGAAATGGATCTTCTAAAAAAGCATTGAGTAAAGTTGCCCGAAAGGGAAGCGGTCACCAGGAAGGCAAGAAACACTTATAAGGAAGTAGGAAGGTGAAGTTGGTCCTTCTCTTTGCTTACACTCAATTATTAAACACAATGTGTATGCACACACACGTTCACCTAGCTCCTCCCCGGCTTCTAGATACCTAGGGACCTTTCAGCATATAGCTGCCACTGGCTTTAGAACAGTGTCTGTCCATCACAGTAAAAAAGCTGATTGGCCACAGCAGAAAGCGCCAGGTGACATTCATTGATCCCCTCCGTCCTGGTTAGGCATGGAAGGGAGCTCCGGGAGAAACGAACGGATTGGGGGGGATCCAGAGCCCCGGAGATGTTTCCCTTCCACTTTCCTTCTGGCCTTTCTTTCTTGGTTTCTTCCTATGCAGCCAGTTGGAAGCGCCTCCTTTCCAGTCTTTCCCCTCCTCTGTCTTCTTCCAGCCTTCACCCCAGGTCCAGAGGTAAACGCCCAAAACAGGCCCAGCCTCCCTTAGCATGAGCCATCCCCACCCCACTCAGAATACAACCCAGCACAGGACTCAGTACCTACTGCGGCGCCCATTCCCTCTGAAAATTCCAGCTTGTTAGAACGTCAGGGAGGGATGTGGGATTGCAGCTTCCAAGTCAATTGAAATCAGTTTTCTCCTAACTTTCATTTCTGCCTATCAGAATCCCACTTTTCATTACATGGTTGGTAGCACAGGCTTTGGAATGAAACAGTATAGCTCCAAAATTTTCTACTTCCGTGGCTTGGATAAATTACATATTGTCTTAGGTTCTTAGAGCCCAGAGCCCTCATCTGTAAAATAGAGGTAATAAGAATACTGACTTCATGATAATGTGATCGGGTGAAAATGAGATTATTTCTTAAGAAGTCGGTCAGCATCCAGTTTAATCTTTTTTTTTTTTTTTTAATATCCCAGATCCCGTGTTCTCTCTTATAAAAAACTGTTTTCACATGTCACTCAGTGGGAGATAATTCCTTCCGTTTCTGTGTCTCCAAAGCACCAACCACTCTCACCCTTGAATTTGATGGCATCTCTTTCCTCGCCGTGTGGTAAAGTCCCGGAGACTCAAGGAGGGTTTGAGTCACGGTTATTTCTGCATTCCTCACTGCGCCGTCTACAATTCCATCTTAATTTCGAGTTGAATCTAAATGAATTGAAAACTAATCTTTTCTACTCCCTATATGAGCCCTTGAGACTCCATCACGGAGAGAATGTTTCCTGGACGCAGACGACTTTTTCGTTTTTCTTGGTTTCTGATTAAAATAGAGATGAGGTGTCTAGGAAGGATGGCATATTTTCTTCTGACAGGTAATACCATACCAGGCCCTTGGCCAAGCTAGGCAGCCCAAGCCGGAACACAACCCAGAAACTGCCCTAGTGAGGGATGCTGAAAGGTTGATTAGATAAGCCCAGACATAGAGTTTATTCATCACGCACCTGTCTAAGCCGCAGAAGGGGAGTCGGGACTCCTTCTTATTTCCAGGAGAAGAAGGTGAATAGTCATGGAGGGCAGAACCCAGGCCCACTTCGTAGCACCTCAGGCTGGGCTCAAGTGATCCCCTCGAGTTTGCCACCCGTGGGCGCAGGAAGAGCAGAGTGAGCGGGTGTGCAGGTGGCACTATCTGGGACTCCTGCTTCTCTTCTCTCTCCTCTAGCACTTTGTCAGCGAGCGCAAATATGATGAAGAGCTGGGGAAGGCTGCCCGCTTCTCCTGTGACATCGAGGACCTGAAAGCTCAGATCATGATCTGCGGAGAAAGTGAGTTAGTCGCGCACGCTTACTAAATAATTCCGTGTGAGTCGGCTTGGTGATGTTCGGAGTTGACAGCAGAAATGTCAGGTAGACGGTCCCCCGGCATGGCTAAACTGAGGTCTGAGGAGCTTTAATGATCTAAGGTTGTGACACAAGTCACTGGAAATGTCAAGATTTGAACTTAGACTCTTCAAATGCCACTGCCCATCAGCAAATCTCTGGGATTTATTAAGCTGAATAGAGCAGGTCAGCTGCCTTATGCCATTCGCAAACGTTTCCTAAGCTCGTCCAGGTATGCTCTGGGTCCGGAGATGCTGTTCCAGCCTGCCTGAGAGCCCTGAGCATCACTGCCCTCCCCCTCCCTCCTCCCTGTTTAGCCTGGGTTCTCTGATGAGTGAAGTCAAAGATAATGAAAGACTTCACGGCAGCCATTAGTTTAGTCTTGTTCCCTATTAAGCCTTAATTATAGTGGCTAATGTGCAGCAAAATTGGCCGCTGCCTTTTCCTGTGCTCCAGCCCACACACAAGGGGAGGTGGATATGAGTGATGAGCACTAGCGGGCTTTGAGGACAGTCACAGAGAAGGACCAGCGACCATCCACAACCTCCCGGTCAGCAGACAGCTAAGATCTGACGGCACTTGTTTTCTGTACATTTCTACATTTCCCTTTTTCCCTCTAAATAAAACAGTATATCAGCTTGGTCTACAAATTAACCACATTGTGTTGACTAGCATACGACATTACTTTCGGGTCACCTTTATATTTTCATGTGTGTCCTGTCTACGTCCCGTACATGTGTCCTCATCCAAGACACTTTGGTCACAATAGATGCTAGACATTTTCCCACGTCAGTATGTTTAGCCGATCACTTATGTAATGGATGTGACCAGTCCTCGGGTGGTAGCCTTTAAATAACTTCCAGTTGTGCCCCCAGAAAACAGTGCTGAGGGCCTCCTGTTTGCAGGTCTTTGCCATCTGGCTGTCTTGCTGTCCCTTTTTTTGTTTTTTCTTCACGTGCTACCTTCCTTATGGCAGAGCCTCCCTACTGGCCCTTCTCCAGACAAGCAGTTTGGTTGACGTCTGGGAAGGGACCTGCCCATCCTAGGTTCTACTTGAACCAGATGATAAATGAGACTCTAAGCCAGGTCACCTAGCTCTGCTGGGGGAGGAACACTTCACTCACCTTCCTCCAGGTGCCCTCTAATGACAGAGAGCGCCCCCTTCCCAAATGACGAGTGTCCACATAAAGACAGCCAGCCTCAAGGCTTTGTGTCAGTAATCCTCACAAAAACCCTTCGTGGAAGGTGTATTGCTGCAGCTACTGAACCAAAAGTGGAAACGGGAAATAATGACCCCGTGCAACTTGAAGCTGGTGAGCTTGAGAGCTGCTGAAATCCCCTGGCTGTGTTTGGACAGCCCGGGATCATTTGTCACACCTTACCTCCAATAGGAAGGGGCTGGAGCTGCATCTCTGTCCTCTCCAATTCTAACACTCTGTGAGCCCCACTGGCCGTTCCTAATCCTCTTGCCAAACCCTGGGATTAAGTCTGATCCCACAAAGGGAACAGAGAAAATTGCTTTTAAAAATTGGTGACAATTTTAAAAAATTCAGAAGAAGGTCTTTCTGTCCAGCCTGGCAGCTGAATCCCAGTGAGCTGTGAGAGCAGTCACGGCTTTATCCTGGAATTGATTCCCTCTGGCCTCGATTCAGCATAATCACATAGAAATCATCCTGCCTGAAACCACCACTTTCAAAAACAACAGAACTGGCAATAATAAGCATTGAGCAGACCTGCCTGACCTGAATGTGCGCCTGGTGGGGAGCCGCCTGATCAGCCTGGCCTGCACATCGCACTAGGAATGATGCAGACCTGCAGTTAAAGACTGGCTGGGGTAGCCTTAGTGAAGTATAGAAGATGCATGGGGCTGGCAGGCCTGCCCTACGGTCAGGGATACTCATGACCCAGAGCAACAAATTCCTAACCCATAATATCCACCCACGCCCATGCTCTCAGAACACAGGGCTCTGTCAGCCTCTCTGTCCTTACGTGTCTGCAGCACTGAATAGTATATAGAACCACCTGCTAAGGGCAGTGTGAATGGGTCGAGTAATGGAGGATCTAAGAGGCAGAATCCATTTAGGGAGGAGCCAGAGAAGGAACATCAGTATCATTATCTCCCTGTCAGTGGTGGTTCTTGACCTAAAGAATAATCTTTAAGTCGCTCAGATATCTCTTTGTTCCTGCAAATGCCTCTCATCGTGGAGTCTCACAGGAGAAATGTGGTGGTCTCTAAGCACCGAGGTGTCCTTTCAAACGCCTTCACCTTAGAGAGTGGCCCTTAATGTTTGTTCGGAGCTCCTGCCAATTTCTTCCTCCTCTAGCACTTTCTAATGGCTTCTCGGGCACCAGTTCTCTTGGCACGGCCCCTAACACCAAACCGTTCCACCTTGCAGTCACGCATCCAAAGAACAACTACTCCTCCAGAACCCCGTGCAGCAACCTGCTGCCTCTGCTCAACGCGCATGCAGCCACTTCCGGGAAACAGGGGAACTTTGCCCGGAAACCATCCAACCACCACAAGCCCTCCGAGGGGAAAGCGGCAAACCCCAAAATGGTGAGCGGTCTTCCCAGCACTGCCGATGCTTGTCACCAGACCATGCCGGCTAACAAGCAGGTAAGCCGCTTTGGGAGGGCCTCGGGGCGTGGCGTGCAGGGACTCAGCAGATACCCGTGTGCCCGCAAGGGAACCTCCATCCGTTTCCAGAGGAAGACAGTAACAGCTTCTAGCCACTGAGCTAGTGGTCCTGCCCAGGCTCCCCCCCTGCTCCAGCAGCACTCCTGCCTGGCCTCATCCAGCCACACCGCATAGGCCCGTGCCTTTGTGTGCCCCACCACCACATTACCTCGTTCACCATGGAGACAGGTCCCCTCATACCCCTCTCGCCAGCACCTCCAGGTCCCCGACAGACCCCCTGAAACCACTGAGGAGAGGAAAAGTGGTGCTTGTTCTTATTTAGGATTAAAAAAAAAAAAAGTTCCTACTTAGGTTTGGAGAATCAGTAACAGATCAAAGGCAGGCAAACTTGTCTTGGAGTTTCAGTAAAGCACACACATTTCAAACTGACTTGATTCATTCTTGGCCTCTAAAGATACAACTTTTCTGTCTCTGAGCGGTGGTGGCGGCGCACGCCTTAATCCCAGCACTCAGGAGGCAGAGGCAGGCGGATCTCTGTGAGTTTGGGGCCAGCCTGGTCTACAGAGGAAGTTCCAGGACAGGACTGTTGCACAGAGAAACCCTGTCTCAAAAAAACAACCCTCACGCCCCACCTCCACCCCGCAAAAAAAAAAAAAAAAAAAAAACAGGACTTTTCAAAGAACAATCTTCCACCTGCCCGGTTTCTGAGAGAGACTTAGTAGCCTGTGGTTATGAAATGAAGGAGAAATAGGATTCCGTGACATGGGTGTTGAGCATACGACAAAGACTGCTTTTATGATCTCTGCAACTTTCTTTTTCTGTATTTCAAACCACTGGCTCGCTAGCAGATGACCGGTTGACACTGCCAGGCATTTCTGTGGTCCCGAGTGGCTTCGTGACAGGGAGCACCGTGTAAATGCACAGGATATATCTAAGCAAAACAGTGAAGAGCAGTCCGGAAGGGCGGGCCCTGTGTTTCAGAGTAACTGTTAGGGGTCCCACATCATCCCGCAGAATGAGGGGTCAGTGAGACCAAGGAGACATCCAGCCAGAATCGGCACTCCCCCCACCCTCCTCCCCATCGTCTCTTTGAAGATTTTTTGAAGTAATTTTCTCCCAGTTCCATTTATAAGTGGTGCTAGATTAAAGAATTATGTCAACGTTGCTTGTTTGCATGCTGTTGGAAAAACTTTTATCTGCGATTTAGGGAGTCGGTTTTCCTGCTACCTACTGGGGTCTGCTGTGGCTTGTCGGCTTCAGACACTTACTTCCTTTCTCCTCTTAGCAGAATGGACCTTCTAGCCAAAGGCGAAGGTTTAATCCACAGTATCACAACCGGCTAAATGGTCCAGCCAAGTCCCAGGGCGGTGGGAACGAAGCTGAGCCCATGGTGAAGAGCAACAGCCGCCATGAACACAGAAGACCGCCGCACAACGGCTTCCGTCCCAAAAACAAAGGCGGGGGCAAAACCCAGGAGGCCTCCTCCTCGGGGACCAAGGCCCCCGACGCCCCGACCCATTCCGAAAAGCCCCGCCGACGGCAGCACGCGGCAGACAGCTCAGAAGCCAGGCCTTTCCGCGGTCATGTGGGTAGGGGTTCACAGTGCAATCTTTGCCCCACGAGAATAGAAGTTTCCACAGAGGCCACGGTTCTCTCGGTCCCCGCTGTGACGTTGGTGGCCTGAGCTGGGAGAGAAAGGATCAGGTTTTGGCCTGGTTTCGCTTCCCCGGCCTGAGGTGCTGACCCAATTCGCTGCCAAAAGAGAGTCCATCGGAATATACGAGCCCCGTATGTCGGTGTCGTTCCCTCGCTCAATCATGTTTACTAATCCCAATAGTCTGCTCTAGCTTGCTTCGTGACTCCCATGGCTCTGCTTGACCTGTTGTCGCTTCTCCTCATCCAGACTTCGCATCATTTTAGCCAGGCAGTATTTACCCGTTGTTAGGAAGAAAAAAAAAAAAAAAAAAAATCAAGATGTGGCTGAAGATCAGAGGCTCAGTCAGCAGCAACCTGTGTTGTAGCTGTGGCGTCCATCCGTTGGTTGTCTTTAGAGAGTTAGTGTTGAGACATCAGACAAACGTGATCTGCTGAAGACACATGTGCTTTTGTAGAAATTAACATCCGGTGTTTTTCTGAAATCTATATATATAAATATATATATAAACATATATTGCTTTATTTGAAACAAATTAAAATATGCTGCATTTGACGCCTGGCTTGTTTCTTTTATCGATGCGGTTGTTCTTTGCAGCGCTTTTGCAACAAAGTTAAAGACAGGAAGTGTGGTGCCAAGCTCTATGTATACGGGCTGTTTCCTTTGAAACAGGAACTCCCAGGAGACAACGCTACTCCCTCAGCTAGGTAGCATACAGATAGGTGCTACACACCCAGTCATCGTGGATGCCACATGGTAGTTGGAAACCGTGGAACAAGATTTTTACTTCAGCCTCGCCTTAACAATAGAGATTATTGGTTCATTATCCAAAGTCCAGAATTTAAACATGCTTGGGTCCAATTGGATCTTGATTCCCAGTCCTTTCTCTTAATTCTGAATTCTGTCCTCCATATGCTCACACTATATTCAGAATGATGATCACTGATAAGTATTTTGAAATCCCCCTACCTGCACAGTAAACCAATTCAAGCCGAATTAAAAGTCCAGATTTAAAGAGCAAAGCATCCCCCGGTGATCTAGGGGGAAGAAGAAATCACGTGGCAAGTCTATGGACCAGGGCTTAAATACCCTGTAGGCCTGGTCTTGAGCGGCTCCAGGGGCGGAGCTGCTGCTGGGCGGGTTTTCTAAGAGCCAGGTCTAGAGAGGGGCTTGTGGGGCAGAAGCGAAGTTCCCAGCTCAGCATGATGACCAACTTCCTGAGCTCTCTCCATGGCTTCTGTGTGGGGCAAGTGTCTTGTCAGAAGTCACATCAGAACTCTGGAATGCCATGACTTACAGACGTGATTGTAGGTCATCCATGAGGAAAACTAGTTACTAGAACAAACTAGTTAGCATATTAGTTAGCATCAACAAATCAGAGCCCATCCCTGACACTGAAGTGGGGCTTCCCCAGAAGCAGTGGCTATGTAGAGCTACCGTGACCTCAGAAACAGAGAATGGACACAGAGTACCCCCAAAGCCAAAGCCCCAGTTCCCCTCTTTTGACTGTAGGGCTTCCTTTGCTAGCTACTTTCAAGTGCAAATGCGCCATTTCAACTCCGCAACTCTGCCTTGAGATTTTTTTTTTCCTGGCAGCCCAGGTTCACTGGTTCTCTTCCCTTCAACAGCTGAGCCTTCAAGCCACACAAGCATCCATTTCTTCTTCTGCCAAGTCCAGGAGGGTGTTTGCTCTCTCCAGAGCTTTTTGAGGTCTCTGAGTATACCCAGAGATTTAGTAGGAATCCAAAATGTCAAGCCACATTCCAGGAAGGAAGGAAGAGGAACTGATTCAAATAAGAAAGATGAATGCTTGGCCCCACAGTCTCTGTTTACCCCATGTGAGGCCCCGACTTTAAAGCTTACAAAGCAGGAGGATTTTACACAAGTTTTGTGTAGCAAGATCTTGCCCAGCCCCCGACAAATGTCAGTTTAAATATGATGGCTGTGAAGATGGAGGCAGATAACTCTTACAAAGGGAAAGAAAATGGACATGCCGGGTGAAAAACCAGCCCCCTTTTGAGAGTTCCAGCCAGCCACTCTTACCCCTGCCCCACTCCCTCAAGTTGCCCTGGAGTTCAGAAAGCTCAGACACATTCCTGAGTGCATAACAGACACTCCCAGGTCACTGGGAAGAAACTAAAGAATGCTAAGAAGTGTTCCGACCTGATTACGTTGTCCCCTAGATTTTTGCCTTAGACTCTGGCAGTGTGAGGATTTTCAAATTTGCATTTTGAAGTGGTAATTAGTTGTTTTAGACCAATGTCAGGTCTTTGAAATAAATACTCTATCACATTTCTTCACCTCTGGTGGAACCATTTGTTTAATCCTATGGATCTGGGTCATATTCTTCTGTTTTTCACTGTGTGTGTGTGTGTGTGTGTGTGTGTGTGTGTGTGTGTGTGTGTGTGTACAAAGACACCAGAGGACAAGCTCTGGTATTGTTTATCCTTGGGATAGCCACCTTAGTTTGGTTTGGTTTTTCTTCTTTGAGGTAGGGTCTCTCACTGGCCTGAGGCTCCCTAATTAGGCTGGCCAGTGAGTCCCAGGGATCCACCTTTGTCTGCCTCCCCAGCACTGGGATTGCCAATGCATGCCCAGCTTTTTATGTGGGTTATTGGCATCAAAGTCAGGTCTCTGTGCTTGAATGGCGAACACTTTACTGACTGAGCCATCCTCCAGCCCAATTCTGCCATTCTCAATAGAGAGTGCTAAACTCCTTTTATAAAGCCAAGAGCTATGAACACTGATTTTCCACTTAACATACATAATTTCTAAGTCAGAGTAGAGCCTTCTCTTTAACACCTCTCTGCTAGAGGTCAGAACTATTTAATACTCAGAATGTGTACATAACTTCAAAACTCACCTACAATGCACCACATAGCTCTCCCATCCAGACTCTGAAATCCAAACTCCCTGTTGGGTGCCCAATGACATTCCAGATTTACACTTCACTGGAGAATCTGCACATTCCTACTCTGGCCATGAGAATGTTGCCTGTGCACGGTGTGTTTAACCACTAAGAAATTCACCCTCAGGAAAGGCTCGGTTTAGGGGAAGAAACTAGCAACACAAGTCCCAGTGTAAAGCTCAGGTTACAGAGATTCCGTTCACCTCAGAAATGGGGATCCTAATTAAACATTCTCAGAGGAGCATTCTCAAATAAAGTTACTGGGGAAAGTTACCAGCCAAAAGTCTGTGTTAAAGTAACAGACTTGAGAATTCTGATTTCTCTAAAAGCCTAGATTTCAACCTCAATCTTGATTAAATCACCAGAAACGGAGACCAAAGTTTCCTATACCCGTTTGCAGTGAGGACCAGGAAACCAGGCTGGTCCCCAGCTGTTACAGAGTGGTCTGGATTCCTCACTGCCCTTGACACAGCCTTGTCCCTCAGACCCTTTACACGTTGCCTGCTTTGCTGGCTGGCTGCTTGTGCTGCCCTCGTGTGTCTAGCAAGAGTAAACGCTTTGCTTCTCAGCCAACATTCTAGTGACAGCTCATGAAATAATGTAATAGGATTTTTTTTTTCTCCCCCATTCAGAGTAAATACCTAATCGCCCCAGGAAGCAAAGGTAGTGATACAAAAACAGAGCTCCTGCATGCTCCAACATCTCAACCCATAAAATACCAACACTGATCATTCACTAACTGACTGAGTTGAGTTTTCCTGAAACTACTGAGCATCGTGGTTGTTGTGATATTTGAGGAAAACAAGTGTGAAGAATTGTGAATCCCCAGAGGGTCATTTAGCTAAGAATTTGAAGCACAATTTTAATGTTAATACTTACAAGACATTATAGAGTTGTTACTGTTTCCACCCTCTTGCTTTTCATAAACCACTCTATAAATCCTAAGAAAGGCTTCTGAGACTCAGTTCCCATTCATGAAGGTTGGTCAGCCAAAACCGGTGTTTAATCTCATGGCCGCAGCCCCGTGGGCAGAGGTGTGGGGTCTGAATCTAATTATTCTGCAAATGCACGGTGCTTCTCTCAGCTGCTTCGTCACACAAGCTACTTACACGGTCTTCAGAAGCCCCTTCATCTGAGGGCAGTCTCTTCCCATAGCCTAGGAGAACTCCAGGTGCTTCCACTAGGATCAAATTTCACAGGAGAAACTGCCACACACTTCCATAGAACACAATTTGAAAGGAAATGGTGGGAATTTCCTTTCATGGGGAAAAAGGGAGAGTGTGTAGCAAATTTCCACACACACACAAAACTTAGAACCATGACTACAAATGACCAAAGAACTTCAGAAAACTGTTAAAAATACTTCTTGTCAAAAAATAAAATAAACCATTCTATTTTTAACCTGAGATTCCCAACTTTGAATTCGATTTGTGACATGTTTGAGCTCCACTAGCCTGCAACTCTAAATACTTCTGTTCCTCCTACACACAGACCCCAAAGGCCTGCAAATCACAGACAGATGTAGTGCAGCAACTGCACCATGTCTTGGTAGCCATTTTCCATGTTAGTTGCTTCTCTGTGACTATGACGAGCATCTTAAGAGGGAAGGATTTGTTCCAGCTCATGTTTTGAGGGTGCAGGCTGTCGTGAGCAGGGCAGCAGGGCAGCAGGGTCAGGAAGCAGCTGATTACATGGCAGCTATGGTTAGGAAGCAGTGATGAGTGCTGGGCAGTGTATCTTAGCTTGTATCACGTAAATGCTTGTTCAGAAGAGAAACAAAATGATTCTAAGTGTAAGCATGGCATGCTGGCACATAACTGCTATCATCCTAGCATCTGGAAGAAAAAGGCAAGAGGAGCTGGAATTCAGAGTCATCCTCAGCTGCCTAGCAAGTTTGAGACCAGCAAAGGGGTGGGGGGGGCTGTCACATGACACCCTGTCTCAAAGCATGTGTATCTCTAACATTGTACTAAAACCAGAAATGTAACTGGGAACTCCAAGGACAGAATTTTCCCATTGGCAGTCTTCGTTGGTGCTCCCTCTTAGTCCCACTCTGGCCTGCCATTGCCAGCTCCGATGTCCTCTTACTTGTCACTGCCCCCTATAAGGAGAGTCACCCAGCAAGAGCAGTGGTTCTCAACTGGGGCAAGTGGCCCCTGCCACCTGCAGAAGGCATTTGGATATTTCTGATTGCTGACCAGTCAGTCACCCTCCAGTGCAGAGAATCCCAATGAACAAGAGCTATCTGGTCCAAAATGTCAACAATGCCACTAGATCACCATGCCAGATCAAGAGGTGCTACGTGCCGTGTGTTCCCCAAAGTCATGTGTTAATCCCAAATGCAACACTACTGAGAGCCCAGGCCTAAGGGGAAGGAAGCATTTAGTTTCCAAGAGCTCCACACTCATGAGTGGACTAATTCCAATACAAAAGGCCTAGAGGCTTTCAGTTCAATCTTGTTTTCTCATTGCCTACTGCCTTTCGCTTCCAACATGTGATGGAGCAGAAAAGGCATGTGGGCTCTTTAATCCTAGGCTTCCCAGCTTCCAGAACTACACAAGTCTTCATTAGAAACACTGAGTCTGGTCCTCTGTTCCAGCAAACGAAAGAAAGAGGATAGACACTAGGGATTGGAGAGATGACCCAGCAGATGGGAGACCGCCCAGATGACGGGAGCTCACCCAGATGACAGGGGATCACAGAGGACCTCAATGCTGGTGGACTGCATTCCCTACTGGCTCCAACTCACTTGTCTGCCAACCAACATCCCTGGTCTGAATGTGGTTTCTGGTATCCTTAAGCTGTCCACGTTGTCAACACTCAAACTGAGTTCCCACATCTTCCAAATAAAGAAATTAGGTGGTTAGTTCTTGAAAGATCTATAATTGAGCCAGAAATGTCCAAATTTTTAAGAAACCTTAACAGAAAGAAGTGATTTTTTTTTCCTTTTTTCCAACTTGAGCAAGTATTGTATCTTTTTCTTTCTGTGGAAAGCCCTTTACTTTTGAAACACATTTCTTTTCTAAGCTCCAGGCCCGCCGAATTCATACCCAGAGTTCAGCAGAATTTTACTAAAATAATGAGGGCTTCGGGGCGGAAGAAGCCAGCAGAAAGTCTAAAAAGGAACCTTATGAAATGAAAATCTGTTAAATAAACAAGCAGGGCAGAACCCCTGACTGGCAGTTACTGTAAAATTCTATTTGTCTTAGTCACAGCCAACATCAGAAACCATCTAGCTAGCAAATATGAAATGTGTAGGGGCTGTCTCCAGCAACACACACGTGAAAAAAGAAAAATTAGCTTCTCTGTAACAATGTAAACCATGTGTACTTCACGAGGCTGACAGGCGGGAAAGTGGAAATGATCCCTTCGAGGCTGTACCCCCGACCATCTTCTGTGAATATGTAATTCTGGAAACAGCTGGAAACCAATCTTTTCTTCCCGTTAGCTAGTCATGATGCTTCTTTGCTTGGCTGTACTACAGGCTTGAACTCCGGAGCACTGATGCAGCTCAACAAACATCTCTCATCCACTGTTCACTGACTGGGGAAATGGCAACTCACTGGCAGTTTTTGAGGGAGAGTTTCCCCAGAAGAGGAGGGGTCAGTATTCATCATAATTAAAAAGGTCTTAGTGAACTTACAAGATGCATATGTACATCATTGGCTGGAGTAGATGCCCCTTCCCTCATCACCCTTCACACTTTCTATTTAGTATTTAACCAACATCAGGACCAATGTAAAGATGTAACACAGTCTTCTATAGGATAACCTCCCGTTCACAGTGTTAGCTTTTAGGGAATAATTCACTACCACAGAACTTTGTATCTACTCAAAATGCTACATCAAAAGATTTCTCAGGTAAAGCTAAATATGCTTGCAAGCCAATCGCTTCTTTAGAAATCCAGGCATCGATGGATAATTGCACCACCACATTTAACCACAGACACAGGTTGTGTGGATAAACGTCAGTGTTTGCATTTGCTAAGGAGGCAGCAGGGTCCATGGTGAAGAGGAAGACAGGCAAAGGTTAGAAAGCAATGGCCCCATCCATTCCAACACTTGGAACTAAGCATCTCTGAATTACTGTAAATGACTTGACCGGTCCCACCACTAGGACAACTGATTGTTAGCACATTCTTTATTCTCCAGATAATAGAAACCTTGCAGGGTCAGAAATCGGCTGTGCACCCCTGAAGATTGAAAATGCTATAATCCATGGCCAAGGGCTGTCTCCAACTGTGTGGAAATGTACTGCTGGCCTCTTGTACACCAGGCACCTACAACTACAGAAGAGACCATCAAGGTCTCACATGAGGCGACGGCACAATCCAATGCTTCAGTGTAGTGCTACTAAAAAAATCTTCTACTGTTAAGTAAATCCTAAGTTTTATACCTCTTTCTTCCTTCTAGCATGTCATTATGCAGCAATCAAACTGCAGGGCTGGGGTGACTGAATGTGATCATTATTGCACATTATTACTGGTTTAACCTCATTTTCTTGGTCTTTCAGAACTGGAAAAGACTTCATTATGGTGCTGGTCTGAAACTAAAAAGCAGTAAATAAAATACATGAAAATATTTTGTTATCTAGACTATTTGGCAACACAACCAAAGCAAATCCTTTAGGTCAGCCTGCAGCTCTCCATTTCACAACTAACCAGATTTGACCAGGACAAACCAGTTTTCAACAAAGATACTGGATGGGCACATTTTTTCTTCAGATGAATAATGCCCACGTATCTACTTATTGTAAACCACTGTCTCCTGACCCAGACACAGGAAACTACTTTTCAAACTATTTACACATTTTTTCTGTTTCACTTCTTTCTAGCCAGAAAATGCACTGACTTCTGGTGAGCTACCCAGTCTTGTTGTGGAGTCTCAAATAAAGAGTGTTTTAAGGACAAAGTAGTAAATAAAACATTTTTAAATTTCTTTTTCCACACAAAAAGCAAAGGCTACATCCAGGAAACTGTACTCGAGCCATACTCTGTGGTACTCAAGCACTCTGAACTTGGCCTCAATTGCTCAGATCCTGCAAGACTATCTACCCTCTCACCCCACCTCTACCACATAGGACCAGTTCTAAATGCACTTACATTTATTTAGTTTTCCAATAGTGTGGTGGGGAGGACACCCACACCATGGCCTACGTGGAGGTCAAAGAACAAATTCTAGAATTCGGTTCTCTCCTTCTACCACGTAGTTTGAGGGAAGGTGACAGGCTTGATGGTGGCAAGCACCTTTACCCACCATGCCACCTCTCCTGTCCCCCTAATGCATTCTTAGCACAATGCCCAGATGTATTCTTACAAAGGCTAACTGTGTGGTGTGCAGTGACGTCCTCTAAATGACTTGCTGTGTTAAAAGGAGTCTGTTGACGGAATGATCCATGATGAATCTTCGAAAGTTTCCTTTCCTGGTCATCATATATAAAACTGCTGTGGGACACAGAAATAGAGAGTAGGAATTCAGCTGACTATAGCAAAAGCTAATACCTGGAAGAAGCCAAGGGTCTTTCCAGAGGATAAAATCAAGTCTTAAGGAGTCTTGGTGATATTGGCTTTTGAATATTAGCCGCTTACTGCTATGAATTTCTCGTGTGCTACTGTAACTTTTCCATTCCTAGAACAGTGTATTTGATCACTCATTGGACACTAATTCCCCTCTATAATTGAGGTATTTGGATATTTCCCCCAGCTGTGACACAGGCAAAACTTCCCTTTTCCAGGCTTTTGTTTCCCCTTATTGGCATTAGACTCAGATATCTGCCTTCTGTAATTATCTCCATTAGCAAGTATCCATGGCCAGGGCCATCTCTGGTGAGGGAGACCTGCTCCCACTTTTTCTCTCAGGGTACTCTTGAGGCGGGAGAAATATTTAGAAAGAAATATAGAGGGAGAAAGACAGATAGAAACACAGGACAGCCTCAGGAGGGCCTGGGTCAAAACCCACCAGCCCCTTCTGTCTCTTCTAAAGGGCTTTTAAAGGAATGCCAAGGGGTGGAGCAAGAGGCCTCCCCCAGCACAGCCAAGTGCAGAACATTCCAAATACCTGGTATCCACGCACATGGTTAATCCATCTCCTAATGCAGCCCTGCTGTGTAAAGCAAGCTCAGCTCTCACTAGGAAACCTCTGTGGATCCCATCAATTCCCTCTTCTTAATTTTTTAAAGAGCCTCCTCAGGCCCCTCAGATAGACTGGGGTCTGTCTTAGGTCATTCTCCCTGATTGTTACTTCCATTACCTGCCATAGATATATGCTTTCCATCAAGCATACTCTGTCTTAGGTTGGAAGCCATCAGGAGAAAGTTGCCCATCTCTGGCTCTCAGTATCTGGCAGGAGGGGGTACTGAATTTAACTTAGCTCTGGCCCAAGTTCTTATTGAGCTTACAACCATCCACAATGATCTCTATAGCTGCCACACCTCCCAGTACAGTAGTAGAGGATGACAAAGATGGAATATCATTTTGGAATGAGTCTTAAGATGTTTATAACAGCCTTAGGCTGTGCCAGGCCCTTTTCTAAAATAATAAACTCTTGATTCAAACCACATCCAATGAACTACATCAAACATAAAGATTCCCTTAGCCTTTACCAAACTCTGGTTCATAAACACCAATTTAATTCTAGTATGAACATTACATATTTACAACTATCATGACTATTTACTATATGTACTTACACTTCTTACAAACCTACATCACTATACATATTTAAATTTACATTCTATAGGACTACTTTATAAATCTTAGAAAAACATCTAGAAGAGATCTCCGAACTGAAACTATTATCACTATCCATATTTTACACCTTAAAACATCTAGAAGAGATTTCTGAACTGACCTATTATCACTATCCATATTTTACACCTTTTCCAACTTTACATTAAACATTTAGACTTATATTATACTTCTTACAAACTTATATTCAAGAGCAAAATCTATTTTACAAACTTTAGCACATATCTAGAAGAGATTTGTTAACTAACATCTAGAAGAGATATCTTAACTAAACTATCAACAAGATAGTAAGTACACAAATCCTTTCTAAAGTTCAAAGTTTATAATCAGCTTTGATAACCTCCTTAAAGTTCCCTTGACAGGGAGAAACAATAGCCTAATTCGTCAATGACTCCCCCAAAACCTGGGATTTAGTTAAGAGTGCTGTGGCTATGGGGCTGTAACACTTGCTGCTAGGGGGCCATAACACTCCAAACAATGCCAGTCCCCCAAAGTCACCTTTCCCATCGGGTTCTCTTAGCTATTCCAGAACTGGCAGAGATGCACTCAGCAGCAGATGGTTTCCAACTAGGGCTGTCCCTTTACCCAAACTTATCACAGCTATCCCTGAGTGCCACTCAGGGACAGCAGAAGCCTTGCCTCAGGGCAAGAGTAAAACTACTGTACTGAGCTGCCATAAAGCTTTTAGAAAAAACTCCTTGGGCAGCTTTTAGCTACTGTCTCAAAGGAGCCTGCATTGATTTGTCGATAATCAAAAGAGGTGTGGCTCTGAGCTCCATTTTTTAGCTTTTCATTGGAGCTGACATTCCTCTGTTCCACACTCATCATCAAACTCAGACAGCCAACAAGCTCCTGGGGGTACAAATTTCCCCCTTTTTTAATTTTTTAAATTTACCATGTTTTTTTTTTTTGAAGATTTATTTATTTATTATGTATACAGCATGTATGACTGCAGGCCAGAAGAGAGCACCAGATCTCATTACAGATGGTTGTGAGCCACCATGTGGTTGCTGGGGATTGAACTCAGGACCTCTGGAAGAGAGGTCAGTGCTCTTAACCTCTGAGCCATCTCTCCAGCACCCCCCCATGATTGTTTTTTAATGATGCCAATGTTTCTCTCTTGAATCTTAAGCACAACTCAATCTCATAAGTTTTTTTCACACCCAGAAAAATGTCTCAGTGTAAGGACCATTTTGCCTTGTTTTCTAAAGGGTTTCAAATTGGCTTGTTGATAAATGGTATTAGTGTTTTTATCATCTCCTGAGACACAAGCTGTTTGTTCTTAGTTTGTGGGGAGTAACTTTGGGGAAAAAAAACTTCACTTGCAGCTGAAAAAAAAAAAAAAAAACAAAAAAAAACAAAACTTTTTTTGGGCAGTACTGCCATTTTGATCTGAAAAACTATGTTTCCCACGGTGCCTTTCTTTATATTGTCCCGCTATTATGAATGATCTTATGGACTAAGTTTCCCATAATGCCTTTCGAGTACACCTCATCCAATCTCCCTTTACATGACTAAAGCCAAGTTTCTGCTTTTAGGACAAGAGGTTTTTGAGTCAAGATTTTTGCTTTTTTACCATGGGAGATCAGATTTCTGTTCTCTCTGAGCTGGCATTGATAAGTGCTTTTCCTTCACCTGATACTGTTCCCAAAGCAGCTAATGCCTGTCTGCATGCACTTCAGACAGGCATTTTGGTGCTAGAAGCAAAATTCCCTCGTGGCTTGTTCGTCTGCCTTACCGGGTTAGTGAAAATAAATAAATAAATAAACAAACAAACAAACAAACAAACAAATAAATAAATAAAAGTACTTAAAGCTTTTCCACAGCCCTTTCTGAGAGACTCTTTCCCAGATAGATCTTTGTCTTGTCTCCTCTCATTCCTTCCCCCCAGATGCAGAGCTTCAGATACCTCAGCCATAGCTCTGTTCCGCTGCTAACTGCTTGTGGAGGTAGGGGCTTCTCTCCCCGAATCTGCCTCAGTTTTCCCCGTGCTACCATTGCAGCTACTGCTTGGAACTTAGACCCTGCTTTTTTACGCTAGCAGCTTTCCCCAGGTCCTATACCTTTCGGGGAGGAATCTGTTCCTTCTCTGTTTTCTGCTGGGACTCTCTTGCCAACCCCTTGCCTCAGGGAACTCTGGCTATTTTTTTCTAATACTAATTTAAAAGAGACAGGGCTGGCAGAGAGGATTTGCCTTGTTCCAAGAGGTCTTTTTGTTTTTTCTTAGAGCAAACCACAAGTGATTTTTTCCCATAGGTTTCCAGGTGAATCTAATTTTGCTCTTACAGAAAGAGAAAATCTGAGAAGCAAAGATATGAAAAGCTTTTTAGTTTTTTTAAGAGAAAAATTAAGTTTTTCCCAAGAAAAGCTTTCAGTTTTTGAGAGAGAACAACCACCAAGTTTCCCCAAAACTTCTGCTCTCTAAACTTTGGCTTCATGGCCAAGAGGAAACAAATTCTGATGGTATGATGATTCCATACAGTTTTATTTCACCTGCATCTGCTTCAGGGAAAATTCTTTCCCCTGCCACTTGGGACCAAAAGCTTCCCACGGGAACTTTTTTCTCCCCACTTATTTTTCCTCTTTGATAGATTTTTTTCCCCTCTGATTTTTCTCAGTTTGCGTTCATAGCCCGATAGTTAGAAAATTAAGGACATAGTTCCTCTGTCTTGTTGCTTATCTTATCCTAATTTTTTTCTTATCCTATATTCCTGAATTCTACTTTATATTTTTTTCTTCTTATCCTGTTTTCTCTACACTATATTACTACCTTACCTTACATTTTTTCCCTTAATTTTTATACATAGAAAGAAATATACACTGCAGCCTTACTAGGGCATCTATCAGCCCCTTTCACTCCCGAAAATAGTTTACTCCTGCCTTAAATTCCAATAATCAGGCATGCCCTAACTTCCCACAGAGCCCTCTATCCCCCAACTCCTTCCACCAAGTCCCTGGACCATGTTTCTGTAGCCATTTGAGGGAGACCTGCTTCCACTTTTCCTCACAGGGTACTCTTGAGGAAGGAGAAGTGAGAAATATTTAGATAGAAATATAGAGGGAGAGAAACAGAAACACAGGATAGCCTTGGGAGGGCCTGGATCAAAACCCACTGGCCCCTTCTGTCTCTTCTAAAGGGCTTTTAAAGGAGTATCAAGGGGTAGAACAAAAAGCCTCCCCCAGCACATCCAAGTGCAGAACATTCCAAGCACCTGGTAACCATGAATGTGTTCAAGCCATCCCTTAATGCAGTGTAAAGCAAGCTCGGATTGCACTAGGAAACTTCTGTGGACCCCAACATTCTGGACAAAAGCATTTTATCTGAGATACCTTTCAGACTTTCTAAGGACAGACTGCAGAAATAAGCATCCAGACCACCTGCTAGTCTCCTGAATTAAGGCAAGTATCCCTAAGGAGACAACCGCCAAGGCCAGGAGGATGTTAGGTAAAAGCCTTTGCTTCTTGTGCAAATTAAGTTTAACCCTCCTTTCTCTCACAGCCCAAAAGTATCTCTAGACTTCCCCTTTAACAGTTAACTCAGAACAAAAGGGCTTTCCCACACCAGGTGCATCAAGAAGCAGGCTTCCTAGCTACCAAGCAGACTGGCCTCGCCCAAGCAGAAAGCTGGGAGTCACAGAATTTTGGATTGTATGTGTATTTAAACTGGACTGGAGAGAGAGGAGGGGGATGCAGATGGAAGGAATTTAGATAGAACAAGGAGAGGATGAGAGAGGAAGGGACAGAGAGGAGCTAAGGATGAGAGCAGAATCGAAGCTGTGTGGAGAGATTTTGACTTAGAAGAATAAAGTGAATGGACTAAAGAGTTTCATGTATACAGATTTATTCAAGAACCCTTCAGATTAATTAACTGGCTGCTGGTAGCATCTTTTCTGGAACTCTGGAAAAAGACTCTAGAGGGGCTGGACCCCAATAGTCTTTGATACAAAACATGCATTTTATGTGCATTAGTACATTTTTTCTTATATATGAATTAGCACTTCAAAATATCCTAGATTAAATAATAAGTGTAATATGCAAATTGGTAGTCCCAAGAACTCACTCACTTTTAATTTTTCAAGTTGCTTGAGTTCTTTAAAATAGCTTATATATTCCAGGATGTCATTATGGATCTTCAGTTAAAAGCCTTCTTACTCAGCTCAACCACCTTCTTAGAAAGGCACCAGTAGATGTTTATTCAAAGTTGGTTTTATTATTTCATGGATTAGCAAGACAAAGTAATTCTGGAAACAGGAATAGAAGCCCTATATAAATTAGTAAGCTCTCAACTATTGCAGGATGCCAAGTTTAAATAAGTCACATAAAATGTCACCTTTTTGTGGAAATGTTTTATTTATTTAAAAGAAAACACCATGAGTATACCTGCCTCACTCTTTCAAAGCAATACAAGTACATGTCCAGGGTCCGAGTAAGGAGCACACTACCCAATGAACCATCTTTAAAACACTTGAGGCACAGTGCTCATGAAAAGCAGAAATGTACAATCCAATTACCAAACATAATATAAAAGAGTAAGCACATCCAATTCAATGGTCATGAAAAAATAGAGGATTAATCAAAATATTTTGTTTAAAAATATGAAATTCAAGTTATCTGGAAATTGTATGCATAAAACATCGTGTATAATCAGAAGGACTCTTCAGTGGCCACTTCTAAGAACAAACTAACTTGAGTTAAAGAGTTAAACTTATTTAACTTCTCTTCTTCAAAGCACTTCAAAACTTCACTATTCAAATTAAAACTGGAACCATTCCCAAACCCATTCTACAGCTCTCACCACACGTACCCCTGTGGTGTCTGAAGACACATCTGCTAACGGGATCTAGGTGAAGAGCCAACCTAGGAAAGAAGACGGCCGGTCAAGTGCGTCCAAGGCTGCCTTTGACTATATTCTTCCCCCTGCCCCGTCATCTGCTGTCTTTGGAGAATGAGCAACTGTGAGCAGCTGTGGACACAGTCCCTCGGAGACTCTCCTGGCCACCCCACAGTGTGGCCAGCACTGGTCCCCTCTCCATCTACAGGAGCTCATCTGCTAGGCCTCACTCCTACCCTTGGACTACAGGAGTAACATTACAAAAGTGGCTAGTATCACTGCAAAAAAGGGGAACATCTCTGGTGATTAACCATTTAAATAAAGCTTAAAATTCAAAACTAGAAACCAACCTGCACACAGACAACCTTAGAAAAACACTAAGTGGTATCGCAAGCACCGAGTCTCCTCCTCCACTCCCACATCATGGAATTCACTTTTCCTGTAACAATCCTAAACACCCACATGAGTTTCCCTTCTGCAACAAGAACAGAGCTCACTTGTTGAAATCAGCGCACTGGAAGCTGCAGGACAGACAGACAGTTTCCAGTCCACTACCCATCAGGCTGGTCTTCCCTGGACTCAGTCCGCATACCCCAAGTGATGGAAGCCTCCAGAGAAGGCTGCTGGGGGAAGCCAGCCTGGCTCCCTGCTGAGGGGGTGGGCAGCAGGGAAGGCACCCCACACAGTGGAGTCCTCCTCAGCTTGATCACTCGGTGGGGCGGAGACTTCTGGCCAGAGAGGAGCACCTTGGCTGGTGGTGGCTGTATGGCTTGGCTCTCAGCACTCTGGGCATGAGGGGAAGCAGGAGCATGCCCAGGTGTCCTCGTCGCCACAGAGCACTGGGCTGCCTTTCCATAGCTGCCTCTTTGAGACCGGTTTGCTGTGGCCTGAGAGGAGATCTGGGCAGCACTGATGGGTGACACCCTCACAGAAGCAGAGTTCTTGACTTTAATTTGGGTGCTTGTGGAAGGACCCAAAAACCTGACCGGCTTAGGACCAGTTTTACAGTTCACACCTTCATCCTCTTCCCTGAGGGTCAGCAGCCGCCTGGAAACACAGAAGCATCCTGTTTCAGCACTTACTCTTTGTCTCCAAAGTTCACCCTCAGGCTTCACAAAAAGGCAGGCAGGAAGTACAGACAGCATTGTAGACAGCAACCCACCTCATCTCTCATCCCCACCAAGGTCAACTGTGAAGTAACATGATCGCTAGAGACGGTTTCAATGGCTTTGCAATCTGTATCTTCAAATCACACCTAATTCGACCAGTGAGAGTCTGGAGTGCTGATTAAGAACTGGACTACTTATCACCTGTTCCCAAGAGCTCTGCTGTGATCCACACAAGAATCAAGAATATTCAGTGCTTTCCCCCACCCCCAAGAACTGCAGAATTTACAAGCTTACTAACAAGAAAAGGGAAGTTCACAGCCAAATAAATGCTAGTCTCCAACTTGAGCTTTAAGATCCCTGCTGACACAGAAAGGGCTGGAGGGCCTCAGGAAAGACGCCTGTGCCAACTGCTACAGCTGTATTAGCCAGTCACCCTGTCCTGACCCAGAGAGTCTGCATGCCATGAGACACATTGGGGGTCCTGCTAGAACAGTCAGGTCCACTCTAAAGGTAAGTACTTTTGAATATGAACAGTACTGAACAAACTACTCAAGAGAGTCCTGAACTGACTCGACCATTCATTATAAACAGGGAAACTCTGCCGACCTTAGAACTGTGACTGGTTTTCCACTGGACAACTGTCCTAAGACACTTCTGAACACACGGGGAGCAGGAGCCTCCCAGTGCACTTCCTCTCCACAGTATTTTTTTGGGGGGGGAGGGGGCTAGAAGCAACTGCCGCGTGGTGAACACTTGTCCTTGGAAACAGAATCCTAGCCTAGTTTTATGAAAATTCTCATACATAGCAAAGAATGCTAATATAATGTACTCAACTTTAAAATGCTACTGAACATAATTATACATCACTTTCATTGTCTATACATCCAAAATGAAATCTCAAAGATCATTGACAAAGAGGGAGGTGACCATCAGCCATTCCTGTCTGCCTTGTTTCCTGTCTATGTAACTAGACTCTGTACCAAGGTCTCTCCATCTTGGTACAATCACCGTGTCAGTAAAGTAATTCTTTGTTTGGGGGGAAGCTGCCAGTAGGATATGTGCAGTATCCCTGGCCTCTACCTACAAGACACCAGTAGTATCCACCTTCCTACAAAGCACAACCAAAAAACTCCAAACATTGCTAACTATTTCAGGGAGGGAAGAGTACACAAAAAATCCTTCCCAATTGAGAACGACTGCTCTAGACTCGGTGTTTGCTGCTGGTTGAATGGCAGAATTATAATGCAATTAGTGTCCTTTAAAAAAATACAGTGTTGCAAAGAGATGATTTCTAAAAACTGCATCAAATTCTCTTCATTTCGTTGACCAATCCAGAGGGCAAAAGTAAGAAAGCAAGTTTGAAATTCCAGCTCTGAATCAAACTCAGAAAAGTGATCAAGAAACACGATTACCTGATGCTATGGACAAAACTGAGACATGAAAACAGAAATGCAATTTCATATGCACGTAAGACATGGCTAAAGACACAGCCGTGGAGTGAGTTAATGCCAATAGAACATTACCAACTAAAAATGCTATTTGTGGAAATAGAAAAGGGAAAAAAAGGAAAAGAATTCAGAAGCCATGGGAAATGTCAAGAACTAAGCCTATGCGGACTTTTGACTACTGCCAAGAAAGCCTGGGATTTCACTTCTGTGGGGGAGAAATGCCTACCACAGCATTCCCAGTGTCCACTACCTTCCTACAGCCACCTTCTCCTAACAAGAGCATACCTCACATCCACAACCAGACCTTTCCAACATTTTGGTAAATTTTTAATTTCTTGAGTTCATTATTTCGAAGATAATGTAGAATATTCAGGTAGGTGTAGTGGGTAGCCATCCCAGAAGTTCCAACCCCCATTGAGGCTTTGGTAATGGTCACGCCCACAAGGCAGGGCTGAGGGAGGAAGCTGAAGACCCAGGATCGAGAGGAGAGGGCTCTCTTGGTTCCAGGACCCTGGACGCTGGAGGTAGTCCGAGCAGAGTTCTCCAGAGAACACCGCTGTACTGTGCTATACCTTTGCCAGACCCTGCAACCTACCCTTTCATTTGTAAGTTACCCCACAAAATAAACCTCCCTTTTAACTACGTGGAGTGGCCTCAATAATTTCACTAATAAGTAGGTGATTAATAAGCTTGGTACAGTCAAGAGTTATTATTCATTCCCCCTTAATGATGATGACAAAAATATCTATTGAAAACAAAACAGGAATCACACATGACCTCTTTCGGATGGGGGCCATATGACGCAGGCTTCCATGTAAAGGCCGTTCTTCCAGAGTCCAACACTCTATGAGCTCATGGGGCACACGCCAGTAGCTTACACCTTGAAGATAAAAAGATAATTAAGAGAGCCCCGGGGAAACACTGTGTCATCTAAGACTGCCCAGAAGCTGTCTGTAGCTTGTTCCTCCCAGGTGATGGATGGAAGTGTGCACAACACTAACAGGAAGCTCCTGCCAGTGGCTCCAGGCCAGTGACACAGCTCATGAGTTGGGTCCAAGAAGAGCTGCTGCAAACCAGGGCTCTATGGCTGCTCAAGTGACTGCATGTGCACTGGTTAAGGCACAGGCTCTGACCCGGTGTCTAAATCGCACTTTGTCACTCACTAATGTGACCTTGGGAAAGTTATGTTGTCATCCAAAGTTTCCTTTCCTTGGCAAAATGCTAATTATCACAGTATATTCCCCACATGGCTGCTGGATCATTAAATAAATTAATAAACACGAACTGCTTAGAACAGGTTAAGCACTCTGAAAACCTCCAGGACTTTACAAACAGTTGCAGTGTAGGTTCAAGGTGCAAAGGATGTGTGCAATGCTGGTTCCACTTTGTCGGCTGCATTGGACTACTGTGACCAGCAAGTGGATCTATTTGTGAAAGACCTTGCAAACCACTGTCACCAGATCTGGCTCAGTAGTTAACAGCACGTGCTGCTCTTGAAGGGGACTGTAGCAAGTTAACAGGACCCATGTCAAGCAGCTCACAAATGCCTGGGACTCCAGCTCAGGTGGAATCTGACAACTCTTTTTGGTCTCTACAGATACATGCACACATGTGGGAACACACACAAATAAAAAATAAAACAAACCTTTAAACACGAATAATCTCAGCTAATAAATTAAGCCAAGATTTCAGCTGAGTTCATTCTATTTTTTAAATCTGATCCCCTCTGATTCAAAGTTTAAAAATGTATTCTTATGGGCCTCAGAGGTATTATACTAAGTAAAAGAAGTCAGATGTGAAAGGTCACATATTTTATGATCCCATTTACATGAACCATCAAGGACAGGTAAATCCACTTTGACAGAAAGAAGCCTGGAGTTGGGAAGGGCTGCAAGAGAGCGTGGAGCATTGGAGTTCCCTCGGAGATGACGAGATGTTTTGGAACTAGATAGCTGGGGGTTGCTGAACAGGTTATATGCAGCAAATGCCACCGATACATCCACATTCTAAACCAGTTCTTTCTACATCATGTTACTTCACTCAAAAACACATAAAAATTATACACACAAAAAATAGCTAAAAAATAATCTTCAATGCAAAATTGTTTTAATTTTTACATTAATAAGTCTCAAGTCCTCAGAATGAGATCAGTGTCTTTTTCAAGCATTGAAGTTCTGGTAAACATGACTACCTTAGTAAACTGGGCATATAAAATTTATATATAACAGATCTATCTAATACTCAAGAACTCAACCATCCTCATTAAGGTCCACACTAGAACTACTTGACTACGATTCCCAAAACTGTATTTTTTGCTACGAAAGTATTCCTAAACCTGGTCCATTAAGTTAGCCTGGCTTTTCAAGTCAAATTCATAATAAAATTTACATCAAATAACATTTATTCTTTAAGGGACACAGTTCAATGGATTTCATCTGTCACACCTCAGTTTCCTCATACCACTTCCGAGTCGGCACTTCCCTTATAGTGCTAGTTTTGGCTCCTCCAGAATGTCATAGGAACGGGTCACAGCACAGCCACACTGTGCCTGGTGTCTTCAATGTGCTCTATCAAGATTGTCCCCACTGATTATATAAACATGGTGCACGTGAGTGTCACTGCTGAGTAGTACTCTTTTGTAGGATGGGTCCCTGCAACTAGTTTATGCAACTTATTTGAATGCTGGTGTTCTGAGATAGCTTACGGCTACATAGTCCAGTAGGCTAGCCTCGAGCTGGCCATCCCCCTGCCTTTGCCTCCCAGTGCGGGAACTATGGCTGGAGTTACCATTCTCAACTATAACCTTTTCTTTCCTACCTATACATGATTCGCATTCACTGTACATCACCTGGAAAGTCTAGAAAAGTAGATATATGAACATCAAGGGCTGGGGACTTAGCTCAGTTGGTAGAGTGCTTGCCTTCTGAACATGAAGCCCCTAGGTTAGATCCCCAGAACCAACCCCCAAACAAAATCAAAATCACTTCAATCCAAAACCCAGAATAAGAATTCAGGATGCATCAGTACATTTTCAACTCGATACTTTTAGTTGTTTGTTTTCAAACAGAGTCTAGCTATCTAAACCAGGGTGCTCTAAAACTCACTAGATAGCCCAGGCTAGCCTTGAACTCAGTGAGCCTCCTGCCTCAGCCTCCTTAGTGCTGAGCACACAGGAGTGAGCCACATGTCCTATCAATTCCGGTCTTTGTTCATTTGTTCTCCTTTTTTTATAAACATTTATTTTATTTTGTGCCAACATGGACATGGCAGGGTCTACCCTGGGGGTCAGAGGGCAAGTTACAGGAGTCAGTTCTCTCCTCCCACCATCAGGCTTCTAGGAATTAAACTTGGGTCATCCGGCTTGGTGAAAAGCACCTTGACCTGCTAAGCCAATCCCAGCCTCCTCTGCTTACATCTTATGCTCAGGTTAGAAGCACTGCTTAGAGCGAGCGCCACCAGCTACTCCACAGGTCTAAATAAACTCCTGTGTAATTAAGTAAGCACAAGGAGAAGCATACGTGACGTCACTGAGTTATAAACAGACAACAGTATCTAGCAACTCGTGCACGGTGTAAGGCTTGAAAGCAAACTTGCTGTCACCTTATGACGACAGACAGCTGACACACTAAAAAGTGCACTCCTAGAAAGAGCGGGGCGGAGGGAGGACAAAGCAAGGGCTGTGGAGAGAGAAAGAGACGCCACGTTTACTCTTACTTTCTGTTTGGGGATTGACTGCAGGGTAAGGCAAGGCTATACTCCCAGCCCTTGAGGGGCAGAGCAGGCTAGCCCCAAGTCCCAGGCTTGCTGCACTAGGCTATAAGGTATACACTAGGGCAGCCTGAGCTACAGCAGAAGACCTTGTCTCAAAAAGAAAACAAGGGAGAGAGAAGCACACCTGTGTCCATGAAACAAAAGAATTGTACTGTACCTTTTCCTTCCCAGGCATCAAAGGCATCCATCATTTTCTTCAACTCAGCTACGGAGTAATAGCTCCAAATGTATTGAACATTATTTCCCGCCTCTCTAGAAACATTGCAAAAACGTAATGAAAATCTACTACTTATGTATGAATATGTCTATTTATAACCAGTTAACATATGCTCAATAAATACTTGATAATCAAGTTAGAAAATATCTAAGCACCAAGTTGTTCCTCTATGACCCTAACCTAAGCTTAGGTGTGCACTCATAAATCCCATCATAGTCTAATATAAATTTGATCTCCTTTTCATGGCAGTATTTGTCAATTCCACAATATGAAAATACATTAATATATTTTTAAAATTGTATATATGTCGCTGGGCACAGTGGTGCATGTCTTTACTCCCAGCACTCAGGAGGCCGAGGCAGGCAGATCTCTGTGTTCCAGGCCACCCAAGGCTACACAGTGAGATCTTGTCTCAAAAATAAACAAACAAAAAGCCAATAAAACAAAAGGTCCAACTTGGATGCCATTTTCCTTGCACCAGATGCTTCGACACTGTTGCCTAGAAAGGATTCAGAAAGGACAGCGCTTCTGTCTTCTGAAAGCCAGCTTATATGGCTATGGACCAGTGACTGCATGTGACCCACTTCACTCTCAAAGAACATACAGAAGACAGAAAATGTGTTAAGTGACTTTAAATGTATAAGTACTATTACATGTCTAAGTCACAGAAGCCTAACCCTGAAAGGGACAGACACAGGCACAGTCTGGCTGGCCCTGGGTCACTCTGTGGGCCTGGTGACTCTAGGCTAGCGCTTTGCCCACACTGTGGTTAGAGGAGATATTAGGCATACAGCTTTTCTTCCTTTTCACTCTATAAAGGCCTATCGTGGGACTTGAGGCTCACGGCACTGAGAACCACTGTTCTCGATCCTGCAAAAGGACAGGACCAAAGTCTCTGTGCAAGGGTTTGATGCTCACCCACTCCAGAAGCGCCATCCCACAGCTTTGAGGGCTCTGCACTGAGCCAGGCCCACAGCCTCTGGAAAAGATGGCCGGGCGGTGGTGGCGCACGCCTGTAATCCCAGCACTCGGGAGCAGAGCCAGGCGGATCTCTATGAGTTCGAGGCCAGCCTGGGCTACCAAGCAAGTTCCAGGAAAGGCGCAAAGCTACACAGAGAAACCCTGTCTTGAAAAACCAAAAAAGAAAAAAAAAAAAAGGTACAAAGACACCAAGACTTTATTTTGTTCTTTCTCACACTCATGTCTGAGCATACCTTTTGAAGATGCTTTTGCTGTGGATTCTTCCTCCCAACTGCTTATCAATGGCGTGGGTCCCATCAGTTTTTGTAGCATAGACACCAATAATTCTGCTCTCACAGCTTGCTCCAGATGTGTTAAGATAGTGGAGAACCCAAACTGTTGGTTTATTGCAGACTAAGCCATATGAATCACAGAAGTCTGTTAAAGCCTAAAGCAAATACATATATATACTTCGATTTAATTATGGAACAAAAGATAAATGTGCTATATTACTTTCATGTAAAGCTAAAATTTGAGCTGGTCATAAAGAGAAATAAAAAGATCATAAATTTTAACTTAGTCTATAAACATAAATCATAAATGAATTAATTAGAGGGAGGTTTTTCCCTTTGTAACAACAACAAAAATCTCAGTAACTTTTCATTTAGAGAGAATACTTTTCCAAACAGAATTTCTCCCGAGCTCTTCTTCTGGCTGGTTATCACCACTTCTAATTTTACAATCTTCATATAACAACTGAAAGTTAGATCTTCACTTTCCTCACTGGAACATTTTCTCAAACGTCTCACTTGACCTCCATTTTTCTTTCTATTAGCTGGCCCCATCGCTGGTCCTTATTTTCAACTCCAAATTCCAACTTCGGATTAATCAAATGAATTTGTTCTTCTACACTGCAAGGCCGCTATGGTGAGGCCCGGCGGTGTCTGAACTCGTCTGGCATTTACACACCGAAGTCATTCATTCACTCGCATAGTAAGTACCCACTCTCTCCTGAGTACTCTTAGGTCCTGGAGTGAAGAAGAGGGATAGCCCACATACTCGGAGTTCATAGCAGACGCACAGACAGACAACTGGTCTATCAGCACACCGTGTACTGAGTCCAGCTGTGACAGCACCGGGAACACAGAACACGGGGCTCCTCCCAGGACCGTGGCAGAGGCCTTCCCTGTGAGAAACGGCACTGCTGTTCTAAACACATTCAGGATACGCATCTTCGTCTGCTGTGTCTGTCATTAGTGTCTGCGAGAACAGGGGACATGAAGAGGACGCCTACCGCTTACCTACTCGGTAAGGAAGCCAGGGTCCTCACATGGCTTGCATTTTCATTTAATACTGCTAAATAACCCCTCTGTTGATCTCATGTGTGCACCTATAAGAATTCCAAACCACACTATAAACTGTTCCAGGGCAAGAACTGGATTCCATAGGTGCCAATTTGAAATAAATGAGTTTTGGCTGCTGGAATAAATGCAGGCACACTTCATCCTTTTTTAATACAAATCAGGAGTTGAAGACGATAGAGTTGGGACTCTAAGATGAATGCTAGCCCTCTCTAATCTTCAGACAAGGCTTTCTTTAGCCCTCTTCTGCATTTCAGTAAGCTGCACTGTCAAGACTCACACTTGGCAACTAAATGTATGAAACATCAGTAGCAGAATCCATACACCCCCAAAAATTCCTAAAGGGCATTTTGTGCTGCGCTCCTAATAACCAACCATCCATCAGTTTGCTCCCTGAACTGACATCAAAATCTAAAGC
The DNA here is from genome assembly GCF_903995425.1 of Onychomys torridus. NCBI lineage: Eukaryota > Metazoa > Chordata > Mammalia > Rodentia > Cricetidae > Onychomys > Onychomys torridus. Next base: position 43,058,818 of record NC_050465.1, read on the forward strand.
TCAAATCAGCTCATACCAATTTTCAGGATCAACAATTGACAACGGAAATAATGTTCTTATGTGCTAAATAGCAACAAATACAACACCCATTAATAGGACATAGATAATAAAGCTTTTCAAGTCATGTAAAGATCTTTAAAGTGTGATATAAAATAAAAATGTCCTTTTATAAAGATTTGCTGATCTCAAAGTGAACTCAGCATGTCTTAAGACAGATTGCTACACTCACTAAGTCAGGTAAGAGTTTATTTTTAGCAGAACAATTATTTTAAAAACAAGTTTATCTTAGTAAATAAAATAATACTATCACACCCTCATTAATGATAGTATTTCTCTAGTTTGGAAAAGAACTTCAGAAACCAAGTGTAGTGGTATGCACCTTTAATCCCAGCACTCAGGAAGCAGAGGCAGATGGATCTCTTATGAGTTCAAAGCCAGCCTGATCAACAAAGCCAGTTCCAGGCCAGCCAGGACTACATAGTGAGACCCTGTCTCAAAATCACAACTTTAGAAGAATAGTTCTATTAAAAAGAATCAAAAGTGTTACATCTTCGGCGAGGTATATAAACTTAATAAAGCTTTTTTTCCTAGAATTAATTTTGGCCTTTAAACATGAGTAGGAGTAATTAAGACACATGTTAAAAAATGATTACAAACTGCCTCATGCTTGATATGTGTGACATCACAAACTATGCAAAATAACATACTGTTTTGTGCATAATAAATACGTATTTTAAAACTTGAGAAAATGCCAAGACCTTTTTAAGTTCTATATTTGACCTTAAAGAATATGTCTCCATTTCATTGGCCAAGTGATCAGACAAGCTGTATGGATAAGGGATGCCAAAATAATCGGCCTCTTCCTGCAAGGCGGCTCGGGTCTGCTCATCCGAGGGGATCTGAACTTCTCCATGGAGATAATCCAAAATGTACTTAAATAAATGTCCATCGCGGTCAATAATACACGCCCCTGGAAAACAGTTCCAAGACAATGGTGCAGGTTGTCAGTTTGGGTCCTCTGTTCCTGACTGGCAATTTCCCCATTGTGCACACCAGCTCATACAAATGTACATGGCTGGACCAAGTCTGGCGTGCAATACTGACTCTATAATGGCTGGCTATTCTGCAGCAGTGAGGATAGCTGCTTCTCCAGGGAAACACTTTTTCTTCCTTGAAGAACACAGAGAAGCTGGTAGATAGTCAGCCTCAGTACCATCACCCAGAATGTCACAAGAAAGTAACAACTTTCAAAACATAGTCATCCCCATAATTGGGTCATGGCTGGCCTCTCTATCACCTCACTTCTTTGTCAACGTTCAAGAGCGGCATCACTGATTTTAGAAACTGCTATTTAATTTCTCTATGTGCTATTTGATTTCTCTGTGTACTTAGTGAATCTCCATACAGTCCTAATAAGCTCAGCAATTAACAGGCTAATACAATACATTCTAACGCAATTAAGAAAATCAAAGGGAAATTAAAATAGACTCCCACTTGAATGAATATTCACAGTCATGCTCCGGACTTTAGACATTTACCAGATTCGTCTGTTTTTAGAGGGAAGCGGCCACTAAACATGGATGCCAGCATAGAGTCCTTAAAGCGGCACAGGGACTCCCGGCGGGCGCTGTAGATGCAGCCGCCCACGTTCAGCCGAAGAATATCTAGCAGCTCCTCTGCTTTGTGGCCTGCCATCGCCCCCCAGACTCCTAAACTTCTGCCTGGAGCTTTCAGAAACGTTGAAACAATCGCAGTCCCAGACTTCTGTGAAAACAAAGGATAAATATCACTGCCCTTGCTGAAAAAAAGAAATGGATAAGATAAATATATTTTAATATTGTTTAAATAGGTTCTATTTCCTGTGATATGAAAGTTATCTGTAGTCTGCTAAGTTGGGAAAATTTGTGTCTGAGGGATTAATAAATATTCAGTTTATAAATTCAGATTATAAATCACAGTTGATAACTGTTTAAAGAATAATACATGACGGTGCATAGTCAGGCACATGTAAAGCAAAGGCAAGAAATGCTTGTGATCTCTGGCACTCGTGTATGTTCTTAACAAGTCTGAAGGAACCATCTAGACTGGAGAGATCAGTGTGTAACACAGGGAGCCGCAGGATTTTATTACAATCTCTGGGTAAATCACTTATCTTCATTTTCTTGTTTCCTGATCTATAAAATAGAGACAGAGATGGTGCAAAGATCTCCAGAGAATTAAGGTAACAAAAAAAAGAAAGAAAGAAAGAAAGGAAGAAAGAAAGAAAGAAAGAAAGAAAGAAAGAAAGGAAGGAAGAAAGAAAGGAAGAAAGAAAGGAAGAAAGAAAGAAAGAAAGAAAGAAAGAAAGGAAGGAAGGAAGGAAGAAAGGAAGGAAGGAAGGAAGAAAGAAAGGAAGGAAGAAAGAAAGAAAGAGCGCATGGCACGGACTAAATATACAGCAAATGACAAATTATACATGATGATACAAAATTTCCCGTTAGGTATACACTGAGAAACTTAGGACAAACTTTGGAGATTAAGGAAACAGAGCAGAAACTACCGGTAACTGTAGTCTTTAAATCACGGTTAATTATATAACTAAGTAACATATCCTTTATTAACTGGGATCAGAATTTTATGTATCCCAAGAGCTAGAGGGATGGCCGGCCCATGGTCGAGAGCTCATGGCTATTCTTGCAGAAGACCCAGGTTCAATTCCCAGCACCATATGGTTCACAACTGTCTGGAACTCCAGTTCCAAGTGATCTGATACCCTCTTCTGGCCTCTGTGGTCACTGAGTGCACATGGCCCACAGACATGGATGCCGGCAAAATACCCACATACACAAAAATAAAATGTCCAAAACTGAATTCTATTTATACAGGTAGCCAGATTGCTCTGCATCTACAGATGTTGGCTTGTCGGCCATCCAGCTCTTTCATTTTAAAATGGCCAAAGCTTTGGGGAAGTTTTTTTCAAAGTTTCTTTATCCATTTTGAAGACTGTTAACAAATGACTGTGGTTCTCTACGAAACCTGAAATGGGCTGAAAGCACATACTCTCATCACTGAGAACCTGAATTATCTAAACTTTCAGAGCAAGTCTTAAAATGGCCGCCAAACTCAACTATATCCATACCAATTCAGTTTAACTAAGTGACCAATCCCAGGGGCACCAACTTCACCAGATGCCAATAAAATGAGAGGAGACCATTAGAATCTGAAGAAGGCCAACAGACAAAAACCATTAGGAATCCAACAAGGTTCAGTCTTCCAAAACCACTTACTGATGTGACTTCTTACTGCCTCCAAGTCCTGGAGTAGCACTCCATTCAATCATGAGGCACGGGACAGCGTGCGTGCACTCTCCACAGTCACCTGGTCCCTAGAATTCTATTTTTCCTGTTTCTACATAAACCTCATTTCTTGCGAGATCTTTCAGTGCAGAGTTAGAATCCTTGCACAAACTCTTATACAGATTTTACCCCATGTGCTTAATCTCCACTTTTTTTAAAAAAAATTTTTCCCCTATAAGCTCAAGATAAGCAAGGGCAGAGTCATTCTCGACAATTTCCACTTACTGAATGCTTACTGTGTACCAGACACTGTGAAGAGAACTAGACTGACATTACCTAAGTCACAGGAAAACTTTATCAGACAAGAATTACTGTCCCTACTGAGAGATGAGAATACTGGGTCCAAAAAAAAAAAAAAAAAAAATCACTGGTGTGTGCGGTGTGTCCACACAAACCTGCCTGTTCGTAAGCCGTGGAGTCAGTCCTAACCCAGGGCAGCCAGGTGAACCTGAGGGACCAGCTTCAGGTTCCCATGGATGCACCCAACAGACCACCATCCCTTTGAACAGCTCCACCACCGGGGCTCCTGATACGTGTAGGCCCTCCGCTATCAGCTGCCATCTGGGGACCGACCGCAGCACGAGGCCAGCCCCGGGGGAGGGCACTGCTCGGATGCACCCCCCGAGGCCTCATGCTGTGTGAAGACAGGGTTCCCTCACCACCATCCGCACCAAACCGTCGAGGATGCCTGCTGCAAAGGCAGGCAGCCTCCCCGGCCACGGCAGGGTCTGGTTCACAAAGTCTGGGAGGCGGGGATCGGCGAGCCGACCCCACTTTTCGAGAAACACAGTTCAGAGGGCTCACGCCCCTCGGCCACCAGCCTGGACCAAAGCGGGCCGGGCGGCCGGGGATCACCAGGCCCGGCCGGGATCCTCCCTGGGCCGGCGGACCCGCCTGCACGCCGAGGCGCCCGTGTCATCGGAGCGGCCGGGCCTCCCCCGGGAGGCCCCTAAGGCTTCGGGGCCCGCCACCCACCCGGCGCCGGGTTCCTTCACACCGGCGGGCGGAGCGGCGACCGCCTACTGACCTGCGGCCGTCCGGCCCTCGGCGCAGCCGCCCGACGCCGCGGGGCCGGACGCGGAAGTAAAGCCGTCGCCCACTCGGATGCTCGGCGACTGGTGGAGCTGAGCGCCCCCGCGGCGCCCCCGTGCGGTCCCGACGCGCAGTGCGCCGAAAGGGGAGGGAGGGAGGAGGCCACGCCCCGGGCACGCCCCGCCCCCGGATGGCGGCGGACACGCCCCGCCCCCGGACGGCGGTCACGCCCCGCCCCCGGACGGCGGTGGCCACGCCTCCCCCAGAACCATCCGGCGAGTCTGGGCCCCGCCTCGGTCCTCCTCTCCGGGGAAAAGGATGTCTTTCTTCTAGCCCAGGGGAAAAGCTGCTCCATTCATAAATACACAACTTGGTTACATCCATTTGCATAGTTCGTGGCTTACAAGGCTTTTTCACACGGTACTCTTTAGTCTGTGACCACTGTAAAAAGGTGGGGAGTTGGTTTCTAGAAATATTTTTTTATTAGATCTTCGGAGATTTCATCCATCAGAATAAGATGGTAGTTTTATTCTTCTTACAGGAAGGAAAACTGAGGAGGGGGAACAGCCATTCCTTCAACCTCCTTGCACACCCGGCACAGCGTTAAGTCCCTTGCAGAACTATTTAATTTCTTTCTAATAAACCCCACAAAAAAGTCCTTTCACCTTCCGACCGCACCCTACCCTGTGCAAGGAACAAGGTATTTCGAGATGAATGAGACAGTCCTGTTTGCCAGGCACTCCACCGAGTCCAGACTGAGACCCTCGCGTCCTCTTTCTTAGGGAAGAAGCCAATGAGAAGTAAGGCTGTCGTCCTTCAGGCATGCAGCTGCTTGGGAGACAGGGAAGGTTTGGACAAGCTGCTGTGATTCCTCACAGGGGAGGGACCAGACACTGAGGATGGAGCACTGGTCCGGAGTGTCACCAGTTTACATTCTAGTACTTTTCGTCACTATGACCAGAACACCTGACAGAAATAACAAGGGTGCAAGGTATGTGGTGGGGGAGAGGGGGATTGGGGATTTTGGCTCGGAGTTTCAAAGGTGTCGTCAGTTCATCATGGCAGGGACCCTGTGGCAGGGCAGAACAGTTCACATCATGGGATGGGAAAACAGAGGTTGCTCTGCTGGCTTTCCTTGTACTCTTTTATCCTACCAGGGGTCCCATCCCATAGAATGACGACGCCACTGCATTCAAAGTGAGTCTTTTCCTAACGCTCCTCCCTTGCGGTGTCCACATAGACGCATGCATAGGTTTCCATCACCGATCATGTCAGAAAAAAAAAATTTTTTTTCTCAAGTGTTTTAAGCATAGCTGATCAACTCTGCTAATGCGGCTTGAAAGCAGACATAGACAATGGAAAAATGAATGAGTATTATTGCAGCCCAGCTTTACATAGAAAGTGAAATTAGAATTTCGTATTGCATGGGTCATGAAATTTTTCTTCAAAATGTGCAAGTTTTTCTGCAACACTAAACCTATTAATCTATTCTTGAGTCATAGGTTGTAGAAAAACCAAAATGGCTGCCTATGGGCCAAGGCCATACTTTTTTTGTTGTTGTTTTTCCGAGACAGGGTTTCTCTGTGTAGCTTTGCGCCTTTCCTGGAACTCTGTAGACCAGGCTGGCCTGGAACTCACAGAGATCCGCCTGGTTCTGCCTCCCAAGTGCTGGGATTACAGGCGTGCGCCACCATTGAGCGGCCTTTTTTTTTTTTTTTTTTTTTTTTAAGTGGGAAAAACAGACACTGATCAAAATAGTTGCAGAGAGTGATAGCTACCTCGGAGCAGAGTCAGGGCAGTGTTGGGTTGGGATGAAAACCTGAATGGAGATTCCCTTACTGATAAGGAGAACTTTAAGCTGCGAGCTAAAAATGAGAATGAGTTCACTTTCTGAAGAGACTCAGTAATAATATCTCAGGGAAGAGAGAGATGGAGTGGAAAGTCATTGGGGGCACAACAGAACTTGGAAATCTGTAGAAAGAAAGGAAGCTAATGTATCTGAAGCTGGGTCGGTATAGGGACACAGGGCAATGTAAGAGAAACAAAACTGAAGAGTTAGTTTGAAGCATGATTTTTTTTTTCTCTTTTTTTGAAAGAAGGTTTTGTTATGTAGATCAGGCTAGCTTGGAGTTCATTATCCTCCTGCTGAGTGGTAGGATTACAGGCATGCACAACAGAATACATCATAGAAGTCACAATTTAAACATCTGTGGCCACAGTAAAAGTTTAAATCTTAGTTTGAGCATAATAGGACACCATTAACAAGAAACAGAAAAGTAACAATGTGCTCATGTGTGCAGTGTGTGTGTGTGTGTGTGTACTGAAATGAGATTACACTGGAAAGGTATGAAATTGAAGCAATCAAGTGTTGTAATAATCTAGAGGAGAAAAGTAATAGCTTCTACCGGACTTGTGTGGCTAAAGAGAAAAGTGGATGACTTCATGCATTTAATTTACTTAGGAAAAAGAAAGGACATGAAATCTACTAGTGAATCAACCATGATGTTTTGGTTTAGGTCCGCTGAGCAAGCATCAGACAACAGGATCAGGTTAGTTGTGCAAGAGGCTTATGGAGGAAACACCCGGGAGGGAATAAGAGGGAGGCATCTGAGAGGAACTGAGAGAGAGCAAGCTGGCTGCAAGTGTGGTCCCTGAGGAGGCAGGAAAGGAACGGCTGCACTGTGGTGAGGTTCTAAGAAAGCTTCAAGCTGGACATGATGGCCCCCGTGTGTAAACACAGACTTGGGGAGCTGAGGAAAAAAAAAGGGGACTATTGTAAGTATGATGAGTCATCCTTAGCTACATACTAAGTTCCAGGCCAAGCTGGGCTAAGGGTGAGACCAAATAAGAAAGTTTCAGGCCGGGTGGCAGTGGCGCACGCCTTTAATCTCAGCACTCTGGAAGCAGAGGCAGGCGGATCTCTGTGAGTTCGAGGACAGCCTGGGCTACAGAGCAAGATCTAGGACAGCCACCCTATCTCGAGGTGGGGGGGGGGGAGGGAGGAAGGGAAGAAGGGAGGGAAGGAGGAAGGAAGGAAGGAAAAGAAAAAAAAAGAAAAGAAAGTTTCAGAAAAACCAGTAGAAGCCTTCAAACAAGAAGAGTCCAAAGTCTCCCAGAATGAGTCTGCCTTAGTGTCCCCGCTACATTCATCTACCGGCTGGCAGGGGGCAGTCTGGAGGAAATACTGCAGCATTGAGGACAGGGATGGATTTCAGAGCACATCAGCTGGAGCGGTCCACGGTGCTCCTGACAGCTGCAGACATACTCATGGCTGCCACATAGAGGACAGAAAGGAAAGGAGGAAAGAGGAGACTATCTCTGGGTTGTTAGCTCGAACTGAATAATGGCAGATTTCCTAGGATGATGCATTATGGAGCAGGAACAGGCATACTGGAGGGGAGAGATAAGAAGCCGTCCCGTGGAAGAGATTCGGGTGTTTAACAGACACCCGAGTGGAGAGATAAATAGGAATGAATATATCTAGAGCTCAGGAGTGAGGTTCTGTGATAAGGTGTCCATTTGGAAGGCACAAGCCATGAAACTGGATGAAGTCACCTGCAGAAGGGACAGATAAATTGGGACAGGATAAAGCACTGGCTTCATCACTTAGAGGTCAGGTTTACAAGAAAGAGTCGGAAGAGGAGGAGGAAAACCAAAAGGATAGAAAAGGATAGGAATCACAAGACCCGATAAATCAGAGTCAATGTTATCAAATGCCACTGAGCAACAAAGTCCATTAAACTGGGTGATGTTGGAGTTTGGGGTGACTTTGACAATTGTGGTTTTAAGTCTGCGTTAGTCAGCATCCCATTGCGACAAGGAAGCGGAGAGAGGGAGAGAGGGAGGGAGGGAGAGAGAGAGAGAGAGAGAGAGAGAGAGAGAGAGAGAGAGAATAGATTGAGTGAAACCATGATATCTCCATGAGAGTCCCCCAGTGGCTCACATCTTCCCACGAGGCCCTAAGGCTTCTAAGGCTTCCTGAGGCTCCACTGCCTCCAATAATACTACAGGTTGGAAACCAAACCTTTAACACATGGCTTTGGTGACATCTACAGCCTGACCCATAACACTGTAGTAAGGATAGAAACCCAGATTAAAGGGGGTTAGCGAGGAAAAAGGACATGGAAAATTAAACGTGACTCCCTAGAGTTGATTCATTATAAAGACAAAGGAGGTAGGGTATGGGTGTGCTGTGCAGTGGTGTTTTCCTCCAGCAGAACAAGATGCCATGGCAACCGAAACAGATAAGTATAATAGTAGCTAAAGCTATGGCAATGGCAATGGAGTTATTGATAGTCTTTAGCAGGGGATTCAGCTATCACTCCCTCCCCAGCACAAGTGATCTTAGGAGATGCTAGAGTAATATGAAGCAAAAGCCTGTTTGAAATGGGACTCTGTGATGCAGCTTCTAAAAGGTCGCCATGCGTGGTAGAGTAGGGCTTTGCTGTTGACTATTGTCAGCTCCATATTTTTCTATCAGTGTGCCCACTGGACTCCATGTAGCCACACTAAAAGGATCTCAAACAGAAGAGTTCATTATTCCCTACAGCTGCCATTCCTTTGTAATGACTAAAAAAGAGATGGATATGAAGATGTAGGGGCCCGTGTGCTCATGGTATGTGCTGGCAGGCTCTGTGTTGTCCCGTACTGTATGCCAGCTCTGGTGACTAGGAAGTAGATATGTAGACAAGGCTGGCCTTGAACTCACAGAGGCCTGTCTGCCTGTGCCTCCTGCATGCTGGAATTCAAGGCAGGGGCTGCTCCAGGCCCGGCAGGAGTACTCAAACCTTGGTGCACATCCCCGTGGGTGCAAAGGGTGGAAGATGAAATGCAGATGGCAGTGCAGCTTCTCAGTATCATCAAGAATCCGGACTAGAGTATGTGGGTAAGCTATAACTGAAAGCTATCGCACCAGACAATTGGCTACGTCTCCGGTTATCGCATTCCTTCCCGGACAGACCTCCCTTCCAAAGACACACACACACACACACACACACACACACACACACACACACACACACACACACACACCCTAGGCCAGCAACACAGGGTCTTGTCCAAACCACTGAAACATTCTCAAATCATCTGAAGTCTCATGACCCCCTTCCATCTACCCCTAACAATGCTCCTGGATTTTTTTTTTTTTTTAAACAAAGTTAATCTGATCCATCTCCCCATTCCCAACACCATTAAACTTCTTTCTCTACAGCTCCCTCTCCATAGAAAGTCATTCTAGACTGGCCACTCCAGGAGCAGCCCCTGACTTCCAGCTTGGCATCACATGACCATTTGGGCCCGCGTCCCGGTAACTCAGGGGATCGTAACTACTATGTCCACACACAGGCTGTGGCTGTCAGCTTGATGAACCTCAGCTTGATCTTAGAGCTTCCGCTGCCGTTTTACCTCCCTGAAGCCTGCCTTCTCCTTCTCCAGCTGATCTCTACTTCTGAATTATGTCCGCAGGTCCTCACGCGATCTCATTCAGAGTCTGCTCATCGAAATGTAGAGGAATGGCTCCTTTGTTTTCCTGCCTTCTCCTCCACTAAAAGATGGATTGCATTACTGACCTTTAACCTCAGCAAAATCCAAATTCCATGTATAGAGAGGGAAAAGAATCTGGCAACCAGGAAACGAGAAGGAATTCAAATGGTGGGTTCCATCCCTCAGACTCAAAGGACAGATGACCCAGACTATTTAGGTTCCAATACCAGCTTGCCATTCACTAAATCTTACAGATTTAACTCTTCTGTGCCTCCATTCCCTCAGCTGTAAAAGGGAAGCACAGGGAAGCAGGTAGGCTGACTACACATCTTCACCTTTCCCTCTGCTCCTCAACATCCGGTCCCGCCAGCTTCAGCCCCTGTTCTGCAGCAGATCGCCTGCTGTCCCCTCCCTTATCTCCAGTGGATCCCATTGGCCATCCTCTCCTAACCACCCTCCCTTGACTTGTTGCACTGCCCCAGGCCCACCTCCAGCAGGCACTCCCTGGGAACCCACAGGCCACTCTGACCAGGGAAGCCAGCAGGCTAACTGCAGACCTTCACCCTCCTTCTGCTCCCAAATTCAATAGCCTAGTCTCATCCCCAAGCTCTGCAGCAGACCTTCTGCTGTGGCCTCTCCTCACTATCTGCCCTGATTCCCAGGGAAAGAAACAGATCCTGGTGAAACACCCCACTTTTCTCCCTTCTGTGGACCCACTAAGCCACCCCCTTCCCAGCACATCTCTATTCCTAAGTGTCAGCTCCCAATATCAGAAACACATTTTACCTGGTGGCCACACCTATCAGGACTCCAGGCAACACACAGCCACCACACTCTCCTAAGAACCAGAGAGGAACCAGAAACCAAGGAACAAAATACGCACCCAACAAAGACAAGACATCAGTAGCTAAAATTATTATAATCCTCCCAATCCCAGAGGCCTATATATATGCCAGTGTAAAAAACAGTCAATAACAGCCAGGACACTATGTCTTCACCAGAATCCAGCAACCCTACCACAGTAGGCCCTGGGTATTCCAACATAGATGAAACACAACAAAAAGACCTTAGACCAGCCTTTATGAATATGATAGAGATGCTTAAAGAGGAAATGAAGAAATCCCTTAAAGAAATCTATAAAAACACAAGTGAACAGTGGAAGGAAATGAATAAAACTGTTCAAGACTTGAAAGTGGAGATAGAATCAATAAAGACAACCCAAACAGATGGAAATTTGGAAATTAAAATTTTAGGAACTTGAACAGGAACCAGAGGCAAGCTTCACCAACAGAATGCAGGAGTTGGAAGAGAGAATCTTAGGCATTGAAGAGAATGTCACATCCTACAGAGAGGGCTAATATAAATAAATATATATATATATATATATATATATATATATATATATATATATATATAACTCAAAAAACCAGATATCAAGAGAAAAAAAAGCCAAATAACTTGATTTTAAAATGGAGTACAAATCTAAACAGAGAATTCTCAATAAAGGAAAAACAAATGGCTGAGAAACAATAAAGAAATGTTCAACATCCTTAGCCACCAGGGAAGTGAAAATCAAAGCTACTTTGAGAGTTCATCTTACACCTGTCACGATGGCTAAGATCAATAAAATACGTGACAGCTCATGCTGGCAAGGATATGGAGTAAGAACAGTCATTCATTGCTGGTAGCGGTGCAAACTTGTACAGTCACTATGGAAACCAGTGTGGCAGCTCCTCAGGAATCTGGGAATGGATGTACTTCAAGATCCAGCTTTACCCCTCTTGGCCATATACCCAAAGGATGCTTCATCCTACCACAGAAACACTTGCTCAATCATGTTCATTGCTGCTCTGTTCATAATAGCCAGAAATTGGAAGACAGCCTAGACATCCCTCAACAGAAGAATGGATAAAGAAAATGTGGTACATTTACATGATGGAATATTACTCAGCTGTTATAAAACTGACATCATTAAATTTGCCGGCAAATATATGGAACTAGAAAAAAAAAAAATCATCCTGAGTGAGGTATGCCACATCTACATAGACAAATATGGGATGCATTTGCTTATATGTGGATATTAGCTGTTACGTCAACAATAACCAAGCTACAATCCATAGACCCACAGAGGATAGCAGAGTGTGAGTGACCAGAGAGTACAGATCTTATTAGGAAAGGGAAATAGAATATATAATTATGGATGGGTGGGAGGGCTGGAATAGGAAGCTCTATGGGGAAAGGGAGAGAAGGGGGGGTTAAGGGAGGGAATATGGGGAGAGACAGCTAAAATTAAGGGATATTTGAGGTGTAGTATGGAAACCTAATACAGTAGATGATATCTACAGATATCTGTGTAGATATCTATAGATATATAGAGATACGAAGATTATCTAAATGAAATCACCAAACAATGGGGGAGATAGATTCTCAATTGTCCATCTCTTGTCACCAAATGAAGCTTCCAGTACTGGGATTGGATTATATCTAATTGAGTTGTTGGTCAAACAACATGGGAATCCCAAAACAACCCAGGCTATTGTCTAGACAATAGACTGTTCATCTCAAACTGACAGCAAGGCCCCCGTTGCTGAAGACAACATCTAGACAATTCACTGAACATGAAGAGGTATCTACATAGAGCCTTCACTACCGAAAGAGAAACGTAAACACCAAGCCAGCCACAACCCCTTTGGTCTATAACGGTGTCCTGCCTGTAAGATATGCTAGGGCAATGATGCCACAAAGCATGTGGGAGTAACCAACCACAAGATGGAGTCCATACTGACACTGCTTAGGTGACCAAGAACCAGAGACAAGCCAGCCCAGGGATCTAGGGTAAAACCAATAACTACTGGTCTTAAAAAAAAAAAAAAAAAGTAATGCTAAAATAACTCCCAATGGTATTCTGCTGTAGACAGTGATTCTCAACTTATGAGTCAAGACCCCTCTGGGGGTCGCCTATCAGATACCCTGCACATCAGATATTTACGTACAACTCATAACAGGAGCAAAATTACAGTTATGAAGTAGCAATGAAATAACCTATGGTTGGGGGGTCACCACAACATGAGGAACTGCATTAAAGGGTTATAGCAGTAGGAAGGTTGAGAACCACTGCACTGTATTCAAAGATCAGTGCCTTGCTCAGCCATCATGCCAGCAGCTTCCTCCTGTGGCAGATGGGAACAAACACAGATCTATAGCCAGACAATTTGCAGAGAGTGAGAGACCTTGGGACAGGAACACATGGCCCTAAGTTGGATGTTGCCATCAAATTCCTCCCTTCATTAACTCAGAAAACCTTATGGAAGATGAGGCAGAAAGAGTATGACAGCCAGAGGGGATGAAGGACACCAAGAAAACAAGGCTTTCTAATCAACATGATCAAAGCTCATATGAGTTCCCAGAAACGGAAGCAGCACGCACAGGGTCTGCATGGGTCTGCACCAGGTCTGGCTTCCAGCTTAGTGGGGGTTTTTTGTTTTGTTTTGGTTTTGGTTTTGGTTTTGTTTTGTTTTTGTTTTTTAAGACGGGGTTTCTCTGGGTAGCTTTGCACCTTTCCTGGATCTCGCTCTGTAGCCCAGGCTGGCCTCGAACTCACAGAGATCCGCCTGCCTCTGCCTCCCGAGTGCTAGGATTAAAGGCGAGTGCCACCACCGCCCAGCTCAGCTTAGTGTTTTTTATGGGATGCTGGAGTGTGCAAACAAGTGGGTCTCTGATTCTTGTGCCTTTTCTTAGGTTCCTTTCCTTTGGTTTGTTTGTTTTATCTAATTCCAATGTGATAGTTGTTGTTTTATCTTATTATATTTTATTTTGTTATGGTTTATTATCATCCCTTAGAAGCCTGTTCTTTTCTAGTAAGAGACAAAAAGGGAGTGAATCTGGATGGGAGGGGACATGGGGAGGAACTGGGAGGAGTAGAGGAAAGAGAAACAGTAATCAAAATAAATTATGTGAGAAAAGAATCTATTTTCAATAAAAGGAAAAAATAAAAAGGGAAACAATAGTGCCTATCAAACACCCATCTGTGAGAATTAAAAAAAAAAAAAACATTTAAAGGGCTTGGCACAGCATGTACAACATGGTGAGCACTTGACAAACATAATCTGCTGCTGTGATTACTTATGACTTACCAGGCACAGCAGGAAATGTTCTATTAAAGAAAATAAAAACAATTACTGTAGTAGAGTGGCATAAAAAATTGAAATAAAGCTTTGTAATTTGGGGGAAGAGTTGGCCAGCTCAAAATGCCCTTTCTAAGCTTGGGAAAATCATTGTCCTATGAGTCTAAGTAAGAAGGAGAAATATCCTCTCATTAAAAAGACAAAAATAAGTGGACAGGGTTTGCAAGACTCCCTTGCAGCTAGGACTCATAGGATTCAGGCTTGCCTAGCCACACATGTCCAACTCAGGTCTAAAATAGGAACTAGTGATACAAAGCCACACCCAGTTCTCTCATAGGCAGCACTGGTGATCTGAAAGGTAGCATCTAGTCTAGTGTAGGGAGTTGGCCTGGCCTAGGTGCCTTGAGAGGCATGCATCATGGATTTTTCAGGTTAGAGTCCATGGTTTCTGGGGCACTGTGCACCTTTCAGCTCCTGAGAAACCAATGTACTCCCTCAGGCAATGAAGCATTCAGGCTGCTTTGCATTTCTCTGGATGTTCCCTTGGAAGTCAAGGGAACATGGGAGCTTGAAGAACCATTGGTGTTAGACATTAATCTTGTATACCCTGTAAATTTTGCAACATCATTATATCTTGGAAACTACAACTGTATTGATACTGGAAATTGCCATTACATTCTGTTTCTGACAAAGTCTGATTGCTCTCAATAAAAACTGTCACAGCCTCAGTCTTGCTGTGGCCCCTCCAACCAGTCTGGTTTAATTCCTCACAGCCAGCCATATCAGGTGACCTTGGCCCAGTAAATAAGCATGGGTGCTTACAATCTAGTACAAATGTTGTCTGTGTAAGCTCACCATCATCCTCACGGAGTGTGTGGGTTAATATTGATTGTCAACTTAACAGGATCCAGAATGAACAGGGAGACAAACCTCTGGGAATGTCTAGTAAAGGAGTTTCTAGATTAGGTTAATTGAGGTAAAAAGACCTGCCCTAAAGGTGATGTTTCCATGGTGTGGGACCAGAATGAATAAAAAAGGAGAATGTGAGCTGAGCACCAGCATTCATTGCTCTTTGCTTCCTGACTGTGGAAACAATGTGACAACGTGATCAGCTGCCTCAAGCTGCTGTTACCATGTCTATGGCATGGTGCAGTGACCTGAAACTGTGAGCCTGAACAAACCATTCCTTCCTTGGGTGGTTCTCAGAAAAGTAACTAATACAGAAATCCATACTAAGAATCCATAACTATATGGTTCTTGAGCCTTGAGAAGAGTTTAGAACTCTGCACTAGAAAATCCCTAGAATACCGACAGCAAAGTTTAATAGGTTGTTCTGGTGAAGGTTTGGGAGAAGACATTACCAAGTGTGGACAGTGGTGGTCTGGCTTGTTAACATTGGAAACTGGGCTATCAGCCATTCATGCTATATTCTGGCAAAGTATCTGGCTGTATTCTGCCTGTGTCCTGAGAACCCAAAGAAGGCCGAATTAAAAAGTCACAGGATAATTTATTTGGCAGTGGAAATCTCAAAAACAAGACAGCATCCAGGCTGTGTCACAGTTACTGTTCACTGCTCCAACCAGGTCCACAGTGAGAAAAAACAACAGTTGATCAAGTGATACGAAAAGCATGACACTTGGCAGGGGAAGGAGAGCGAGCTTGAAATTGCACACAAGGCTAGATTGAAGAAGCAGCCATGCTTGTTAAAGAGTTTAGCTCCATTGAAGAGAAACCTTTGCTCTGGACGACCCGTCAAAAGCTCCATCTTGTGGAAATTCCAAATTAATGTGAAAGGAGAAAGCCTCAAGGTGAGGAGATGGCTCGAGGGTTACAGCTCTTCCATGTAGCGAGGGTCTCCCCAGAACCCATGTAAATGACAGATGGGTGTGGCAGCCCACATGTAATTCTAGCCTCAGAAGGTGGCGACAAGGGGGTCCCTGGAGGAAACACACAACGAAACAGATACCATGTCTCGCTGTGTTGCCAACTCTGGGTCTGATTGACCGACCTGCCCCAGTGAATAAGATAGAATGGCAATCGAGGAAGATCGTTGACACCAACCTCAGGCCTCTACATGTACCCACATACACCCATGCACCACACACACGCAACTACATATACATACATGCAAGCAACACCCCCCCACACACACACACACACACGGAAAAAAAGCAAAGGAGGAATCCTAATCTGAGAATAGCCATTTAATGTGGTTTTTTTTGCTCAGAAACAATCTTACAGGGAAGCATTCCTCTAGAATCACCCTAGAAGGCATGTTGGAGGGCTGGTGCAGCTGTTATCCGGGAGATAATGTCTGGAGCCAGGAGGACAACTTGGCAACATCACCCACAGGGAACTGGTTTTATAGGTAGAGTAGATGCAAGAATGAGTGGGTCAAGAAGTCCTATGCCAACGTTCCAGAAGGCCACTGAGGCCAGGCCTGGCAATGTATGGCAGGATCAGATTCCCTGCAATGGGGTCCCAAGGAGCCACAGCACAAAGCTAGGATACCAAGACCATGGGACATCCACCAAAGAGAGTTCAGGCACTGAATGGAGCCAGACCAAAGAGAGGTAAAGGGCTGGGGCTAGCCTCAATCCTTGGAGCACAAGAGATGCCATCGCACGCTTCGGGGTCTGCCAGTCTTGCTTTGGCTGTGTATTTCCTCGCTATACCCCCATTCCTTCCTTTGGGAATGAGAGAATGTTTACTCTGGGCCATTGTATGTGGAAATATGTAACTTGTTTATGGAGGTTATATAGGTTCACAGATAACAGATTGCCCATCTCAGAAACCACTCTGCACCTACCCTTTTAAATAGTGATGAAACTGTTCATGACTGTGGGGACTTTGAAGTTGAATTGAATGCATTTTGATCGTGAAATGGGCCTGAGTCTACAGGAAGGAGTGGAAAGCTATGACTTGAAAGTGGTGTGTTTGGGTGTCAAGTTGACAAGGATTAGTCGCGTGAGGGTTAATATCGTCAGTCTGAAATGATGTGAAATGACCCATGAGACAGTCTCTAGCCCTACCTGGGGGAGAGTTCACAGACCCAGTTAAATGAGGCCAGAAGAACCACCCTCAATGTGGCTGGCACCATTCATGGAGTGGAGTCCTGGACTGAATAAAAAGGAGAAAATGAAACTGAGCTGAGCCCCTCTGGGCTTCCTGACTGTGGGTGCAATGAGACCCCTTGCCTTAAGCTCTTTCCATCATGACTTCCCCAGTGTGATGGACTGTACCCCCAAACTGTGAGCCAGACCCCCCTTCCTTACCCTACTTCTGCAGTATTTACTACAGCAATGGGGGAAAACTAACTAACGCGGGTAATCTGACCGTGGCGAACCTCATCCCTTTGCCAAGGTGCCCTCTCTGTCTTCTCCACACCATATGCCTTTGGCTTCTGTTTTTCATGACAGTTTTTCATGGTGCGGTTCCACCTCCCGGACAGTACAAATAAGATCAGGTGGATAAATGAAATCAGCACACTGTTCCTGCTTTGTTTTATCGGCTTATTGATTTGCAGTGTCCTTTGCTTGGATCTTGCTCAGAGATCATTTTTCTTAGATGATTTTTATTTCAGTCATGCTGTCTTGTTAAAGATTTCTTTACATGTAGCAAACCTTCTCTCTCTCCCTCTCTCTCTCTCTCTCTCTCTCTCTCTCTCTCTCTCTCTTTGCGGGGGGGGGGGGGGGGGAGTTCGAGACAGGGTTTTTCTGTGTAGCTTTGCGCCTTTCCTGGAACTCACTCTGTAGCCCAGGCTGGCCTCCAACTCACAGAGATCCGCCTGGCTCTGCCTCCCGTGTGCTGGGATTAAAGGCATGCGCCACCACCGCCCGGCAGCAAACCTTCTCTTTTCTCCCAGTTTCCTTAGATGTGTGGGTATATGTCTCAAGACAATCGAAATTTAATTGCCTGGAATTCAGCCTTAGGCATAGAAAACCAGACAATTGATTACTGAAGGAATAAAAGAAAACAAAGAGAAGAACAAAGCCAGTGTCTACTTCAGGGGAGTGTCACAATTAAACTGTGAACTCCATTAATTTAATTAACGGTAATTGTGCCTCCGATTAAAAAAAAAATGTCACAGGCTACAATACTGCCATTTCACAAAGTGACATGTGATTCATTTATTTTACAGGTGAGGCATTTACAACAAGGAACAGAAAGTTGAAGACTGAGCTACAACTAACCATCTCTCCAGGCACTTAATCCAAGATTCTCACATTCATCTATTGTTCTAAAGGCGAACAATGGGAACGTTATGGAGAATGGGATTAAATTCCGCCCAATCTATGATAATGTTAGGTTTCTAGGGATGTCTGGTAAGAATTTACAACTTCAAAAACTTTTTTTAAACAATTTTCAAATCTCTTATACCCTCTCAATTGCTCTTGAAAAACAAACAGACAAACAAACAAACAAACAAACCCTTTAAAGGAAGAGGCTTTTGTACCACTGCCCTATTTCTGACATTTGTGATACCTCTGGCTTCCATCTCTTTTTCTCATCATTTAAAATTTTAACGGTGTAGCTACAAAATAAAGTCTGTTGCTGAACATATTAGTTATTTTTCCCGTTGCTGTGACAGATACTGATGAAAGTGACTTAAAGGAGGAGGCTTATAATAGGGGATACAATTGTAATGGTTAAAACCTGGCTTCATTTCAAACTGAGTGACTGTGTGAAAAAGAAAACCCTGGGAGTGGGAAGGACCTCACTCTTAGCCTAAGGGTGGTTAACCACAGGATGTCTAGGCCGGGACTCTCGGGTCAGCCCACTAGCCTGAGTCCTGACAGCAATCTTCCAGTGAAAACTGATCTTGGAGCCCCCTGGCACATCTCCCCAGTTTGCTCTCCCTTTCCCTTATTGTGAAATTGTTTTCCTAAAATATTAACCAGACACTCATTCTGCTTCTGTGGTCTTGCTTAACCGCTGCTTGCTCAGAAAAAAAAGGCCAAACAAAAAAACACGATGAAGCCTCTCATAGCAGAAAATCCTGCTATGTCTCAAAAAATAATTGAGACAGTTGTGGTTTGTGCCTTTAAAAACTCCAGCCCATCTTCCCCTTTTGTGAAGCTCTCAGATTTGCAAAGGAGGCTATTGTTGCAACATTGGTATATATATAAACCCAACAACTTGTTTTTTTATATTCTAAATTGAAGTATTGTTTGGTGGGGTCTTTCCCTGGTGGTCTCAGATTCTGCAACACATTCTTGTGTGACAAAACTGTTCCTGGGGGGAGACATAGCACACGTTTGACTCACCCCAGGTAGGGAACCCACAAAAAACCAAAGTATGGATACCACCTAAATCCAGCGTGGTGAACTAATGAGTTTTATTGGGGTGACTGACAGAAATATGGGTGAGGGGCTCCTCTCAGGAGGAAAAATGACTGAAAGACAGCTTTATCACCAAATCCCACCCCAGCATGGGTGACAGACAGCTCACAAAGCTGGGAACCCAGAGCACAGTGCGCAGCCTGTAGGCAGCTCAGTGGGTGAGAGAGTCCTTTCCTGGTACCTCAGTTGGTGTAAGCCTCACCCAGGCAGTTCAGCTGGTTTGTGCTTCTTGCAGGCGGCTGGACTGGCATCAGGGTCTTTGCAGCTTTTGTCCTCTGAGAGCCCTCTTTCCATTCAGCTTCACTTCATCTTCTTGGATCTCAACTTCCTTCTGTCTTGAGGGACACTCAGTCAGCTTTTATTGGTTGCCCTGGCAGGGAGGGGCCTAGTGAATCTGGTCAGTTTCAGGGACTTCCTGAGACTGTTTTGAGTTGTTTGCCTACCAGGTGGAAGAACTTGCTGCAGTATGGACTATGTCAGTCTCGGAAGAAATTGTTATACAACAAGTCTGTTATGGCAAGAAAGGTGTAGAGAGGCAGTATGAAGTTAAGTGGTCACATTGCAACTGAAAAATCAGAAAATAGAGAGAAATAAATGCTGGCGCTCAGCTGCCTTCCTCTTTTCCCCCTTTGCCTTCAGTCTAGAACTGCAGTCTAGGGTACGGGTGCCAACCTTATTCAGGGTGGGTGTTCCCTGCTCAGTTAAATCTCTAAGGAAACAGCATCACAAACAGGGTCAGAGGCATGTCTCCCAGGTGATTCCAAACCCAATCAAAATTAACCATTCAAAGTGTTATGGGTCTGGGGTCACTCAGAGATTCACCATAACCATAAAGAAATTTTAGTAAGAAGAGGTTTTTTATTTTAGATACTGGTATCCAATGTGGGGCCAGGACTGCTCCTGGGAGCATTCCCAAGCTGCAGCACCTAGCCATTTAAGCCCAGGACTAATTATAAGCAAAACCCACACGGTTACTCGTATATTGCCTGAAGGGACTCTAGCCTACTCAAGTTCGTGGCTCTGGTAGGCCTTGCCCTTCTCCCTCTGCCTTGCTAAAAACCATCAGATTGCATTCCTAAAGCTTGTCCCATGGTCTATTCCCCTATTTGGTCACTTCCTCCTCCTGAGGCAGACCACCAAGGTCCAGCAATCAGAAGCCTCCTTTGGTTCACCTAATTAACACATCTCATCCTAACACAAGGTTTCCTCCTTTACCTTCATAAACCATCATTTGCCCGCGTGCCACATCTGTCTCCTGTCTATCCAGAGGCAGTCCTTTGTCCTCCAGGACAAATGCTCCCCCTTTCCCTTGTTCCTTTCCCCTTCTCCATCATCCCCTATCTTCTTTACCACAGCACCCTAGCCCATTCTACCACAGACCTCCCCCTTTCCTCTTCTTAAAAATGACACCCGCCAGGTCATTTGCTGCTGTTTTCTGACCAAGTCAGAAAGCAGCCACTTTAACCCTGCCCCCACCCCATTAAAAAAAAAAAGATCTCTCTCTCTCTGTGAAAACAGGTGTTCGGATGTGGTTTGTGCCTAATCCCGGCTCTGGAATGGAGCTGACTAATGTACTGTTGATGGCTAACTTTATGCTTAAAAGTTTGAAATTTAGCTGGGCAGTGGTGGCGCACGCCTTTAATCCCAGCACTCGGGAGGCAGAGCCAGGAGGATCTCTGTGAGTTTGAGGCCAGCCTGGTCTACAAACCAAGATCCAGGATAGGCACCAAAACTACACAGAGAAACCCTGTCTTGAAAAACTGGAAAAAAAAAAGTTTAAAATTTCTGTGCTTAAAAGAACTATAAAGTAAAACTGGACTTCCAAATGTTAAGGGCTGTTAAGCATTATTTTTTGTAATCGCTTAGTCTTGAATGCTTTTAACAAAATGGCTGTTTCTGCTTCTGTAAACAAAAGCTTGCTTTGTAGGAAATGACCTGCTTACACTAGGGCAGTGGTTCTCAACCTTCCTAAGGCCGTGACCCTTTAATACAGTCCCTCATGGTGTGCTGACCCCAACCATAAAATGATTTTGTTGCTACTTCATAACTGTAAGTTTGCTACTGTTTTGAATTGTAATGTAAATATCTGATACGCGGGATATCTGATATGCAATCCCTGTGAAAGGGTTGTTCAGCCTCCAAAGGGTTGAGAACCACTGCACTAGACTGACTGTAACTTTGTGTTCTTTGCTTTTATAATCCCCTGACTGAGGTGGCTGGGCACTGCATTTTGGAATCTCAAGTCCCCGGTGCAGACCTGGCACTGGTATATGAATAAAGCCTCTTCTTTGTTAAAATGTATTCATGCTCAGGCTGGTGGATCTCTGAACACCACCAGACCCATAACATAACATACATATCTTGTAGTTGTCTTAGTCATCTTTTGAGCAAAGTAAGCAAGCTTGATTATAAAAAGCAAAGGTAGCATTTGGTCTGATGACCAATTATCCTGCAAATACAGCAAATATTACAACATCAGTCCATTTAAGAATAGTCTTCAGGCTGAAGAGATGGCTCAGAGGTTAAGAGCTGTGACTGCCCTTCCAGAGGTCCTGAGTTCAATTCCCAGCAAACACATCGTGGCTCACAACCATCTGTAATGAGATCTGGCGCCCTCTTCTGTATACATAATAAATAAATAAAAATAAATAAAATTTAAAAAGACTAGTCTTCATCCTCTGGGGAGTATGGAAAAAAAGAAACCTGTAACACATATTGGATACTTAATGAAGTAGGTAAACTTGATGGGTATATGACCAGGAGTAGAGCTGGGTCATACGGAAGTTCTGTTTTTAGTTTGGATCAATTTGCATTCCTACCTTAATGTGTAAGAGTTTTTTATTCTCATCAGGTTTTTATTTATTTATTTATTTATTTATTTATTTTATGGTAGCCATTCTGACTGGGGTGAGGTGTAATCTTAATGCAGTTTTAATTTCTTTTTCCCTGATGGCTAAGGATGTTGAACTGTTTTGCACACTTAGTGGCCATCTATGCTTCATTGTTTGAGAAAGGGAGGGGGAGGTTTGTGGCAGGCCAGAGCATGCATGTGTTTAGAGTGCACATGCGCACACTTGCGTGTGGAGTTGGTTCTCTCCTGCCGCCTCTGGGGTCCAGGGGATCAAACCCAGAGCATTTACCTGGCAGCAACACCTCCACCCGCTGAGGCATCTCACTGGTTTCATCTTTTCAGAACTGTCTGTCCATTCTTTCAGTTGTTGATGGGTCCCGTTGGCTTTTATTGCTGTTTAGTTTGTAAAATTTTCCTGTCTTCCAGCCATTAGCCTTCTGTGAGATAAGTAGTTGGCAGAGATGTTCATCCACCCTGCAGGCAGTCTCTTCACTGGGTCTTTTCCTTGGTTGTGCGCAGCCTTTTAAGGTCGGGCAATCCTGCTCCTCAGTTCTTAGTATTCTTCCTAAACTGCTGGAATCCTTCTTAAAAAGTTCTTGCCTAGCCAGGCGCGGTGGCACACGTCTTTAATACCAGCACCTGGGAGGCAGAGCCAGGCGGATCTCTGTGAGGCTAGCCTGGTCTACAAAGAGTTCCAGAACATCCAGGGCCATTACACAGAGAAACCCTGTTCAAAAAACCAAAAAAAAAAAAAAAAGTTCTTGCCTATGCCTATATCCGAAATGTTTCTTCTAATGTTTTCCTAAATGGCTCCAACTGGAGATCAACATGTTAAAGAAACAGGTCCGACACAGAAAGGAGAATAGCATAGTTTTCTCATTTTGTAGGTACTAGAATTCTCTATAGATACAGAAATCCATTTACACACACAGACATGACATGAAAACATAAGACCAAGGGAAGAAAGGAAGTAAATAGGAGACGAAAAGGGAAGGGGAAGAACAGAGTGAACAGGACAGGGTTTGAAAACAGTCCAAATGCATAATATACCTAAATGTGTCCCCTTGAAGCCTGGCACGATGTACAATGAACACACACCAATAAAAAAAAAAGTGAGTGGCATTTACGTAAAGATTTAAAGTTTCCTTCTTTATATCTAGGCTTTCTTTGTCCACTATTATTCCCAAATTTGATCAAATGGTTTTCATTATTTTAGCATTTTTTTCTTTTCATTTTGTTTTGTAAATTTTTTAAAAGAAGTTTACATATCTCCCTCTTGGCAAAAAAATGTATGTATAAAGCAAGCTGCCATTCCATAGACTCTTTAAGATGCAAAGTCATAATAATGTTCAAATGTCCTCAAATGATTAAAAAAATGTTAAGACATGAAGTTGGCCCCATTACCTTATGGTCAATTAAAAGACAAGGTATTTTAAAGTTTTTTTTTATAAAAAGATTTATTATTTTACTTTATATGTATACATGTTTTGCCTGCATGTATGTAGGTGCACCATAATTGTATCTGGTGCCTGCAGAGACCAGAAGAGGGTATCTGATCCACTGAAACTGAAATTACAGAGGGTTGTGAGTCACCACGTGGGTGCAGGGAACCGAACTGGATCCTTTGCAAAAGCAACAAATGCCCTTAACCTCTAAGCCATCTCTCCAGCTCCCTATTTAATATGATGGAATGGAGCAAGTTATTTTACAGTTTCTCTAAATTTTTCACATATATTATTAATAATTTGTGAAAGGGACCCAACTGACTTAGAAAATAAGGAGACTAACACGTTTTAAAATACAGTTGTGATAGTCAAAAAAGCCAGTCTTGTGTACTCCGTTAAAAGGGAGTACCACCGCTGCTCTTCCAAGCACCAAAAGAGAAAGGCTTTTAAGCGAAGAGCAAAGAAGCGAGGGTCACCACGGGAAAGCAAAGACACAGCAATTGGACGCAGGCAACTAATCTCACAGTCAACAACAGCACAAGCCCCGAAAAAGAGGTGCCTGTCAGCTTTTCGGGTATCGAATCGATCCGCGGCGAATGCCTTTCCCTCCAGAGTTCGTGGAAACCCCTGTTCGCCCCCAGCAGGGTGCGAGCCCGAGGCTCGCCGAGCCACGCCCACCCGGCTCTCCTCCGCGCGTCCCGCCCCTTCCGCCGTCCACTTCCGGGTGACGGCGCGCTACTGCGCCGCCTTCTCGGAATCCGATTGGCTGTCGCGTGAACCGCTAACCGCCGCGTCGTTTAAACACGAGCGGGTCCAGGTCTGGCTGGGTGGTAGAGCTCTCCGGGCGTGTGGCGGTCCCCGACGCTGAAGGGGCGGTAAGTCGGCGCCGGTGAGGCCGGCCGGGCCGCCGCGGCCTGCGGAGCCCGAGCCCTCCTCGGCCGGTTCCCTCGGCGCCTCCAGTCCTCACTCCGCGGCGGCTCGTAGAGCCCGGAGAGCCGCCGGCTTGGGATCCGGGCGGTAACTTCCGGTCTGCCCTTGAGGTCGCCGCTGGGCGAGGGGTTCGAGCCTCCAGCTTTTCAGGTCAGTGCCCCGAGGGCAGGGGTCTATAGGTCCCCGTGCCCGGTCTGTACCGGGTCTGTACCGTCTGCTGGCGCTCCGAGAGCTCCGCAGGGATGCTCTCTCCCGGGCGTGAGCCTCCGCCCAGCTCGTTCAGATCACAGAACCTAGAGCTCGGCTTGGATCTGGGTCGCTGTCTAGACGAAGGATCTGATGCAGGAGAACTGGCCGTGGGATTCCGTTTTTAGAGGAGGGGAGACACGCTCGCCGGGCGAGGGCTGCGGGGTAATAATGATCGTCCAGCCCCATGCCAGGTCCCTCACCTCCGTTAGCTCAGTAGTCGCTCAGGACGAGGGACTTAGCCTTTATTTCCTGTAACTTAATATACTTGGGGGTTGAGACTTACAGATGTTAAGGTCCTAGGGATAAAATGGTCGAGCCTGGACACCAAAACAGTCCGAACCATTGCCCGTAATGTTTTGGTGTCTCTATCGCAACTCACCCTGGAACCATACCCCCAAGGGACCTGGTTCTGGCTCCCGTTAATGCCCCTTGGTGAAGTCATTGATGTAGGGGGTGGACTGGTTAAGGGAGGCTCTTGATTCTAACACAAGCATTTGGATGTGCGATAACGCCGTTTATTAAATAAGGGACTGTGTCGATCAGCTAATTGGGAAGGAAGGTTCAGCTGAAATTTAATTTTTTTTTTTTTTTTTTTTTTTTTTTTTGGACTGAGAGTATTCGAAAGACAGACTTGGTTTTTGTATTTGGTTCCCTTTCAAGTGTGTTAGAGGTGACAGTTTATTGCTCTGTGCTTTTATAGTCTTCTGTCTATGGGATAGTAATCATGTTTGATTTTATTTTCTGGTCTGGGGTTATTTATTGCTTGTGTTCTTTTGGGTGTAGTTAACCTCTTTAGGTTGGAGTTTTCCTTCTAGTATATAGGGCTGGATTTATCTGTAAACAGATATTGCTTAAATTTGGTTTTATCATGGAATGTCTTATTTTCTCCATCTATGGTGATTGAAAGTTTTGCTGCATATAGTAGTCTGGGCTGGCATCCACGGTCCCTTAGAGTCTGCAAGACATCTGTCTAGGCCCTTCTGTCTTTTAAGAGTCTTCATTGAGAAGTCAGGTGAGATTCTAGTAGGTCTGTCTTTTTATGTTGGTCTTTTCCCTTGCAGATTTAATATTCCTTCTTTGTTCTGTCTGTTTAGTGCTTTGATTGTTATGTGTCAAGGGTGCTGTCTTTTCTGGTGCAGTCTATTTGGTGTGCTGCGCGCTTCTTGTACCTTGATAGACGTCTCCTTTTGGTTAGGGAAATTTTCTTCTATGATTTTGTTGAAAATGTTTTCTGTGCCTTTGACCTGGGTTTCCTTCTCCATCCTCTATTCCTATTATTCTTAGGTTTGGTCTTATCACAGTGTCCCTGGATGTTTTGTGCCAATTTTTTAGACTTAACATTTTCTTTGACCAAGGTATCTGTTTCTTCTATCATGTCTTCAATGCCTAAGATTCTCTCTTCCAATTCCTGCATTCTGTTGGTGAAGCTTGCCTCTGGTTTCTGTTAAAGTTCCTAAAATTTTAATTTCCAAATTTTCATCTGTTTGGGTTGTCTTTATTGATTCTGTCTCCACTTTCAAGTTTTGAGTGGTTTTATTCATTTCCTTCCACTGTTTGTTTGTATTTTCATAGATTTCTTTAAGGGATATTTCTTCATTCCCTCTTTAAGGATCTCTGTCATATTCATAAAGTCCTGATAGGTGTGGCCACTGGGGGTTCCAGGTAAAATGTGTTTCTGGATTTTGGGAGCTGACACTTAGGAATAGAGATGTGCTGGGGCGGGAGGGGGCGGTTAAGATTTCCACAGAAGGGAGGAAAGTGGGGTGTTTGACCAAAATCTGTTTCTTTCCCAGGAATCAGGGCAGATAGTGAGGAGAGGCCACAGCAGAAGGTCTGCTGCAGAGCTGGG
This sequence comes from Onychomys torridus, assembly GCF_903995425.1. Lineage (NCBI taxonomy): Eukaryota > Metazoa > Chordata > Mammalia > Rodentia > Cricetidae > Onychomys > Onychomys torridus. Next base: position 43,085,456 of record NC_050465.1, read on the forward strand.
GATGAGACTAGGCTATTGGATTTGGGAGCAGAAGGAGAGGTGAAGGTCTGCAGTTAGCCTTCCTGCTTCCTTGCTGTTTTATATTTTCTTTTGCCCAAAACTTTAGAAGAATTGAGCTTTAATATTGAAACATTCCTGTGGACATGTTCCCTGTTGCAAAAATTCCCCCAAGCCATCTTCTCAGTTATTTGCTTGACAGTTATTTCCAACATTTGCTAATGCCTTTAAACATGACCATTTCAACATTGAGCAGATTTTTTTTTCTACTGAAAAGTTCTTCCATTTGTCCATATTCATTTCTGTCACAAATGTTTATCCAAGGAGCTGCTATGTGCCAGGCACGAAGAGTCAGTAAGAGTTCAGCAGCAGACAAATTTGACAGAAATCTGTGCCCCCACTGAGCTTACATTTCAGTAGAAGACTGGCGATGAATTATTTTGAACTTGGAAGGCTCGTTAGGAAAGTGACATTTGATCAAAGACTTGTGGCAGCCTTGCTCTAATCTCTGTTCCTTCCTGTGATGATGCTTGTGATGGTATCAGGCATGCCTAGATAAATGAGAATCTCCTCACTGGATTCTTAAATTCAGTCTGCCTGACCTTGTCATTTTCCAGCCTACTATAGGACCAGTTGCAGGATGTGGAGAATTGGAGCAGATGATCTAGCGATTCTTGTATGAACATGAAAAGAATAGTGAGGTAGTTCTGTGTACTCAGGGCAGATAGTAGGGAGCAGCTGAGTATCGGGTAGGTAGGTGCAGGTGACAGGGTTTATAGGCATATGCAGGTGGAAACAGGGAGGCTGGTGGAGGGAATATAGGTTTGGAAAGTTGGCCCCATTCAAATACATAGCTCAGCATCACTTGCACCTCAGTGAAGAGTTTTCTGATCTGTTTTCTCTGCCCAGACAGCATTAACCACTTCTAATATCTTGTGTGTTAGAGTCATTATTCTTGTCATATTGCATGATTATTTATCTTCCTGTTTTTGTTAGACTGTAAACCTAGAGAAAATAAATGTTTTAGTAGACATAGGTAATCTAATCATTTCCTGTCTGTTCTTCCAGCCCTTTACTGCTCCTTGAATTAATCATTTCTTTTGTACTTCCACTAAGCCTCTCTTACCCGTCTAAGGTTATACTTTTGCATAGTAGCAGAACAGTGTCTGTCTCACGCTGGATTATTCCTTCAATGACAGCAGGGACCCTATCCTGTCACCTGTCCCTAGTCCCTAGTGTCTTCCAGTTATATAGCACAGGTTTGAATGGAAAAACAAAGCAAAGTGTTTGTCTTTTTGGAATTCACTAGTTGTCTTCATTATGTAAATTCCTATTTTCAGGTTTCATGCAAAGGGCTTTGCAAATATTCATTCATGTACACACTATGCTCTAAGTCATCCTGGTTGCTCTTTAGAATGTATCAGTTGCCGGTTGACTTTTATTTTACTCTTATTAATCAGTATTGTAGTCCCCAGCCTTTCTTTTCCTTTCACTTTAGTGATGGAGTACCCAGTGATGGAAGTGGACTCTGGAATTAAGAGACGAGTGAAAGACAGAATTACAAAGACGAAGTTGAATGTTTCTCTTGCTTCAAAAATCAGAACAAAAATATTAAGTAAGTGCCATTCATCTTAAGCTTCACTTAACTTTTACCTTTCTGAAGAATTGATTCATTTAGTACCTTATTTTAGCAAATATAGAAAACTACTAAAATGTTAATTGGTACTTTTTCCATTTGATCTTTTTTCATGAAGTATGACAGAGCCGTACTTTTTATCTGGCTTTTAGCTCCTCCGCTAAATGGTTTTGCTAATTTACCCTTGGTGATAGCTGAATTGTAAGCAGTGTGGCTGGGGTGTCCCCAAGTGTCTACCTCTTAACCTGCAAAGACAGTGTTAACATGGCTTCTCTGGAAAAGAGCTAAACCAAGTAATAGATTTGACTTGGCATGCTCTGGCAGGTAATGAGTAATGTAGAGGTGCTTGACCAAGATGAGGTGTGATAGTACATGATTTCCTGTAGGCTCAAGCCATCAAGAAAGCATTATGCACTTTGGAAATGAGATTTTATGAGTCCTGGCAGTAAGATGTCAGGAAGGCAAACAAACAAACAAAACCTAAAAAAAACCCATGGAGGTAGGAAATTCCCCAGGATAAACGTTTGTTGTTCCCGCAGAGTGTCTAAATGGTTTATGTCCATGTTGGCTACATTGGGGAATGTCTTCCACAGTGACATTTTCTGCTGATGTCATACTCATGAAGTATGACGAGCCAAGACTCCTGAGTATCTTTAAATCATGACATTCTCCTATCAGGATCTGTATGTAGATAAATCTTGTGAATTAGCCATTTTCCCACCATGGCCATTTCCTCCTTCATTTGTCAAGACCATTTGGAAAACAGCAGGAAAATGTTATTCTTTTTAGCTTCTGGAAATCCTACCAGCTGTGGTCTGTTTCTCTTGGGTATGCCAAGGAGAGCAGAATAAGACTACTCTGCCAAGATAGTCTCCTGCTATGGAGTCGTCTTCTTTTCAGATTTCTAGACTTTCTCTGAATAGCTGAAAGGGTTATATTTAACAAAACTTTTTTCTTTTTAAAAGATTTATTTATTTATTCTATATATAGTGTTCTGCCTGCATGTATGCTTGCACACCAGAAGAGGCACCAGATCTCATTATAGATGGTTGTGAGCCACCTTCCGGTTGCTGGGAATTGAACTCAGTGCTCTTAACCTCTGAGCCATCTCTCCAACTCCAACAAAACTTCCTTTAGTGAGTGTGTTAGCTCATGCCTGTAATTCCAGCACTCAAGAGACCAAGGCAGGAGTATCACAGTTTTAAGGATAGCCTTTGACTGCATAGCAAGGCCCTGTCTCAAACGTGTGTGTGTGTGTGTGTGTGTGTGTGTGTGTGTGTGTGTTACACTGTGGAGTAGGTAGATTATTGGCATGTAATAAAAGGTAAATTCAAATTATGAAAATATAATTATGATTTAACTGTACTAAAGGGACATAATACTTCTAAGGTGAATATAACCATTAAATCCTCACTGAATTTCTTTGCTACCATTTCAGTAGTGATTTAAGTCATGTTGATATATTTCTTTTCAATAAAAAAGGTCAAGTTTAGATTGCAGGCAATTACTAGGAAAGGTATAATGTTTTGGATAGAGGTGAAGATCCCACAGGTCCTAGACAATCAGTCCTTTCATTTGAAGGTTAAGAAATAGTATTTGGGAGCATAGGTGATTTTATTGGGTTGTGGAGCCACAGAAAGCTCTGTAAACATTTCAGATTAGCTGCCCGAGCTCCTGTGGGTCTCCAGTGAGAGCTGGGAGGTCAGCTTCCCTCCTGCTTCTAGTCGAGGTGGGAAGTGGGGCGGATGACAGTGTCACAGCTACCCTGGACTGCTCTGTCAGCAATGCTGCCACTCTGTTCCCAGCTGCATGCCTCAGCTTTTCATCTGCTCCCTACCTTTTCTTTCTTCAGCTTCAAACTCTGGCTCTATTTTTTTTTTTTTAAACTAAACTTGTATTGCCTTTCTTTTCCAGTCATTTGATGTTTGTAAAGTAAATTGCATTTTTGTCTGAAATTGTTTAGTAAGGAATGTGAAATTGTATTAAAGGAATATAAAGTACAAGTTCAATATTAACTTTAAAAAATATTTTTGCAGATAATTCTTCTATTTTCAAGATATCTCTAAAGCATAACAACAGAGCATTAGCTCGGGCTCTAAGTAGAGAGAAGGAGAATTCTCGAAGAATTACTACCGAAAAGATGCTATTACAAAAAGAAGTAGAGAAACTGAATTTTGAGAATACCTTTCTTCGCCTAAAGCTAAATAACTTGGTATGGAAATTGTATTGTTTTGGCCTCTATATTAAAATAGAGTCTTTTAACTATATTGCTATAGAAACGTTAAAAATGCTTTTTAAATTCCAGTTGTAGAGAATTATTGAAAGTCAGTATGCCATGGAAGTCTATGCTAAAGGACAGGCACCTCTTGGTATTAGAATAGACATCTTAAATCTTATTCTAAATGCATGCTGTGTGCTCTACAAACCAGTATAACACCATGATCAACATTTGATTGCTTACCGTAAGCAAATCTTAGCCCATTCATACATTTTTACATGGTGAGCATAATTTCTCTAATGAATTGAAGAGGGAGTTCCCACAGTATTTCAGTTCTCCTTTAATCTTGCATTTCATTGGCTGCAAGCCAAGTAGCGTGGAGTTTGTAGTCCTTTCTTCTTTCTCCCAGCCTCCAGCTACAGACAGCAACGAGAGCTGGTATTTAGCCAAGTTGTAACTGTAGAGTTAGGTCTAAAATGTATAGAAATTAGTTTAAAATGGAAAAATGGCTGTAATATTTTGATGATGAAATTCGTATTACTGACCAACTATGTGATATACAAGTTTCCATGTGATATACAATAGTGAGACAACAGAAAAGTAAAAGAACATTTATAACTGATGTCATAAATGTTCACAGTATATCTGTGTGCATAGCTGTTTTGACTATTCACTACAGTAGCGCTTGAGCTCAGTGTGATCTCAATTGAAAAAATTACATGTCTGTAATCCCAGGAGTTTGGAAGCTGAGGCAGGAGGCTTGCCTTGGATTCAAAGCCAGACCCTGGTATGTAGTAGTTAGTTCTAGGCCAGCCTGGGTTACAGTGTGAGACCTTGTCTCAAAAAATATGAAAGCAGCAATTTATAAAACAGAGTCTTCTTACATTGATGCTATCCATAAATGTCTGCTATTATTATAACAAACTCCAAATCTTAATTAAAAGAAGTCTTTATTTTACCTACACAGAATAAGAAGCTTATAGAAATAGAATCACTTATGAACAATAATTTGATAACTGCGATTGAAATGAGCAGTCTTTCTGAGGTAAGTGAACTCGTGTGAGTAGGGCCATTTTGTAGCATTACTAAAGGTGGTTGGGATTAGTTAAACTGCATCTAGGTTAAGGGCTTCAGATGTGCAAAGAAATAACAGTAATCACGTATACGATATCACTTTTATAATTGGTTATTGAAATTATTTCATTAGAATCCAATTTTGATTTAAAATAATAGATTAAACAGCTCTTTGGAACATAATGACCCACCAAACAGATCTAGAAACAAAATCTTAATAGAAAGGTAACATTTCAAGTTAGAAAAGAATTTATTTTAAAATAAAAAGACAAATTAAAAATTTATTGGGGTGAAAAATAGAGGCAGATACTACTGTGTCTCAGTCTCTAAGATAAATTCTAGAAGATTACATAAAACAAACAGCAGACAGACAGAATCAGGATAGGAACTGACTTGGGGAAGTGAAGGAAACAGTTAGGTGAGATGTGGGAGAGACTAGCCCCAGGAGCACTGCTTAGCTGATGTTGTGAATCGTGGGGCAAGCCTTGGCATTGGTCCGTTAAAGTGTTATGTAAAAGCACGGTTTCCAGAAGGGCTTTGTTCCCTTTGGTGAACTCAAAGGTAGCTGGGATTAGAAGGAATAGTGAGAGTGGAGAGTGGATGGGAACAGAAGCCAGAGACTGGAGGTGAGCTTGGAATCTTGCTGGCCCTTTCTTGGGATTGTTATCCAGTAGACAAGCTTGGAGTCCCCTTTCCCAGTTCTTCTCATTGAAGTTGTTACCGACAGGAGGGCAAAGGGAAATACAGGCGTGCTTCTAACTCTGGGACAACATTTAAGAGTACAGGGTGAAGTCTCAAAGTTTTATTCATTAGTTCGTAGATGTGGGGATGGGTGGGTGCCCACATGCCATGATGGGTTGTAGAACGACTGGGAAAGAAGGAACAAAGGCACAGAGTGAACCGCTGGGGTCAGGTGGGCCATGCACGCCGATGGAGATGTGCCACCGGCAACCCAGAAACGGCACGAGGAGGAGGCAGGTTAGCTAGTCTAGGTAGCTGGCCTTTGGAGGGGAGCAGTCTCAGGCTGCAGTCATCTCAGACAGCTGATGCTTGCTGTATACACTGGGCTTAGCTAATGGTAAACATTCATCCTGTGTAGACGTTCATCCTTGAGTCGGGAAAGCTGTGCCATGGTTCTCCCTTGCCCTGGGGAGGCCTGGGCTGAGGCATTGTCCCGTCAGGAATGCACATCTCTCAGGACTTCATCCACTCCCACACCTTTGCCCACTGGGCCGTCTCCTGCTGTTAGACCATGGGTTGTCCTTTGCTGTTGCCTTGATGTTAGTGCAGAGTACTCTCCTCTCCCATGCCACTAATTTTTTTCTCTTTTCTGGACTATTTTGCATCAGTATACAAAAAGCTTATTATAACTTATCTTGAAAGCAACAACAAAAAATACATTCCACTTCTCAGCTACTGTCTCAGTTTTACTTTGAGAGAGTTGGTCTCTTGAATCCCACCTCTAGGCTTCTCCACCACTACAGCTCTTCAGAAAGTAAGCAGTGGTCCTAGTGATCCCGGGGCAGTTGTCGGTCCTCAGGCTGATTTAGGACTTGCAGGACACCACACTCCACAAGATCTTCCCACCTTTCTGTCTGTCCTTTCAGCCTGTTTGTTGGTTTCCCTCCCCAGCTGCTAAGTTTTCAGTGTCCAAGACTCGGTTCTGAGATTTCTCTTTTCTGTCTAGACTCATTCCCACTAATGAGTAATTTCATCAGTCTTTGTTTTAATTAGTAACATGTCCTGTAACTCCCAAATGTGTGTTTCCATGCTATATAACACATATGTAGTAGACATGAAGACATTTTGTATATAGCTGTAACTATCTGTGTGTGTGTGTGTGTGTGTGTGTGTGTGTGTACATTTTTATTTCTATTTATGAAAGTTTAGAAGGTTACTTAACAAAAATACCAGGAATGATTATCTTTATACTATACTTACTCAACTATTAAAGGCTGGGTAGCTCAGTGGGAGAACAGTTAGCTGGCATGCACAGGGTCCTGAGTTAATCCACACATACACAGTACAAGCATTGTTTTGTTTCTGTTGGTATCCTGCTATAGTTTACTATTTTGATGACAAGTCTGATAAGATAGACTATTTCTTACCATTGTTTTTGGTTTATTCAAAACTAGTTCCATCAGAGCTCCCTTCTCCTGTCAGCTGGCAAGAGGAAACGGCTCAGTAAACAGTGCAAGTCCGTGCACCTGCCGTTTGCAAGGTAACTGGTTCAAGCTCGGGTGAACACGACTGCATGTCCCTGCCTCAGAAGATGCTAGATCGGGCTTTGAGTGCTTTTAGTTAGTTACTCACATCCTAAAACCAGAAAAACAATTCGAGACCAACAGTGTGTACCATCACTTTGTTGAATTAGACATTTTCATAGACTTCCGTTTAAACTTGAGTGTAGTTACCTGGGCTAGACTGACCCTGGCGTAGAGCACAGACTCCATCAAACACTGCCAGTGTTCTCTTGCTCAGCCTGTAGCTGTGCTGCTCAGGTGGAAACGCCTTATGTGTGGTGTCCTGTTTAGGCTGGGTCTTCAGTCTGAGGAAACTTTGTCCTCAGATGCACATAAACCGAGTTTATCTGTAGTAGTTGCTACCTTGAATGACTTTGCTTCTGGCCTCTTTCCACTTTTAACATCATGTATACTGTACTGACCTCACCTGTGAGGTTAATTCTCATTTTGGCTATTCTCTTGTCTAAAGTCTCTTTTTTTGATTGATTTGGTTACAAGTCATCAAAGTACCCAGTTTCAAACCTGACATATTAAAACATAAATGTTGAGTCTGAGAGCTGTGCCATGACTCAGGATGGACGGCAGTGACTGGAATCTTTCCATCTGCTTTTTACTCAGTGTCTCTGGTATATGACTTGCTAAGTCTGATGTTGTATTTGTGTAAGTATTACAAGCTCTGTATATTGCATAGTGCATATGTAGACATGAATTGCCTAATGTAAAGATCTTGCATATGTGTGGCTATATGCATGTGTACTATTCCTTTGTATAGCAGAAAATTAGAAAGTGACTTCAAGAAGCATCAGCAGTAATTATAGTTGTCCATTGGGTAGTTCGGTTAAGGGGGACTTTGCATACATTGTAGTAGAAACATTAAACACAGAGACATTTAAGTATGAACTACTAGCTCTACCACAGGAGGAAAAGAATGCTCCTCTCATGTCACTGAGGTCACTTTCCATCTGCTCTAGTTTATTCTGTTGATGTATCTCTTGTCTGTACTCTTAACCACTTTGTGCCAGTACATTTTATTAGTGTATTTTTAAAACAGAAAATTGTATTGTCTGATACCTTTATTTTTTCAAGAATACATTGGCTGTCATGCATTTAGTTTCAAATACATTCAAATGCAGCTGGGTGTGTTGGTGCGCACCTATAATCCCAGCATTTGGGAGGGCGAGACAGTATAATCTCCATAAGTTTGAGGCCAGCCTGGGCTACAATGAGTTCTGGTCCAGGTTGTCTCAATAAACAAACCAGAAAACCACAATCAGAATGTTTACTTGCCAAACAAAAAATTTCATTGTATCCTTTAATGAAATTTTGTTTGAGATATTATATACATATTAAAGGCAGGTTTTCACAGGTGAACAGCATTATATGACTATACACAGACCCTGAAGAAAAAAAAAGGTTATCAGTAATCTCAGGTATCCCTTTAGCTTCCTCTCTATCCATCACCCAATGCCTACCTAAACATTCTGACCTTAAAACATCATAGATTGATTTTGTATGCTTTTTGGAATTCCTCTAATGATTGAAAAAAAAAAAAAAAAAACTTTTAAAAGGTATGACTTCTTTGGGGCTGTAGAGATGGTTCAGCAGTTAAGAGCACTGGCTGCTCTTCCAGAGGACCCAGGTTCAATTCCCAGCTTACAACTGTCTATAACTCTAAGATCTGACACCCTCATACAGACATACATGCAGGCAAAACACCAAAACACATAAAATAAAAATAAATAAATAAAATTTTTAAAAATATGACTTCTTTTGTGCAGCATTATATTTGTAAAAGTTATTTATATGTAGCTGTAAGTCACCCTTATTGCTATACAGTAGTCCAGTGCATCTCCATTCTTCTGCTGTTCTGCTGGCTTTCCAGTGTTGATCTGTAGGAATAAGGCCACCGCATACAGATTACAGATGTCTCCTGCTTGCTGAGTAAGTGGACATTCTACTTGGTATATACCCAGTTCCTACTTACCTACTTACTAAGGAGCAGGATTATTGGAGATGTATGTATGGCTTTAGGAGAGACTACCAAATACTTTCTGGAGTAGGATCCTAGCAGCAGTGTGTGAGCGTTCCTGTCCTATATCCCCAGTGTGTATGGTATTAAGTTCAAGTTTTCATTTTTACCTCCCTGATGACAAAGGAAGTTAAGCATTTGTTTATATGTGTTATTTGAATTGTGTTTTTTTTTTGTTTTGTTTTGTTTTGTTTTGTTTTTACTTTGTGTATAACAAGTATTTTTTACTTTCTGGCTTGAATTTTTTCTTTTTTATCTCCTTGGGATATTTAGATGAACAGGTCTTTACAAAGCCTGGTTTGTGTGTGTGCACGTGCATTGTTTCTTTCCAATGTTCTGATTAATACTTTCTGTGACCCTTTTTTGATCTTTATTGATTACAGAGTCATTATTCTATTTCCTACCAAAAGTGTATTATCTTTCCTTTCACATTTTTATTTTTAAGAATTATTTTATTATTTTTGTGTGCATGATAAGGAGAGAAAGGTGCTTGCTGTGCCACGGCATATGTGTGGAGCCAGAGATCAACTTCATGGAGCTAGTTCTCCTCTTGGATCTTCATGTGGGTCCTAGGGATTGAACTCAGGTCTCCAGCCTCATAGGTGCTTTATGGACACAGCCATCTCACCAGCACCCTCTATCCCAGCTAGATCTTCAGTCTGTGGAGGATTTGGGGTATGGTGTGAGGGAAGGACACGGTTGTTATCATTGTTTTGGTTTTTAGTGTGGAAATCTCATTGGCTTTGTACCATTGATTGAAAACACTGTCCTTTCCTAACCTAATGGCCATTCCATCTGTATCATACTGAGCTGACTGGATGGGTATAGAAGAGGCTGTTTCTGAATTCATTGTTCTAATATGTGGGCCTTCTCACTACCATGCTGCCCAAATTATTAGTTAGTGTTCACATAAGCCTTGTTTCAGTCGTGGTCTCTAATTTATTCATGCTTTCATTTTTCATTAATAGTATGACTGTTCTTGGCCCTTTGCATTTTGGAAGTAGTTTATCAATTTTGCATACCCACCCTCCAACCCCCCAAACATAAAGGGAGAGTTGGAAATTTGACTGGGAATATGTTCAGTTTGAGGAAAAGATATTCTATACAATTGTTTCATCTATAAGCATGATGTACTACTTGGTCTACTTAGCTATGATGTATGTTCTCCTTATGTTCTGTAGCTCTCTCTCTCTCTCTCTCTCTCTCTTTCTCTCTTTCTCTCTCTCTCTCTTTTTCTTTCTCTTTAGGTTTTTTGAGACATTGTTTCTCTGTGTAGTTTTGGTGCCTGTACTAGATCTCATTCTGTAGACCAGGCTGGCCTCGAACTCAGATCCACCTGGCTCTGCCTCCTGAATGCTGGGATTAAAGGTGTGTGCCACCACTGCCCAGCTTATGTTCTGTAGTTTTCTATACAAAGTTACTCCATATCCTAGGTTCTTTCCTACTTGCTTGATATTTTAGTACTGTGCTGAATGACTTTCTTTGTTTTGATTATTTGGGTTAGGATCTCATGTAGCTGAGGTTGGCCTTGAATTCCTATTCTTCCTGCCTCCACTGCTAGAATGCAGGAACTACAGACATGTACCAGGACACTTGGTGCTGCTGTTTTCTTCTTGATATTAGTTTGCAAAAATGCAGTTAATGTTCAGATACTGGCTTTGTTTCAGTTGAACTTGTTATTCTAACAGTTTGTTGGGGCTATTTCTTTAAATTTTCTATGAATATACTTTTTGTTATTTGTGAATAAGCATCATTTTCTTTCTTCTTAGCTCCCTAATTTGCAAGCCTTTTATGTTTTCCTTATTCTTAATTTGTTCACAGTTGGATAAAGTAATAACAGCAGGTATCTTATTGTGTTTCCATTGTTTGATATGATGTGAGCATTTGGATTGTCTAGATTTTGTCAGATTAATAAAGTTCCAGGCTGAGGCAAAATATCACAAGTTCAAGGCAAGCTAAAAGCTGGACAGAGTTATCTAAGCCCACAGTGGTTCGTTCATTACTCTGTGTGTGTGTAGCTGTGTGTGCACCACAGAGGACTTTGTACAGAGGTCACTGTGGGTTTTAGGGATCAAGCTCACGTCCTCAGACTTGCATGGCAGCCACTTTGACCCAATGTGCCATCTTACTGTCCCTAAACCTCCAGGTTTTTTGTCAAAACGTTTTTGATAATGTCCTATTTCTCTTACCGAAACTAAGGATATTCAGATTTCCTATTTCTTTGTCAGGTTTTTAACTTTTTGTTAAAGAATTCTTTCATTTCTCGTTTCTCAATCATCTAAAAAGTCAAATTATAGTGAATCAAGTGCAGCCATTCTGCACAGTAAGACTGTCTTAGAAGAAAGCAAAACACAAATTTCCTTTGTTTCTAGTTGCTGAGTCTCTTCATGAGCTGTTGAGTTAACCAAGTGCTTTTCCTGTTGCTGATTAAAAGATGACTTTTCTGTTAGCATAATGAATTTGGAATGTTCTTCTATTCATATACTGGAATACAGTGATTCGTTGATTATTATTATTAGTGGATGTATTTGTACACGCTATGTGTATGGGGGTGCAAATGCATGGCATGTCTATGGAGGTCAGAGAACAACTTTGTGGAGTCTCTACTTTTACATGGGTTTTAGGAATTGAACTCAGGTCATCAGGCTTTGCATGGCTAATATGTTTACCTGCTGGGCCATGTCTCTCAGTGATCTGTTTTTGAATATTAAGCCATAATTGCATTCCTTTTCTGTATCACAAAATCCTTATTGTTGTTTTAAAGGTGCTTTTGCATGTGTGTTATAATGATACATAATTTTAAAATAATTCATAATTTTCTTTTATTGCAATTATATTTCAGGTTCAGGTATTTGGATTATGCTGACTGATGAGTATTCTTTTCTGTTTTCTGGAAGTACATCATAAAGTATTTTTCTTTAAAAGCTTGAGAAAAGTTATCTAAGCCTATAGTTTTCATGTAGAGAAACTTTGAGAGTTTCTCATTTCTTTTAAAAATATCTTTATTATCTTTAATTATGTGTGCCAGTGCATGTGAGTGCAGATACTCACAGAGACTAGAGGCAAATCCTTCTGGAGTGGAATTATGAGCAGTCGTGAGCTGCCCAGTGTGGGTGGTAGGAACAAAACTCGGGTCTGCAGGACTAGTGAGCAGTCCTGTTCTTAACGGCCAGGCTGTCACTCCAGCTGCTATCCCATTTCTTTAATCATCCCTGTTTGGTTTATCGAGTGTTTACTTTTTTTCAAATAATTTTTACATTTTTTTCTAAATGGTCATATTACTGGCGTGTATAGTGATATCTCTTTCTTTCTACATAATTTTTGTAAAACATAGAATTTCTCATTTCGTTCTCACTTGCCTTAGGGTTCCATTAACTTCAGAAGATGATGAGGAGGAGGAGGAGGAGGAGAAGGATGGTGATGGTGGTAAATGGAAAACAAAGTGTAACAACAGAATTACATCAAAGACATCACCTGATATTACCTCTTCGGTATCAAGACAGTCTTTGTCCTTACAGCAGTGTACTTTGGAAGTATTACTTCCTAAGGAAGATAACCAGAATACATGTGCCTCAGGTTATTCAGAACATACTTCTAGTGTTGATGTTCTTCCTAAAGGTAAGATTGTTTTAAAAACTTTATCTAGTTGTTCATCAGATTTTCTTGAGGTTAACAATATCTAAAAAACTCATGAGCTAGTGTCTTAGTTAGGGTTTCTATAGCTGTGAAGAGACACCATGACTAAGGTAACTCTAAGGAAAACATTTAATTGAGGTGGCAGCTTACAATTTCAGTGGTTTAGTCCATTTCATCGTGGTGGGATATGGCAGCATGCAGGTAGACTTGGTGCTGGAGAAGTAGCTGAAAGTTTTATATCTTATGGGCAACAGGAAGTGAACTGTGTTACTGGGCGGTTTCTTGAGCATAGGAGACCTCAAAGCCCACACCCACAGTGACACACTTCCTCCAACAAGGCCATATACCTCCTAATAGTGCCACACCCTATGAGATTTTGGGGACTGATTACATTCAAACTACCACAGTTAGGTAGGTAACTTTTATTTGCTAACTTCTACCATTTAAAACTACTGGTAAAGTTAGAAACTATTGTTAGTCTAGAAGTAGTCTTCAAAAATGAGCAGGACTAAGCCTTTCATTTTGTTTAGCTTGTGATTTGAAAAATACTGTTACATTGATTTGGTCTATCTGGGGGTCTAGATGGATAGAGTGTCTTTTTCAAAATCATAACCAGTTAGTTTTGATTGTCAACCTGACATAATGTATGGAAGAGGCTCTCAGTGAGAGATTGTCTAGATCTAGTTTGCCTGTGGGCATGTCTGTGGAGGATTATCTTGATTGCATTGAGTTGGAAGACTTGCCCCTTGTGGGTGGCACCATTCCCTAGGTAGGAGATCGCAAACTGTTCAAGAGTAGAAAAGGCAAGCTGAGTACAAGCATGCATCATTCACTGCTCTCTTCTCTTGAATATGGATGTGACTGTCTGCTTCAAGCTCCTACCACTTTGCCTTCCTAGCAATGATGGACTATAACCATAATTGTGAGCCAAATGAACTCTTCCTTAAGGAGTTATTGTCTGTGTATTTTGTCAGAGCAACAAAAATGAAACTGATAGTGCTAATGAGCTTGAGTAATGACTTAGTGAGAAAACATGATGACACATCTCATATACATGGTCTTCCTAATTGATAATCCTGTGATGTAGTCTATGGTACTTACATATTTGTTACAGATTTTCAGACTGGACTATGGAACCCTAGCTGTTACCTAGAGTGTGGCATTTTTCATTTCCACAGTCATGCTGATAAAAATTAATTAGAATAATTGGAGTACTCACGTGTCACATTTTACATCTGAATCCATGGAAAATTCATACTACTGAGCATTCACTCAGCCTCTGCCCCAAGATTAGAATGGAGTATATCCCACAATGGAGCCATCACTACTTCTAGAGCTAAAGGAGACCAGTAAACTCAAATAACAGCAGTAACCCGATAAGGCTAATTTTTATCAGCATGAATTCTGAATAATATAATGATCTGAGAAGAACAGATTCTCGGAAATCTTCTCTGTGAAAAAAACTAAGTGTGTTTTGTTTACTGTAGCTTAATACTTTATATTTCTTTATTTTGCAGAAAGCCATTATGACTCAGATCAAAGTCCCAAGAATTCTCTAAGTGAGATGAAAACTGCCCCATCTACCAGCCTCAGAAGGGAAAAGCCATCACTTAGTAATGTGACTGAGAGGAGGAAGCACGGGTCTTCACCTGCAGAGAGTCTGTATGTAACAGATTTAGATCACCAACAGATTTCAGGTCCAGGATTCAATTGGAATAATGAGATTAATGGTTGTGCTAGTGAAACCAGTAGTAAAATACAAAAAAATCCACAGTGCTTTCCGAACTTAGCTTCTGAGTCTGCCAGCGCCCCCAGTGCAAAGCACGTGGAGATAGTGCAGAACACTGATGACTTGCAGTTACAGAAAACTGTGTACGAAAATACTGACATGGATTTAACTGCTAGTGAAGTAAGCAAAATCATTACAATCTCAAAAAGCAATCAAAATCAGAGTAAGAAAAAGACAGATTGTGGAAAAGAAACTTTCAGAAAAGTGAAAGATCCAAGCTCTGAAAAAAGGAGAGAAAGATCACAGAAAAAATGTAAAGGGAGTTCAGAAATGGGTGCCAAGGAAAAGATTGAAAACAGACCAGAACGAGGCTCTGTTGTCCTAGATGACAGAGAGGATTCAGAAGATCCGAATTGTATTCCCAGTACTGAACAGCCATCTCAGGCAAGCATGCTGAAGAAAATAGCCCTCCAGAGCAGCTTGGATCAAGAGAACATACACACTAAAAAGAGGAAGCAAACACATATGACAGACGAGCAAGAAGAAACATACCCTTTCTCTCAATGTTCAGTCAAACTCCTTCAAGACAGTAAATTGGATCAGTGTTCGAACATCCTACATTATAATAGAAATAAGCCTTCTCGACAGACATTTGTGATTCATAAATCAGAAAAAGATAGCTTATTTCCAAGCCAAAAGGATGAAGAGACCAGTTCTGAAAACCTACAAGTTGCGAATGAATTTCATATAGCTGATCTTTCTACCAAAAATAATGAAAATGTATGTGACTATGAGACCCAGACTATGTTGGACTTGAAAAAGTATGTCAATGCTCAACAAAATCAATCCAAAATAGATAAGCCGAAGCAGAAAATAAACCGGAGGACAAAAATAATTTCTAGCATGAACCAAATATATGACGATAATGATAAAGATATTCATGTTCTAGAAAAGGCTAACTTTCCCCTCCAAACCCAGGTGACTAAAGAGACCACCTATGGAAACATAGAAGCTTCAAAAGAATTTGAAGCACCTCCACTTTTCACAAGAAACAGTGGAAACTTACATGACTGTAAGACCCAGAATATTCTGGATTTGCACAAGCAGATCACTAGTAGACACGCTGCTCAGAATGAGTCCCAAATTAGCAAGATCCCTAGGCAGAAGGTAAATCGCAAGACAGAAGTAATCTCTGGCATGAATCGTTTTAGTAATGACAGAGGTATTCATTGTTCAGAAAAGGATGAGGCTTTCTTACCTCAAAAGGATAAGGACATCCCTGGAACCTTAAAAGACTTAAGTGAGTCTGAGATGCCTGCTCTTTGTGACAAAGATACGCCCCAAACATTCCATAATATGCAGCCTGCTTGTCACAATGATTCAAGAGTAGGTAAGAAGCCCAGACAAAGGGCACATCGAAAGACAGAAATAATTTCTAAAATCAACCAAACACATGAAAATGATGGAGGAAGTGTACATGACCCATTAAATAAGGAGCTCTGTCAGAAGGTTAATAAATCAGAAAGTGTTTCCCAAATGAACCAAATATATGAGAATATTAATGAAGATGTGAATGCCTTTCAGAACTATATCAAAGATCAAAATGTTAAGAATTGCTACTATGGAGAAATCAATAGTAATAAAGAGGAAAACTGTGATTCAATTCCAGATCTTTGCGAACTAGTTAAAAAACAAAGGAAAGAATTATCAGGCAGAGCAGAGAACATTTTGACAGGCAATAAGAACAAAGGTATTTTGCAGTTAACAGATTCTCCACAGAAGTCTGTCACCTTAGAATCTGGATTGCACCACGATACTAATGAAATAGATGCTGGTCCTGGAGAACCAGCCAACCTGTCCAAGAATCAGAAACAAAGCACTGTGGGTTCACTGGGAGATGCCTTCTCTGTGGGTGTGGCAAAAGGAGGAAACCACCCAGCCAAAAGAGATAATAAATTGACATCCAAATCAAAGAAAAGAAAGACCCCCCTAGACCTTTCTTCAGATACCCATGGGGTTTTGACAGGTGATAAGAACAAAGGTATTTTACAGTTAACAGATTCTCCACAGAAGTCTGTCACCTTAGAATCTGGATTGCACCACGATACTAATGAAATAGATACTGGTCCTGGAGAACCAGCCAACCTGTGCAAGAACCAGAAACAAAGCACTGTGGGTTCACTGGGAGATGCCTTCTCTGTGGGTGTGGCAAAAGGAGGAAACCGCCCAGCCAAAAGAGATAATAAATTGACATCCAAATCAAAGAAAAGAAAGACCCGCCTAGATCTTTCTTCAGATACCCATGGAGCGGTGGAAATAACACCCACCAATGACCACACAAAGTCAGTTGACTCCCAACAGACTGATAAGGAAAACTATTTGGAGAATGAAAAAATTGCCAAGAGTAAACCAGACTTTTACACAAAGGTGTTGAAACCTTTATCTCAGATACATTCACCTAATATAAAGAATTCTTCCTTGGACAATATGTGTGAGAGTTCAGTACCTTTGAGTATTTCTTCTAGTAAAAATCTGATGATGGAAGACAACTCTTCCCTGGAGAGTGTGTGCAACTTCCCTGTAGGTGATGGTGCTCATGGAAAGATAAAGGAGAGGTCTCCCAAGAGCTGCCGCAGAACACAGAAGTCGGGAATAGGTAGGCCAGAGGTTTAGAATTCGATTCTCTTCACTTAACTAGAGATGTATTTTCTATTGAAATGGGCACTTTTGCAAAAATTTTAGAACAGGATATGACTGTACGTTTAGAAACAGAAGAAATGAAAGTTTTGTACATTAAGAAAGTAACATTATCTTCAGCATTTGAAATATAAAACCTGATTTAGCTTTTACTGCCAAGTTATCTAATGGCTTTAGGCAGATAACGTCTCTCTTGATGTGTTTGAAGGGAATTGAATGTTTTAAATGCATATAATAGGGAATTGAATTTATTCCATGTAAGACAATGGCAAATTTTGTAAGGTGGGGCTTGCTCCAGGGGCATACATTCAATGTGATCAGAGCAGGATTAAGACCAACTCCTTTTCCTCAGTATCCATGCATATAATTGTAAAGGTTAACAGATACAGTGTGTGGTAAGTCGTTTACAAAGCAGACATTAAGCTAAGAGATAGTGTGAAATTTTGATTAGAGGAAACTGCACAGATGAAATCAAGTAGGAAGCATTTTAGACTAATGGATAGGTAAGACTTTTAGTATTAGTGTTTACTTTTGTTTAACCCTGGTTATTAAAATAATAGTTAGTGTAAATAAATCAAATCAGGAGAGAAAACCCTCTGAGAATGGCAGTCACCATTTACCATATATACACAGACTTGAATCTATGAATCTTTAAACATATACTTGATGTCATACTTTATATAAAACTACTGATCCCACTTCTTCCTGAATGTCCAGTCATAAAAATGTTCTTTGTCATCAGAGATTTCATAACATTAGACATTCTTAAGTAAAAGTTTTTCTACTTGGGACCAACATTTCAGTGTGTCTATAGAACACTAGAATTTTTAGGTTAAGGCTAATCTAGATCAAAGGGACCCAAGGTAAAAGAATTACAAGAGTCTGGGTGGTAGAATATGTTAAAGGAATAACTCATCTTTGTCTGCCTCAAGGTGATTTCACACACTTTGTAACCAGAGCTGTATGTGTGAATGAGTATGCAGAGTTTGGTGTGGGTTCATGAGGAGTTGGACCATGAAGAGCTTCTGTGATCTTAGAGCTAAAGTATTGTAGGCCTTATAGTCAGGCAAAGGTGAGGAGCTTTCATTTGAGAAAATACCTTCTGTAGGCTAATCTGTAGGGCATTTTCTTGATGAATGATTGATGGGGGAGGGCCCGGCCCACTGTGGGTGGTGCCACCCCTGGGCTGGTGGTCCTGGGTTCCATAAGAAAGCAGGCTGAGCAAGCCATGAGGAGCAACCAGTAAGCAGCACCCCTCCATGACCTGTGCATCAGCCCTGCTTTCAGGTTCCTGCCCTGACTTCCTTCAGTGAGTGAGGGTCAGCAAAGTAAACCCTGACCTACCCAAACACGACATCAGTGAAAACCCTAAATAAGGCAATTGGTTTGTTTTACATTTCAGTCCCTTTCCCTCTCAGAATTGAATTTTTAAATTTTAAAATTTGTTTTCTTTGATTGGCGAACTATATTTATTTACTTCATAGTTATTTTCACATCTTCATGTATGCTTTTACAAGTATTTGTGAAAACATTCTTTTTAGGTAGAGAACCATTCCAGGACTTGGTGGGTAGCAGTTCTGTTTCAAGTGGCACTGCTGACCCTGCGAATGAGTCGGAAGTGCAGTCTGCAAAGATGATGAGAAGGAAAAGACAGTGCACGCCCCTCAACTTGAGAGAGCCCAACCTTGTGAGGCAAGTGTGCCAGTGCTTGTTCGTGTGCTGTGAAAACAGTTTGCCTGGATTAGTGTTGCACACTCCGGAATACCACTGCAACAGTGTAACACAGTATGAACTTGGGAGAGAGGAAATCAAAATGAACCTTTGTTTTTCTCCTTTTTCTTTTTGCTCTGGTTTTAAATTATTGTTTTATTTAATTTCCATCTTACTGTTGTCATTTTAAAAACTTTAATTGGTAGCTGTAATTTTTCAAATGTGTTGAATACAATTTACCAACCACTGTTTTCATTGCTATTACCCACATTTATTCCCTGCATTGCTCCCTAGAATTTAGTGTGGTTTATATTTCCTTTGGTCTCGAAGAGAAACAGTTGCATACACTAGCAAAGACAGACTTACTCGGTTTACCCACTCCTCAGCTTCAGTAGCTATCAGCACTGTGCTGTATTTGATTCAGCTGTTGTGCTTTTTTTTTTTTTTTAATTTATTTAACTTTATTTTATGTGTGTTGGTATGAAGGTGTCAGATCCCCTGGAACTGGAGTTATAGACAGTTGTGAGCTGCTATGTGGGTGCTGGGAATTGAACCCAGGTCCTCTGAGACAGCAGCCAGTGCTCTTAACCGCTGAGCCATCTCTCTAGTCCCAGCTGTTGTGGTACTGAGTGATTTCATTCATAAAATACTTTTATATTTGTCTTTAAATAAGAAGATTTTTCTGGGGTTGGAGAGATAGCTTAATCAGTAAAGTGCTTGAACAAACATGGGGATCTGAGTACAGATCCCCAAAAGTCATGTACAAGTCAAGCCTAGCCACATGTACCTGTAACCCCATGATGGGGAGACAGCAGGGTCCCTTGGAGCTCTGAGAGTTCTGGTTCATTCATTGAGAGACCCTAGCTCAGGGAGTATCAACTGAGGAAGACATCTTGACATTGACCTCTGGCCTCTATACACGCACGCACACACGCATGCACATATACTCGCACACACACTATACACACACACACGCACACACATACACACACACGGGCACACACACACACTATACACACGCATGCGCACACACACTTGCACACACATGAACTTCTTAACAAAGTTACCACATTAGGATTCGGCAGGACTAGGGTTATAGCTCTGGATAGCTTGCCCTGCATGCATGAGGCTTTAGTTCACAAAACTATCAATAAATTCTTATTCTTCTAATAACTGATTGATTCAAATTTCCTTGATTACCATAAAAATACCCCACTGACTTTACATTGTTTTGTTTAAAAAAATCTCATGTTTTTAAGGTTAAGTCATAAAAATCAGTTTTTTCTCAAAATTCTCAAATCTTATTTTATACAAACATTTTCTGTAAGCTAGAGAAGATCATCACAAAAACGTCCTTTGCATTATTTCCATGTTTGCCCCTTTTGTAAGACCTTGCTGGTTTTGGCTGGCATTTCTAAGCAGCAGTCAGCAGGTGGCAGTACTACAGGGGAGGAGGGTGGAGGGGACAGAAAGGACCAAGGGGTCTTTACAGCCTAGCTCTCTTGAGATGGACAGTAGGCCCTTTGGGGGACATACTATGTATTTCCCCATTTTAAAGTGTATAGAATCATGGGTTTTAAATATTCACAGATAAGGATGCAGGGCGTAGTTCAGTAGAGAAGCCCTTGCCTGTATATACAAGTCCCTAGATTCAGTTCCGAACACCACCAAAGAAAACCCTTCCACATATGTGTACAGCCATTACCACGATCAATTTTAGAACATTTCTTTACCTAAGAAAGAAGTCCTGCATTCCCATACTTCCTAGTTGAAAATCCAGTACTGTCCATCTTTACTTCTTTATTCAAGTGATTCCAACTTTGGTATACGGAGCCCCTTCAGAATAGTTTCTGACTTCCTCAACAAGACTTCATACTCTTCTGACATTTCATTACTTTCTCACACCACAGATGTTCTAGGGTCATCATAATGTTTTTCCTTTAATGCATGTTTTTCCTCATAATGTATGTTCATGGCTAACATTATGTAGTAGTACCAGTCTATTTCTACACAATATTACCATAAAACTAGTCACTCACAAAAAGCACCTATTTATTATTCCTCAGACTGTAGGCATGGCTTAATTCATGTTGGGCTTAGGGCTTTGTAACACTACAGTCAGGGTGTCAGAGAAGCTGGTTCTAGAGCCTCTCCCAGAAGACACTGTTGGTGGGATTTCCTCTTCTTGATATTGGCCATAGATTGTCCACTTCCTTGCCACGTGAGCCGCCTACCTCCCAACAAGGCGAAGCCCGCCAGCGAAATGATGTTTTAGAATGCAATGGGCTCTTAGAAGTGAGGTATCTCTCCCCCTTGTCACTTTATTAGTTAGACACAAAGTCACTGTCCCTGCCCATAGTCAACTGGAAGGACTGAAACAAGGCATGAGTGCCAGTAGATGGGGGTTGTAGGTGGTGTCCTTGTTGAAGTCGTCTGTCATAGGGATTATAGTTGGGCCCTCTCACAGATAGCACTAGGAAGCATATTTATGTGTATTAACCCACTATTATGTGACAAAAGTTTTCCTGGGGTATGTGGTACACATATCTATTCACATCAGATAGGAAACCCACAACAGAGGGATACCACCAAAGTCCAACTTGGTGAACCAATGAGTTTCATTGGGGTGACTTACAGGAATGTGGGTGAGGGGTTACTCACAGGAGCAGAAAGGACTCAAAGACAACTGTATCACCAGTGCCCACCCCAGCATGGGAACCTAGAGCTCACTACACAGCCTGCAGGCCACTCAACAGGTAGGAGAGTGTCTTTCAAGAGACTCCAGTCTAAAACTCTTCCAGGTAGCTGATCTGGTCTTAGAGTCTTTGCAGCTTGGCTCATCTAAGAGTCTTCTTCAAAGCCTAGCTTCCTTCCATCTGAGGAGGACTCTCAGCTTTTATTGCTTACTATAGTGTGGTGGTTCTCAACTTTCCTAATGCTGCGACCCTTTAAACAGTTCCTCACGTTGTGGTGACCCCAACCATAAAATTATTTTCATTGCTACTTCCTAACTGTAATTTTGCTACTGTTATGAATCACATTGTAAATATCTGTGTTTTCCAATGGTCTTAGGCGACCCCTGTGAAAGGGCCATTTGACCTCCACCCCAAAGGGGTTGTGGCACACAGATTGAAAACCACTGCTCTATTGAATCTGGTCAGTTTCAGGGACTTCCTGAAGCAATTTTGAGTTATTTACCTTCCTGTTTAAGGAACCCACAGGATGGAATGGTCTACTCTCAGAGGAAACTTATGCAACATCCGCATACACGTATACTTTTATATTTCTGTATGTATTGTGTGTATAATAAAGCCATGATATATTAGAGTTGATCTAGTACCTCTAGTTTTAATTCAGTACCACAGGGTTCATTTTAGCATTCCCCTTTGTTTAATTTGTGATTTCTCAATCAGTGAGAAGCCTGGTTCTCATTATCTGAAAATATTTACTTGTTTGTTCAATTCTAGTACATAATTTCATAATTATTATCCCATATTCCCATTAGAACCACTTTACCACCTGGGTTGATATATAATTCTTTGCCTTAGATTAGATGGTTTCATAAACCAGTGAGGTTCAGGCATACTGCCTCTCTTTGATGGTACCAGTGTGCATTCCCAGCAGCCCTCCAATAGAGCACTCTGCACCCCTAAAGGAATGTACTCTTACTTTTTTAAATTTGTGCCAATAGTAGGTGAAAAATACTATCTTGGGACTGTTCCATTTGCACTTGTGGGGGGCACTTTCCCTAGGTTTACTCTATCCTCATCTCCTATTTTTTCCCTGACCCATCTTTCTTAAACTGAAAGTCCTGCAGTGAAATCTATGTGTCGTTATGCCCCCATCTGTCTCCTCTGTCTAGTCTTTGTTTCAGAAAGATAATTGCTCTTTGATTTAATATAAAAGTCATGATTATACGTTCACCATGGATTATGGATTTTACTGTTAAAATGCCTTCTTTTGATCTTCAATGCTTTGCATCTTAAAAGGTCAAGATTTTTAAATTCTATTTGTCTCATCTTCCTGATAACTCCTGTATTCTAGTCCTCATGTGTGCGAGTGTCTAGTTGAAATGGACACATCTACAGTATTCTGTTTCCAAACCAAAACTGAAAGAAGAAAGTGACAGCTGGGTTGTCCTCATTCAGTATTTGTACTGAAGTATACTGGGATTTTTGTTTAAAATTTATCAAGTCCAGTTACTCCAAGTGTTAGTGTCATTGGCTCTGGAGATGAGTTACAGAAGAGAAGGGATCCTGTTCTCCTGCGAGCCTTTTCTGCCTTTTTAGTTTGAAACTATACAGGTACATTTCATCCAGAAACATCCACGCTTACACCTGTGTATGGGCATGCGCACACACAATGTAGAGAAGAGGTACACCACCACCTGTAGCACTGTGGAGGATGGGTCAGCCCTCTTTCTGAGAAAATAAGAACGTCCAATGAAATACTGAAATGAAAAAGTAAACTGAATGTACCTCTTAGCTAATATGAATGTAAAAAAAAAGACTCAGCTCAGAAAGAGGTGAGAAGGAACCCCTTTAAAGAGGTAGGTGGACCAGGAGCTGGCTTTTGCCTGAGGGTGCCTGTCTGGCTAGGGGAGGCTTATGATCCTGGGGCAAAATGGCTATCCCAGGGCTTGGCTGAAATGAAGTCTAATACAGATTCTTTCAATAAAGCTGAACTATCTCAATAGAGCAGCAAACTAAAAGTTTGTACTAAAAGTAAGTTCCCACCGGCCTTTTTCAGCCCTTGGAAATGACTCTGGTCCTGAACTTGGAACAAACATTCTGAGAATTTATAATAGAAACCAAGCCCTTACTCTATTTCAGCTGGAATCTACTATGTGGAAAGTTTAGACTTGGAAGTGAGGATACAGTATAAGAAGCCTATGAACTGTAGTTTTCCTTTTGTTGTGAGAAGCAAAGTCAGTATTTCTGGAGGAGGACACCTCAGTCTCAGGCCTCATGTATTTTCCATGGCTAATGTTGTGGGAGAAGTAAACAGCTAGCTCTCAGAAGACGAAACAAGCAGCCACAGACTTCAGCCCGCACAGGAGTGTTTGAGGCTCCAGCAGAAACAGCAGCTGCAGCAGTGTAGAGTATGCAATGAGGGCCTGTGGTCCCAGCTGGGAGAGGCTTGAAGGTAACCAAGATGCTGAATGACAGTAGCACGTCCCAGAAGCCCAGGGATGCTCGAATCTCTTTAATCTTAACAATAAAAACCCAGATTCAGATACTAGGGTGAAAGCTGAAAGATCAGAGAAGCAGAGCAGCAGCCACTAGAAACTTCTTAGCTCTACAAATCTTCAGACCGAATGGGAGGCCGAGATCCTGTCTCCACCCTCATTGTATTCCTGCTTCCTGCCTCCAAAAGCTGGGATTAAAGGTGTGTGCCACCCCTGCCTGGCCTCTAAGGTTAACTAGTGGCTAGCTCCGCACTCTAATCTCCAGGCAAGCTTTGTCAGAGCACAAACAAAATATCACCACACATGGTGTGGTTTCTTGGAGCTAAAGGGACCTAATGTAGATAAACCCAAGTACTGTTCTTAGGACTACAATCATAGGTGCTAAAAACTATAGAGAATCAGGCCTCCCTCCTATCCACGTGACAGAGCTGTGCTTTAAGGAAACTGCTTACTAGAAATAATGATTGTCTTCTCGGCTCTTCACAGAAAAAAATGATTATTACTAATCTTGCTTTTTCTTTTCTCTTGCAGCAAGATGAGAAGATGAAGTAGATATGGATCCTAGTTTTTCTAGAACAGAAGCATAATTAGGATCAAGACGTGAAACATGAAGAAGTAATCTGTTTTGGTTTTTACATGAAGATGTTTTCTGTTTTTTATTTTGGGGGGGGGGGCTCTTGTGGATTATTGCTTTGTCTTTTCTTACATCGAGGTGTATGCGCACAAAATAGCCATATTTCAAATGGCAAACTTTTTTTAAAAAAACATTGGTATTACATAACTTGTTAATTTAAATTTCTACTGAATATCATTTAACTATTAACTATTTTCCTTTTACCAAATAAAATGTGTCAATAAATAATTTTGAATTGGTTACCTTGTATACCAAGATATCTTGTTTTTTGCTTTTGAGCCATTCGGTATACATGAAGATCAAAGAAGGTTTGAAATAATCTGTCCTGGCCTGTTACCGTTTCCCCTTGGCATTCTGCTTTTAGAAATACTTGTTAGGTGTCAGCTTTTTTTAATAACTTCAGCTGTATGTAATCTTACAGCTCAGGCAGTGGGAGCTGTGACGGTTAATATCTGCAGGATCTAGGATTATATAGGAGACAGGTTCTGGGCATGTTGTGAGCGGCTTTCTATAATGAACATGGGAAGAGCAGCACCATCCCACAGACTGGGGTCATACATGAATGAAGAGGAGAAAGCGAGCTGGGCACCAGTGTGGATCTTTGTTCCTGACTGTGGGTGAGATGGGATCAGCCACCTCATTCCTGCTGCCGTCCGTGCCTTCTTCTCCATCATGGTGGATTTGACCCCTTCACACTGCAAACTGAATAAACCCTTAGTCACTTAAGTTATCTTTATCAGGTATTTGTTCCTGCAACCAGAAAAGTCGCTAATACCCTAGTTTTCCAGACCTTATTTAAATTGTAGTTTTTTTAAGTATATGTGTATTTGTGGGTGCTGCGAACTAAGCTCAAGTCCTCTGGAGGAGCAGCACATGCTCTTAACCACTGAGCCACCTCCTCAGTCCCACATAGGTAAGGATGGCTGGACTTACTTAATGGCCTGCCTTCTCTCTTCTTTAAATCATGTGGGTATATGCACAAGTGAGTGCAGGAGCCGGAGGAATCCAGAGTGCACTGGAGACCCTGGAGCTAGAGTGATAAGAGGCTGTGAGCCATCTGCCATGGGTGCTAGGAACTGAACTCCGGTCTCTAAGAGTTAGTCCAGGTCAGGCACCAAACTACAGAGAAACCACTCTGACCCACCTCTCTCGCCCATTTCCAGGCACATTTCAATCCCTTTCTTAGAATTTTAAGGAATAATCCTACTTGTGCTGCAAGCCATAGGGAGCCAAATATTGAAAACAAGCCTATGGGGACATTCCTAGTCAAATGATTCCAGGTAAACACTTCACTGCAAGTTAACCATTAATCCACCTGTGTTAGCAAGACTGGCAAGTGCTTGGCCCTTAGTTTGACTTAGCTGAAGATCAGGTAACATGGACTGTTTAAACCTAGAGAAAAGTTGCTGACTAGTGAACTTGGAATCCTTTTCTTAGGAATAGTTAACCATTAACAATGGCAGAGAAATAACAGATACAGTTTTAAAACATTAGGCAGCTTCATCTATATACTCAAGCGTATGATCTCCAAAATTAATGAGTTGTGAGGTTAAATTAGCAAATGAAACTGAAGAGTTTTTATTTTCCTTGATTTCTTATCTAAATCACATGTCTGTTTCCTTAAAATGTTTGCTAGTGGTAAAAATGGCATCTTTGTCTTGTTCCTAATTTCTATGAGAACGCCTCTCCTGAAGAAAGTGGTGGTGTTAACACCTGGAAAACCTATATTGTGATTGCACTGCAGCATAAACTATTATTATTTGAGTGGATTTTTTTTTTTTTTTTTTTAATCTCAATTGGTACTGACTTTGTCCAATGCTGCTTGGCACTGAAATTTGATTAACACCCAACCAGGAGATAAAATTCATAATTACTGTTTGCTGTAGTCTACAGAATGAAAAGGTGTGTGGGGTGGGGGTGAGGGGTAGCGCCTGGAGTACCACAGAAGTGACTAGGAAGCTTCCACACAGAAGCAAGACACAGAAACAGTGGAATTTAGAGGACCCACCCCCCCCCAAGACTGGCTGGAAAGGTGGCTCAGAGGTTAAGAGCACTGGCTGCTCTTCCAGAAGTCCTGAGTTCAATTCCCAGCACCTACAGGGTGGCTCACAACCATCTGTAGTGAGATCTGGTGCCCTCTTCTTTCCTGCAGGCAGAACACTATATATAATAAATCTTAAAAAACAAAACAAAACAAACAAACAAAAAAGCTCCAAGGCTAGAGCCTGAGCCCGGGTCTCTGGTTGCCGGAGTGTGATGACACTGATCAGCTAGTGTAAATGATAACAGTAATAGCACACTGGTTTAGGACTAGCACTGATGTGATGAAAACACCCATGGATTTGTTGACACTGAAACCTTGTGTTTTGCTGGCTTAAAACACTTCCAGAGGCTGGAAGTTACAAGTGTGAGCCCCTTGTAATCCAAACTCCACTTTTGTTTGTTTGTTTGTTTGTTTGTTTTTCGTGACAGGGTTTCTCTGTAGCTTTGGAGCCTGTCCTGGACTAGCTCTGTAGACCAGGCTGGCCTCAAACTCACAGAGATCCACCTGCCTCTGCCTCCCGAGTGCTGGGATTACAGGCGTGCGCCGCCACCGCCTGGCAAACTCCACTTTTTAAATACATGCCAGCCATCGTCTCAACTCTTTACACTTTGCTGTATGATATCAAGACTAAGAATTTCTGTTCTTTGCTAGCTGGTCTTATTTCAACTCCTGTCTACAGGGGCCACCAGAGGAGAAAACAGAGCACGGGGTGAAGGGACTTCCCTTGCTCCTTCCTAATTACTGACACCTTTTGCCAGCTTCACCCTAGTAATGGCATGTTGCACAACAGTACCTGTTGGTTCCAGGTGCCAGCTTGCTTCAGCACAGCCGGAATTAGCCTAATGGCTCAGTCGGGAGTTGTGACCTCCATCAGAGGCCAGGGCCTGCCTCTCTTCACAAGACTCCTCTGAAGTGCCCCCTCCAGAGATATTGACCAAGACTGAGCCGTGGTGTCCCCCAGAGCTTTCCCAGATGTCTAGGTTTTAGTATTCCCTCTCCATTCCCTCTGCTAGCACATTTGGTTCTTGCACATTGCTGAAGCATGCAAACTAATAAGAGCTCATAGGAAAGATTTTGACAATATCTAGAAAACCTGCATATCTATCTACTATTTGTTTCCACAATTCCACTTTTGGGAAACTATCAAAAATTCTCTTAGACAAATGTCAGGGTGCCATGGTTTGTAATAACAAGTGAGCAGCAAAAACATTCCATACCACCACCACAACAACAAAAATCTAAACAATTGCCAATGGACGGCAGGTTATTTGAAACCCCTGTGAAATGAAAGTATCTTTTCACTCAGTTGGTGACCAGAAAGGGATAACTGGTATGGAAAAGATTTTCAGTTTGCATCTTTAGCAGAGTGTGCTGCATGGATAAGAAGACTTGAATGCCCACAGGTTTTATTGGTACTGTAATACTGATGTTCTTGTTTTTAAATAGATCTATGGACAAAGCAAATAGCTTGGGTTTTTTTAAATATTTATTTTAAGTGTATGAGTGGTGTGTGTGTGTATCTGTGTGTGTTATGTGCATGCCTGGGGTCCTGGGACATCAGAAGAAGGAAACCAGGTTCCCTGGAACTGGAGTTAAGGATTACTGTGGGGGTTGGGAATTGAACCCCAGTCCTCTCTTAGAGTAACAAGTGCTGTTAACCACTGAGCCATCTCTCCAGCCTCTAGTTTAAGATTTTCGAATCAAGATTGTTGGCGTCAGGGAAATGGTACAATTAATTCTAGCTCTGTTCACTATTGCTATGGCAGAAAGCCCAACACTGGATAGTTTATAAAGAAAACAGGTTTGTTCTAGTCCCAGGCTTCTGGAAGCAAGCCCTTAACCTCTGAGCCATCTCCCCAGCCCATGTCCAACAAAGTATCCCCCCCACCAAAAAAAAAAAAAAAAAAGGTATGCCAGATATGGTGGTACACACCTTTAAGGAAGAGAAGGGAAGGGAAAATTAGTTTGATCTCATTCGAGATTTGCCAAGTTTTATAATGTAAAGAGAGAGCCAAAAAGTTACCTTCTGAGCACAGGTTTCAAGTATGTAGGTAAGTATTTCCCAAGTAAATAAGCATGGTTATTATTTGCTGCTAAGGGCACAGGACTCTCTGGATGGGAGTCAGCAAGCAGTACAGCCAGCCTGACCTCCCCCTGAACAAGCAGAGAGGGTTCCAAGGAACTGGAAGCCAATTCGAATAAGCAAGCATTGGCACCAGTTAGCTACCAAAACAATGACCCGGGACCTCCCATGGATGCCAAAAGATTGCCGTGCGCCTCCCGCTTGGCACACTGGACAGGTGTCTGGACACTTTTCCTGTTAGGAACTGAGCAGCACTGGTTCTTCCAGAAGTTTCTGGGCGGGC
The DNA here is from genome assembly GCF_903995425.1 of Onychomys torridus. Classification (NCBI taxonomy): domain Eukaryota; kingdom Metazoa; phylum Chordata; class Mammalia; order Rodentia; family Cricetidae; genus Onychomys; species Onychomys torridus. Next base: position 43,114,657 of record NC_050465.1, read on the forward strand.
GGGCGGGCGGAGGCCTGAGGCTCAGGCAAGCCCCTCCCCGCCGCCTCGGGCAATTTATTCTCCGCTGGGGCTGGTGCTGCTCAGGACCTGCTGGGGACCTCGGGCATCATGGATCTCCCGCAGCTGCTCTTCTTCGTGAATGGCCGGAAGGTGAGCGCCCGCGGGCTGCCCAGGCAGGCCGGCCCCGGCACCAGTCCCTGGCCCCTTCCGATCCTGCGCCCCGCTTTCCCTGAGACCTTGACATGGGATGTGCGTCACTACCTGCGCATAGGAGACTAAGGGCGAGTTTCAGAATTTGCCTGGATTCCAGGGTCTCTCCCTTCCCAACATCCCCATGCCCTGGCCTTCCCACCATAGTGGGATAGATACCCAAGCCCACCCCCTCCTCAAACAGCAGGGAAAAAGAGGTCCGTTCTTAACCCACCCAGCACCGCGAATCCTTACCTTCCCACCCTCAAAGCCCCGGCTAATGACATCTCCCAGCACCTTTGAATAGACAGCCTCAGTTCTCAGCTTGTCCAGGGTGAGCAATACCCACTAGTGACGGGGCCACAGTGATGCACTGATTCAAGCTGCCCCGTTATTTCTCCGATGAAGTTGTGACTTCGTGAAGTCAAAGCAAGTTCCTGGCACAGCACAGCTTGCCAGAACCAGGCTCTAGGGACCCCTGCTGGCTGTGGAGTTCTGTTTTGTTTTGTTTTATTTGTGTGTGTGCTTTGGCTCTGAAGACCTGGCTGGCTGTTCCAAGTCAAACCTGTTGCTCCTGCACAGCAAAGCCCCTGGGCATCATTTAAAGCCGAGGTCTGGGCAATGACCTTGCTTGCTCAGAGTGTCCTCAGTATAAACGGAAAGCGTTTTGCGAGGGGTGATGCTCAGTGGCCGTGCTTCTTCTCCGTTTGGATCCACAGAGCCCTGGCTGACCCTCAGGAAGCCAAGGAAAGTTTAGCACCAGACCCTTCCTGTGGGAGGCCGGTTCTGAGGCCGGGAGTTGATGCACACAGCCGTTATGTGTTTTCTTGAAGAACAGGGTCTCTCAAATTATACAAGTCTCCCCTAAAAGCTTGTGTGGGCCTCACGTGGGATAAAATGGATCCTTAATGGGCACCATTGGGGCCCCACAGGACCAGCGTGAGGGTGAGCGAGACTCATGGGGTGAAATGGTTGTCTCCCTCCTTCCTGTTTTCTCTCGCATAACAGTATAAGCACATAAGTTTTCTGTCCTTAGTAAACAAGCAGGGATTCCCTTCCACATCTGCCGCTCACCGCTCACCCACACTGCCTCATGGAGGAGGCTCGTGCCTTTACTAAGGGGGAGGGGCAATGCTACTTACTGCATCAGGAGTGATCATGAATATTCAATCCACGTTTTTTATTAACAGCCTAACATATGCCAAACTGTGTTTGGGTTTATGGGATACAGCAAACCATAGAAATGCTGAGGCCCCTGCTGGTGTGGAGTTGGCACGTCCCGGCGTAACAGCTAACACGCATATAAATAAATGGAGAGAGTGGGGTGTCGGACCTAAAGCAAAGTGAGTGAGATGGGCAGACTCTGATAGGGTAGATGAAGGGGATGCTTTGGCCTTGCAGAGCAGGGGACATTGGAGCAGTGTCTGGGATGAAGTAGCCAAGCGTACATATGGGGAAAGGATTTTTCGGGCAGAGAAATCTGGGTGCAAATGTCCTGGGGCAGGAGATTATTTACATGCTCAGAGAATAAACTGTTGGGGTTGGAGAAGTGGCCAGGAGCCAGAGTCCAGTCTTGTAGGTGATGCTGGGAATTTAGTTCTGTGAGGCCCCGGCCATATTGAGTCTGATGTCTCCCTCTTTCTTCCTCCCCTGCTCCCAAATGGGAGTTTTTAACAAGTAGTGCAGCGTTATGTTCTGTTGACTGTTAAGAATAAACGAGCCTTTCTTATCTGAAGGCTTGTTTCCTCTCTCTTAGCCCTCCCCCTCTCCCCTGCTGGCACCGCAGGGGACCTCCAGGTGCCTTGGACCTGGTCCTGGGATCATTTGTAAAAGAAGATTCTAGAAATACTGGTTAAGTTTTTGAAATGATCCCCCAACCCCACAAAAACAAACATCGTGTCAGCTTCCCCTTCCCATTCTTCCCCTCCCAATTTTAGTGAAGCGAGTATTTCAACACTGATTAGCAAGTGAGGGGCTGTTCGGAGAAGCACGAGAAGCCATTGGCGAGAAGGATCCCATGAAAAGCCAGACTTCTGGGACTCAGATCTGCCTTTGCAAGGACTCCTGGAACACCTTCGGGTGCTCTGGTGACACAGGAAGGCTGAATGCAAACATAATGAACGCTAAGAGTCCATGCACTGCCTCGGTTCAAGCGGCAGAAGTCAATGTGCAGGGGGATGTTTATGAAAGACAAGCTGCCAGGAGTTTTAAGTTCTCAAACACAGGGACTCGGGTATTAATTCACCGAAATTGATTCCTCTCCAAGAAAGCTTGAGTCCAGGGTGGAAGCGAGGGTCATAACAAGTATCTGACAGATTCAGGAATTCCCTACATGGCACGGCCGGTGCACAGGATGTAAGACTAGTGTTTTCAAGAGGTCACTCGTGCAGGCAAGGCTTGCGGGTGTCAGAGTGGAAGCTGAGAGACCTAGGAGACAGCTGTTATAATTGTGCAGGCTCCAGATGATAACGGCCCATGCTGGCGGTGGCAGCGTAGTGGAGAATCACTTTCAGACACTCAAGGAGCAGAACTTGGTGACATGGATTGCCGTGGGTGGAAAGAAAGAAAAAGCTAGAAATAATCCAGGTTTCAAATCTTAGATGTCCTGGCAGGGAGTCAGGCTGTGAGCTGGTTGGGGAAAAGAGGAAGAGAGTAAACTCAGTGAATTAACTTGAAGTTTGTTTCAGAGCCAGACTTATCCTATGGAAAGTGTACGTGTGCGCCCTTGCATGCAGCATACTCTCTCCTGTATTGCATGTTTCTCAAACAGATTTGCTTTGTCCTGCAAGGGCCTGAAGAAAGTTGCAGGGGAGGAGTCAGCTCTGGATGCATGCCTTCTCTGCCTTCCTTCCCAGAGGGATAAAGTACCTCAACATGGAGAAAGATGGTTAAGGTTTACAAGTAGATGAAGCAAGCCATGCTTCTGTCTGTTCTGTGTATGCCAAAGGAATCTCAAATGCATGGGGCATGAAAACAGAAGAGGGAACCAGCTGGGGGACCTCCTCGGGAAGGAAATTAATAGAAACAAAGTAAAAATACCAGGAACCCATTACTTTATGTGCTAACTTAAAACATTCAGTTCAATTTTTATTTTTACGTGTATGGGTGCTTTGCTTACATATATGTCTGTGCAACACATGCATGCCTAAAACATTGATTTTTAAAAATGTAATCCAAATAGAGAAAGCAGGATTCCAGGGAACCAGGACCATCCATCATGTTTCAGTTCCTGCCCCACCGAGTATCTGTCAGCCCAGTTGCTTAAGTGTGCCTAGCTTCCCAGGCTTGCCTGGCTCGGCACATGCATTGCTGCTTTGGTTTGGGTATGTGGGGACATGGCTGGTTATGATCTACTTGGCAAACACGTCTGTTAAGTTAGCTGCATCCATCGTTCGGACACTCTGCTCTGCCAGCAGCTCCTCTCTCTGTCCTGTTTTTCTTCCTCCTCAACCCACTGCTCAGTTCTCTCCCAGTGTCATTCTAGAGGAAGCTGGACAGAGTCGCCAGTGTTCCCGTGAGTGGAAACAGCCGCGACCTTAGGGAACAGTGATGATTCCGGACAAGGAACAGTCAGGGATGGAGACTGATACTTTTATTTTGATGTTGATGCTTACACATCACAGATGCATTTCCCTGGAACCAGCAGGGCCCTACCGGTGTGAACATAATAACATCACACCAGCTCTTGTCTGTGTGTGCATGACTATGTTTCTCTTGCACAGGTGGTAGAAAAACATGTGGATCCCGAAATGATGCTGCTACCATACCTAAGGAAGAACCGTATCCTTTGCTGCATGTTGTGAGTGTGTGTGTTTGTGCATGTTAAGTCTATGAGCCTGTGAGAGTCTATGTTTGTGTGTGAGAGTTTGTGGGAGTCTGTGAGAGTGTATGTGTGTGAAATTGTGAGTGCATGTCTCTGGAAGTCTGAATGTATATGTATATGTTCTTGTGTGTGAATTTGGGAGGGCTGTAAGTGTGGACAAGAGTGAGTCTTGGTGTATGTGTTCGAGATGTAAGATGTTTGTGTATATCTGTGAGTGTGGTGTGTGAGAGTGGATCTGTAAGTGTTTTGTATGTGACTGTGGGAGAGTGTGTGTTTGAGTGAATGCGTGAATGCATGTAAGTGTGAATGAGTGTGAATGTATGCCAGAATGTGCTAGGTATGTGTATGAACCTCTGTGTGTGTGTGCTTGAGTATGTATTGGTGAGCAGCTGAGAGTGTGTACAAAAGTGTTTGTAAGTGTGTTTGTGTGTGAGAGTTTGTGGGAATGGGAATGTGCAAGAGTTTTTAAGTGTGTGAATTTAGGCCTATGAGTATGTGTGCATGAGTGTGCCTAAATGAGAATATTCTGTATGTGTGACTGGGTTTGTGTGTGAGAGAGCATTTTAGTGAGAGGGTCTGTGAAAGTGTATATGTGAATGTGCATGTGTACAAGAGTATATGAGTTGTGTGAGAATTACTGTCCTTATGTGTGTATGTGTGGGTGCTTGAGTGTGTGTGTATGTGTGTCTGAGTGTATGTGGAAATAATGAATGTATGGATATGTGAGAGTTAAGTGTAACTTTGTGATGTATTTGAGTGTGTGAGTAGTGTGTTTGAGTGTGTGAGTGGTGTGTTTGAGTGTGTGAGTGGTGTGTTTGAGTGTGTGAGTGGTGTGTTTGAGTGTGTGAGTGGTGTGTTTGAGTGTATGAGTGGTGTGTTTGAGTGGTGTGTTTTGAGTGTGTGAGTGGTGTGTTTGAGTGTATGAGTGGTGTGTTTGAGTGGTGTGTTTGAGTGTGTGAGTGGTGTGTTTGAGTGTATGAGTGGTGTGTTTGAGTGTGTGAGTGGTGTGTTTGAGTGTATGAGTGACATATTTGAGTATGTGAGTGTGTGTGTTTGAATGCGTGGGTCAGCGTGTTCTCATAACCTCTGCCTTAGCACTAATTGAGTGCTATAAGATGGAGAAACAAGCAAGGGGAAGTAAAGAGCAGGATGCTGAAAGCATTAATTAAGCACCCTCTAGAATTAACAGACAATATTTATACTTTATCTTCAGTGACTGGCAGCTATGCCATTGGAAAAAGAAAACATCAAAGTCTCCTGAAAGTAAATGAAAAATGGGCGCACGCCTTTAATCCAGCACTTGGGAGGCAGAGGCAAGCAGAGCTCTGTGAGTTCAAGGCCAGCCTGTTCTACATAATGAGTTCCAGGATAGACAGAGCTGTTGCACAGAGAAACCGTCTCAAACACCAAAAATATAATTAATAATAATAATAATGATAGAAGAGATTTGAGGGAACAGTTAGAAGATTCAGCTGACAAGACAAATAATTTAACTGTGTTTCTAGTGTGACACAGATATTTCATAAAGTATTTATAATATAACATTTTGTGCATTTCCTCAAAGACCTACATAATGATGAGGGCAAATATACAGTGCACTCCCACTGGCAAATTCTCAAAACACTTACATGCATAGACTCTTCTTCAGTCTGGTCCTATGTTTGGCAGCCTGTGTTCCAGCTTCATATAAAGGGTAGGTGCAAGCTGTAACGCACAAAAGGAAGCCGGAAATTACAAGACTTAAGTAGCAGCCGTTGGTGAATCCACACTGAACTTTCCTAGACATGTCTGTGATGGTGTTACAGCCTAAGTCAGAGCTACTCTAGAAAGAAACGTTCTCTTTAACTCAGTTTCCTCCAGTCCGACTCACAGGCACTAAGTACGGCTGTGGAGGGGGAGGCTGTGGGGCCTGCACAGTGATGGTGTCACGGTACAACCCCAGCACCAAGACGATCAGGTACCTCGCCACAGAGTCTAGCTATGAGTGAACTTTGCAGTTCTCAACTTTATTTTCTTCCTTTATTTGGTGAATGTATATGGAACATCTACTGTATGTAAAGAAGAACTATGCTGAGCACTGAGGATTCAATGATAAACAAGAATATGAATAGATTAGAAAAATTACCCCTAGCAAAGGGTTTGTAGGGTTTTTTGGTTTTTTTTTTTTTTAACTCTTTGGGGACCCATCACCCAACTAATACATGGAGACTTATTCTTACTTATGAACAGCTGACCTTAGCTTGGCTTGTTTCTAGCCAGCTATTCTAACTTAAATCACCCCATTTCTCTTTAACTATATTCTGCCTCTGGGCTTTTTATCTTTATTTATTCTCTATCTCTTTCTTTCCTTCTTACCCAGTGGCTGGGTGGCTGGGTGGCTGGCCTCTGGCATCCTCCTCTCCTCCTCTCCCCTCTTCTCTGGAGCCTAGATTTCTCCTTCTATTTATTCTCTCCGCATGTCCCTCTCTCCTGCCTAGCTCTTGGCCATTCAGCTCTTTGCTAGACAGGCACAGTCACACAGCTTTACAGAGTTCAACAAATGCAACCTGAAAGACTGCAACACATCTTTGCATCATTAAACAAATACTCCACAGCCTAAACGAATGTCACATATTTTCAACTAGTATTCCACCGCAGAGTTGAAAGGCTGCCCGACTGTGCCATCTGGGAAGGAAGGCTGCTATGAAATGACAATGGAGAATAAAGCCATGTTCACACATGTGTAGTTAGAGCCTACTCACATCTCCTTGCTCCCATGCATGCATTCTCCATCTGTAAGCCGGAGAGCTCTGCTTCAAGAAAGAATTAGATGGCATCACTCTCCTACTGAAAACCACCCGTGGTTTCCTGTTTTGTTTACATTCTGTATTTTTCTTCACCGCATCATTGTTTCACATATTTATCTGTTCCAGTCTCTCTCCCCTCTTCTTCTGGGACTCCACTTATGCACTGGTTAAACTGCTCTCCTCATTTCCCACATTGCAGATGAGGTCTAGGATCTGAGCAGCAGCCGGGGCTATGCTGTGCCTGCATTCCCTGGGAAACCTGGGAAACTTCTCCCTGCTTCCCAGCCTGGCTGCCAGACTAGGATACTGGAAGTTGTCTTTGGTCTCCTCTCTTACTGTGTATGCTTCGGCCTCCATGCTGCCTTGTTCTTAGCCCCTAAAGGGTAATGTTGACATTATACTCAATGAAAGCTTAGTGTTTCTTCTCAGTTCTGCCCATCATGATCCTGGGGAATCTCCGCTGGCTCCTTCCTCACCTCCACTACCCCTCCCGCTGAGCACCCAGTGCGCACTGGTGGGGAAGAGTCCAGCTTTGCACTTTAGCCCATTATATCCACCCACCTGTGACCATTGCTGGTTTGCTGACAGTCACTCTGGTTTCTCCTTACTCTTGTACAAGGTGGACTTTTCATTTTCCTTACATTTCAGAAACACAGCACCTAAATCTTAGAGCTGAGAACAACCGTTCATATATCTTCTCTCTTATTAAGATTTGACAATAGTGTATAGGGTTTTTAAGCTTCTCCATGTACTCAGTATGAGATGATATATATATATATATATATATATATATATATATATATATATATATATATATATATATATATATACTTCATTTATATATATATAAAATGTTTTCAATATATACATTTTAAAGATATGTACATATATACAATGTTTTGAATTTTTCAGAATTTCATACATGTATACAGTTGATTTCCATCATATTTACCCCCTCTTCTCCTCCTTCTCTCTGGGTACACCCCACTCCCAGCTCACATTTTACAATCCACAGAGTTCAGTCTGTGCTGCTCATGTGCTCACAAGTGTGCAGCCATCTACTGGAGCATGGTTGCTCTCTACGTACCACACCCTGACGGAGACTGACTCACCTCCCTCCAGCAGCCATCAACTAATCCCAGCACTCAGGAGGTAGAGGCCAGCCTGGGCTACAGAGCGAGATCCAGGACAGACACCAAAGCTATACAGAGAAACCCTGTCTCAAAAACCAAAACCAAAACAAAACAAAAACCAGCTCTTGAGGAGATGAATTTTTTAAATGTGATTTTGTAGCTTTTCTGGCTTATTCTGATTTTAAAGCAAGGCGGTCTTTTGATTTGTTGCCTCTAAACTCTGTGGTTGGGCATATTTAGGCCAATGTTCAAATTCACCTTCTCCAGGAAGCCCTGTCACTTGCTACCTGGGTCTGCCTGGGTCTAGCCTTGGCTACCGGCCTTCTCCCACATTCCCTGTGCTTCACCCTCCCTGAGTTTCTTTCTGTCTCCTTCTCTTGGTAGATGTCTGAGCTCAACACTTCAGGACCCACACATGTGCTCTGTCTGCCTTTCACATTGAACTCCTTCAGATCATCTAGATTTTAGCAGAAGCATTAATATTCTCACTCCTCCCTGATCACCCACACAAGTTCATTCTCTTCCCCTCCATTCATTTATTCACTGTCTCTTCCATTCTTTTATTCACCTCTATCCACTTATTCATAGTCTCCATTCATTTATTCACAGTCCCCTCCATTAATTTATTTTCAGTACTTCTTACTGCCTCGATGGACTTGAGAGCTGTCTATCTCCCCTCAACTAGAATGCACACTCTGCTGTGATTGACCTGTCTCTGGTCGCTGGTGAATCCCAATGCCTGCAGCTCTGCCTGGAACATAGTTCGTCACCCAGTATTTATGTTTACTTATCAATAAGTGATATCTTTTCAGTCTTTTGTTTTTAACAAATGGAAGCAAACTTCTTATCGTGCTTGAACATCCTAATTTTTGTTAAACTTTCACAAAGACCTTTCAAAGAATAAACTCAACGTAATAGCTTTGTGTGTCACATTGTTTTGAAGTGTCAAAACAAAGCCCCAAATAGGGAATTATATTATTATTATTCATCAGTAAACCTTTCTTACAGACAGTGTTTATGTCCATGACCATTTACTTATGGCACATCTACAGAGGTATACTTGCAGAGTTAAAGAGTGTTCATCTTAAAGTGATTTTTATGTCTTCCAAATGAACTGTCTCCCGGAAGAAAGCCGAGAGAATGCATTTACACTCTCATGAGTGGTAGGGATCCCATTTCCCCAAGCCTTTGTTAAAATAATAGACATTATAATGTTTTGATAACATATATAGTTTTATTTGTTAAAATGGTGTTTCTCATTATTTAGTTCAAGTCTTTGCTGGTTATCATGGGCTTTGAATGCTTACCTCTTGTGTCTTTTTCCATCCGTACTTGTGGTTAGTACCTGAGAACATTTTAAGTGTCGTTTTGAAGGGGGCATTTTTAGCAGTGGTCCTGTGGAGAGGAACAGCTCTTCACCTGGCACTATCTCTTCTTCTGAAGAGCAAGACCAAACTCACTTCATTGCCCAACCGACCTTGGCCCAGCTCCCCCGCAGGATAAAAGCTGTTTTAGGTTCCACAGCCAGTTATGTGCAATTAGAGAGCATCAGCCCCGGTTTGAAAGGGAAATAATGAAGTTGGTTGACGCTTTCAGGAATTGGGATTCTGAGGTCTAATTTTAATCCTGCCACTGGCACTCCAGCTGTGACCCTGAATAAATCACTCTGATTCTCAGATCTGTTTCTGTGAAATGAATATGTGCTGAGAATGAAACGCAGATTCTGAGCCTGGGACATCACTCCTGACCTGCCTACGAGAGGTGCCCAGCGGGTGTTCGGTCCCCCTTTCCACTGGATGTGATGTAATTTGTCACCTGTGCTTCTCTTTTGCATTCCGAAGGCATCATCCCGTCAATGCCTGTCTGACCCCCATCTGCTCTCTGCATGGTACAGCGGTCACCACGGTAGAAGGTATAGGCAACAGCACCACCAGACTTCATCCTATTCAGGTGAGGGTGCGCTGTTCCCCTAAAGGGACTCTGAGAATAGGTACTCTGGGCCCTGCTGCTTGGCCACTGATGACAGTTCAGAGCAATGGGAGCTGAGAATAAATCTGGGAAGCTGGGATATATGAGTAACTCACTTCTTGGGAAGGTGTTTTTGGAAGACTAGAAGACTCCTCTTTCTTAAATGCTGCCATAACCAAAGCTTTGTTTCCTCTGGGTTCCAATTAGAGGGTACTATCCATCTTAGGTCTTCCAAACCCAGAAGGAAACACCAGCCATGTGCATCGACATATACAATTTTGGAGTTGGTGTTGTTGGAAAGTGAAAAGTAACTTGATTTTAAAACTGAATTAAAAATATCCCTAAAAAAAGATGTGTTGAGCTTGGACTTGTCAGAGGACAGACTCTGTCCATGGAGGCTGCAGCTTTGTTGCTCAGACCTAGACTGCTTACTTCAGTGCATATGCGCATTGCCCCCCCACCCCTCCCACCCCTGCCTCGACACATGCCAAGCTCCTTGTCTTGACTGAGGGCCATGGATGAGGAGTGGACAGAAAGGACAAGATAGGAGGCACATAGAAAAGAGCCAAACTTCCCCTTCTGCAGATGTGATAAAATTTTGGGCTTAATGTTCTCAAACCCCATTAAGCTAAAGGAGGATGTTGCTGCCTGGACAGCCTACGTATGGGACTTGAGCCCACACAGGCAAGGGGCCCTTATCGTTTCCCACCGATGCTGGGCTCTCATTGGTGCAATGCTGCTGGGAGAGGGCGCCAGAACGTGCTCGTCCCTTGGAAGTCAGACTCCAAAGAGAAAACGGTGGAGACAGAAAAAAAGTACAGAAGAAACAAAGACAGGGTTTCTGTCTTGATTGGATCCTGGGTTCTAGTGCTTTGTAAACTCCTGCATGGTAAAGCAGTAACATATCTGTGGGAAGATCAAAACACTCATGAGAGAGAGAGAGAGAGAGAGAGAGAGAGAGAGAGAGAGAGAGAGGCGGTATGACCATGTTCATACTCAAGTGTGTGCTCTATCATGCGTTTCCATGTTTTTCAACTTTCATATAATTTGGTCATTTCTTCCAAGGCCTTCCTCTGCTGCAGTGGTTCACACCCTCACTGCACACTGAGGAGTCTTTAAAAGATACACATTTTACCTCACCCCGACACTCTAAAAGTCACTTGATCTGCTGTGCTGATAAGTCCCTGGCCATTCAAAATCTCAGAACCACCGTTTAAAGTCAAGCTGAACAGCTTATGGGGCTCAACAGTCAGACTGGCCAGCCCAAAGGAAGCCACCTGAAATGTGGGTTTTTGTGGTGGGGTCTCCTCTCTAAATTCAGTGAGCACAAGCAGGTCCTGGGTACGCAGCTCTGATTTTGTAGGCCTGGGAGAGAGTGCAGGGTCTGCATTTCTAACTTGTTCTTCCAGGAGAGGATTGCCAAGTGTCATGGCACACAGTGTGGATTCTGTACTCCTGGGATGGTGATGTCCATGTACACACTGCTCAGAAACCATCCAGAGCCCACTCTAGACCAGCTAACAGATGCCCTTGGTGGTAAGTATGCTTTTATTTTTAAATAATGATAACAGTAGTAATTGAACACCTACCATACGGCACATGCTGAATTAAATGCTATTTGCAAATTCATTTAAATACCATTATAAGATAGTTACCATTATCACCTTCATTTCATAGGTGGAGAAGCTGAGAGTTAGAGAGAGTGGTTTATTAGAAATTATCCCTCCTGTATGCAGAAGCGTTGGTTTCTTGAAGTCAGCCTGCAGACCGGATCTACACATTGTGTTTGACAGATGGGTTGCTTAAGGCTCTTCCTTTCTTTCCATTCTGTTTACTTGTTTTCTACAATCATCAGAAAGCTAGGTTATTCGCCCACCCTGGGAAAGACAAGTCACGCCCGAGTGCTGCGCTTTTATCGCTCTTTCCTGTCGGCTGGGTGGGTAACTGGAGTCCTAGGCAAGAGACTTGAGTCTGGGGAGAGCCCCCAGCAAACCAGGTCCCAGCCCTCATCTTGGAGATCAAATGGAAAAAATGATGAGAAAAGGCAGGAAAGGAATTGCATTTTCAGTGGGTTGACTCTGGGGAAAGCAGGGAGACCGAGTGTCTCATAATCCTGTCTTCCGGAACACCGACATGAGAGCCTTGGGTTTAAATAGAGGGCACCGTGCAAGAGGGAGAGGCAGGGGATTGCACAGCTGTGCCTTGGTGGCCCCCCCCCCCCCCCAGCTGTCAAGGAAGTTGCTGATGCTGAGGGTAATTTCCACCGATGTCACAGGTTTGTGTCAAGCCTATGACCCTGGGATTCAGGCTTAGGAGGTTGTTGCTCCTTAATCGGGCCGGCTCTTCTTGAGTGATCCATCTGTAGGGCAATAACAGAAAACTTCTGGGTACCGCTTCAAGGGGTCTGGATGGGACACTTGGAACTCTCCCTCTAATCCTTAAAAATACCTAAGTCACCTTGGTATGCTCGGCCTTGGAGGAAAAGATTCTGGGTGAGCAGTCTAAAGGATTTCACGCTGCCATGCAGAGTCAACCCGGAATCTCACTCAAGTGTGAGGCAAGGCAGACAGAAAGACAGATGGAAATGAAGGCAGAGGTAACCGGTGGGATGCTGGCCCATCACCAGCTGCAGGCCTAAGGGAAGATTCAGCAAAAGATTCTTTAGCAAAAGCAACTTTTTAGTCCTGTTACAGATGCCGTTGTCACCATAGAGCAAGCGCCAGAGGGGAGTGGCTGGTCCAGCTGGAAGTCCGACTAAAATCTGTTAGTGATGCTTATTATTATTTTTTTCTGAGACAGGGTTTCTCTGTGTAGCTTTGCGCCTTTCCTGGGTCTTGCTTTGGAGACCAGGCTGGCATCGAACTCACAGAGATCCGCCTGCCTCTGCCTCCCGAGTGCTGGGATTAAGGTGTGCGCCACCACCGCCCGGCTAGTGATGCTTATTTTAATGACTCTTTTCCATTCTGAGATGCTCCACCAATTCTCTCTCTCTCTCTCTCTCTCTCTCTCTCTCTCTCTCTCTCTCTCTCTCTGTGTGTGTGTGTGTGTGTGTGTGTGTGTGTGTGTGTATTCATCAACAAGGTTCTGAACACATTTTAAGCATTAGTAACTTCTCAAATTCTGTGTCTGCCTGGTGAAATGCTCCCTGGCCCTATTTGTCTTTATCTCTCCCCTCTTGTTTCCCTACTCAGGAAACACGACCCTAAAGCTTGCTTGCTTACTTCCTCTACAAAACATCTCAGGGACACTCAGAGTGAACACAGGTAGAAAGGAGTGACCTAGCACCTAAGCTGGGTCCTGCCAGATTTCCTGGAGGTCACAATGTTGCTTTATGCTGTTTATATTATAAACACTGGTGTAGGATTTTCAAATTTTAGGATGCTTGAGACATGCATGGGAAGTGTATAAATAATGAAGATTTGAGGAATCCTATCACCAGAGAACTTGATCTTGTGCTGTTTCTAAAATAAGATCCCAGGAGCTGGGGAAATGGGCTCAGTCGATGTCTGCCATGAGGACCTGAGGTTTGATCACTACTACCCATGTAAAAGTCTGGGAGTGATGGTGTGTAACCACTGTACTAGGGGCAGGAGGGTGTATCAGACACAGGAGGATCCCAAGAACTCACTGGCCAGCCAGCCTAGGAGAATTTTGGAGTTCCAGGTCCAGTGAGAGACTCTGTCTCACAAATAAGGTGAAGAGCAATTGAGCAAGACACCAGTGTCAACCTCTGGCCTCCACATGTATTCACACACACACTCGTACACACACCAGCAGATGTGTACATAGAACATACACAAAAAATATGACCTCATATTGGGGGTGGAGTAAGGACACAGAACCATTATGAGAGAAATACTGACCGGATCACTTATTGTAAATAAGTTGTGTGCTCAATTGCCTCCCAAGTTCAGAAACTACCCACTTTTCCACCCTTTCTTTACTGCTTCAGAACAACTTCAATCAACTGAAACTTCCTTCTCTGTCTCTTTCTCCTTCCTCCTTTTGTTTTTCCTCTGTCAAAAACTGAGAGCTGCCAGAGTAAGTACTAATAATAAGAGGACTCTTCCTTGAAAGAAAGAAAGAAAGAAAGAAAGAAAGAAAGAAAGAAAGAAAGAAAGAAAGAAAGAAAGAAAGAAGAAAATCCTTCCACTTGTAACAACATGCATGGACCATAGCACATGATGCTAAGCGAAACAAGCCAGACCCAGAAGAGCAAACACTATTATACAAAGAGCATGGAATAGTACAATAGAAGCAGGAAATAGAATGTCGATCAAATAGTGATTCCCTGGGGTTGGAGAAGGAGAAAATGAGCAGTTATTGATCAATGGTTACAAAGTTTGTTATGCAAAATGATTAAGTCCAATAAATACAACTTGGTTCCCACAGCTATCCATACTATGTTCTATAAACAGTTGCTGAGAGGGTAGATCTTTTGTTAAATGCCTTTTTTCTGGTTGAATGATTAAATAAAAACTAAATGGCATGAGGAAACAGAGTGGTAGTTACACTCATGGTACTGACTGTGGAGATGGATCCCCAGGTGCACACTTATCTCCAGATACATCAATCACTAATCAGTTGATTAGATGTGTGTGGGTTTTTATATCAGTAACATCTCAATAAAGTGGCTGTTGTTTTAAGTTTAGCTCTTGATTGTAACTACAGGACAAGCTTTTGTCTTAAAATTATTGCGTTGTTTGGCCATCTGTCACAAGAAGAGAGTATAAAATGTGTTTACGGAGTAAGTGCAGATGGTTGAGATGTTAAAATATACTTCAGGACTCCTGACTAAATATCCCAAGATGCTGCTGTAAAAATGAAATTTCCAACACTAGATTTCAGAATTAAAACATCAAATAAAATTTTCTTCTAAGATGGGATCCTCCATGCTGCCATTCACGTGGCTTTCCCCATGCCTCTGTCCGGGGCACTTGAGTAACCAGACTGGCTCTGTCCTTTTCAGGAAATCTGTGCCGCTGCACTGGATACAGGCCCATCATCGATGCATGCAAGACTTTCTGTAAAGTAAGTAGAAAGGAATACATGGTTGAATGCATTTCCCCCAAAACAAAACAAAAGTGTAGGAGTTGCCTGGTGTGTTTCTGGCAACAGCCATTTTTACTAACACGGGACCACTTCTTATCTCAAGGTCTACAGTCCCTGTGTGTCATTTCGCCTTGGGCAGAGGCTTAACCTCTTTGCCTAAATAGTCAAATTGTAGCATCCATGCAGTTCGTCATTGGTCACAAGTCATTCCTTCCAAGAAGTTGCTCTTGATCTGTTTGTCTGAGTTAGGGACCCTGCCTGGGTGCCCCTGTAGCCTTCTGCTAACATGGTACATGTCTGTGAGTGATACAGCATAACACTGGTCACAGCATGGTCCAGTTGTCCCTGCACCATTGCATGTTTTTACTGGACTGGCCGTTTGACAATGGAGGCTGTCCATCTCCAGGACAGGGTCACCACACGCTAATTAGTAAGCTACTCCATCATTAATGTTAATAAGAACTAACGAAAACCTATGAAAGACGTTGCTTTTTCTTCCTTTGTTTCTAAACTAGTATATAAAGTAAAAGGCTCTTGTGGAAGTTTAACACACACACTCAGTCATGGTTGGTCCTCTCCCACCATCAGAAGATCACTTCTGTGAGGTGAACTATGAAATTAGTACCTCATAGATGAGATCAGAGCAAGATGTCAGTTCTTATTACTACTAGTAGTGGTATTTAAAATATTGTTAGTATTAATAATTAACATGGTTAATGTTTATTGCTATGTGACAGGATTATCTATTAAGACTTTTTATTATAAACTTTTTAAAATGATCACTGGTATTCAGAATTTCTTGTAAATTTAGTTTTCATTAGAGGTTAGCTTGGCACGTTAAAGTATAAATGATTTTCTTTTATAACGCCTTGCAATATTGGTTCTACAGCTTCAACTATAGGCACCCAGTTAACAATAGAATCCCATGGAGTTCTGACTGGCTTGTTTGTTTTGTTTTTGCTCCCTTAGGCTTCTGGATGCTGTCAAAGTAAAGAAAATGGGGCGTGCTGTTTGGATCGAGGAATAAATGGATTGGCAGAATTTCGGGAAGGTGATGAGGTCGGTGAATGGTAAAGTTGTTACGAAGTTGTTCTAGACATGAGCAGCTGCTGACTTAGGATGGAAAAGTTGTTATAAAGTTGTTCTAGACATGAGCAGCCACTGACTTAGGATGATAAAGTTGTTACAAAGTTGTTCTAGACATGAGCAGCCGCTGACCTAGTCTTCAGAGGAATCACTGGCTGCCCAGGTTGATGAATTGGACTGTGTCAACATGTTCTCCATCCCATTCTCACTGTCTCTATAGAACCTAAAACTTCAGCCCAGGAGGAAACTGGGGGTGGAGAAAGGAGGGGGAGCTGTGGTCCAGCTGGAGAGAGGGGTGGCTTCTAACTGTTCTGCAGCACAGTGGGGTGACTGTGCTTGACAATTAGTTGACTGTTTCAGAATAACTAATAGAATCGTTAACATTCTCCACACAATGAAACAATTCATGTCCGAGACTCCAGATGCTAAATAATAACATGGTATTATCATGTCCGTGTGCTGTGATGCCACTCTGCCCCACCATAGATGCGATTACTATACCAACTGAAAGCCGCAGAATCCATCTTAGAGATCCATCATCTCCACTGCATCCCTCACTGTACATATTAGCCCTATTCGAATACTGCTGTCTATAGGAGAGAAAAACCCCCATCTCTAGGGACTCTCCGTTTTTAAACAGCATTTTCAGCGACCAGAAGCAAAGTGGAGTTGAAGATGGAGGAACAGGGACAGGAGAGCTGGAGACTCCAACTCTCCCTTAAGTTCTCAGTGTCTGCTTGCTCCTCCACTGCCCCCAGACTCCAAGGGAATGTGTAGGGAGCTGATGAGTGCAGAGACGCGCTGACTCCTGTAGAGTTATTAGAGGTCGGGTCTGCGTCAGAGTCCTCGCCTGGCAGCTTGGATCATGACTGGTCAGCTTCTTTTTGTCTTCTGTTTGTCTGTCTGTCTTCTTCCAAAGAGATGAGGTCTTGTGGAGCTCATTCTGTCCTCAAACTTATCATATAGCTAAGCCTGGCCTTGAATTCCTGCTGTTCTCCAGTTCTCCTCTATCTCCTAAGTTCTATGATTGTAGGCATGTGCCACCGTACCTGGATTGTCTCACCATCTTCTTCCAGTCTTACTACACACACACACACACACACACACACACACACACACACACACACACACATACTCACACACACACAGACACACACACACACTCACACATACAGACACACACATACTCACACACATACAGACACATACACACACATACAGACACACACACATACACACACACTCATACACATACAGACACACACACATACAGACACACACACTCACATACACACACACTCACACATACAGACACACTCACACACATACAGACACACACACATACAGACACACACACTCACATACACACACACACTCACACACATACAGACATACACACTCACACACATACAGACACACACACTCACACACATACAGACACACACACTCACACACATACAGACACACACACACACTAAAGTAGAGGTGCCTGACAATAATAGTAATCCACCCCTTATCTACAGTTTCCCTTCCTGCAATCTGAGTTACCTCTGCTCCACCCATAATCCAAAAATATTAAGTGGGAAATTCTAGAAATAGTTTGTTTCAAACTACGTGCCATTATGAATAGCATGAGGAACTCTCACTGTGCTCGCCCTGTCTCACATGGAATGGGAACCAATCTGTCCACTGTATCCACACTGTATACATTACCTGCCCATCTGTCACTAAGTAGTTGCCATGGTTATTAGACTGACTAGCACAGTGTTGCAGTACTTATGTTCAAATAGCCATCACTTTACTTAATAATGACACCAAACACAAGCTCAGTGATGCTGTAGTTCAGATGTGCCAATGAGTAGTTACAGGGTACTTTTTTTTTCCAGGAAAAAAGTATATTTAGTACTAGAGTATGTTGCCAAGTTTGCAGTAAGAATGAAGAAGTTCAAATTGCCTGTGTTTCTGGGTACCCACAGGGCTTAGATGTCCCCTGAGAATGGGGGCACTACTGTAACTTCTATCACTTTTTCTTTCCAAAGACAAGTCCAGACCTCTTCTCAGAAGAGGAGTTTCTGCCACTGGACCCAACCCAGGAGTTGATATTCCCTCCGGAGCTAATGGTAAGGAAGGCGGTTGCTCACCTAGAAGAGCTCAGGGTGAAATGTCAGCGGGGCCTTTTCAAAAGCTCATGGCGCAGCCTCAGACCCCATCAGAGACATGTCACTGTGCAGCAGACAGTGGTTCGTGCAGATAGTCACAGCTTGTCAAAGTGCAGAGAATAAGTATCTGTGGGGTGCTCAGCCCAGCATGAACAGGACATCTATATCATACCCCCACCCTCCACTCAAGACTTAGGGACCATTGAGAAAAGAGGGTGGGGAAGGTGTCTTCTGGCCATGACAGGATCACTGCACTCATGGATTGACTCATTGTCTGCACAAGCTCAAACCAGTCAACATCAGCATGGAGAGGCGAGAGGCTCCTGAGCCCCCACCCTTAGCTGATATAGTTAATGGCTGCTGGGAGGGAGGGTCAGTTTTCTTCAATGGCCCCTTCTAGGTTGACCATGACCCAATGGATGGCCCCATATCCATGAGGATATGAACAGCACAAATTGTACTCACTAGGTTTGGGGGGCGGACACGAAGTTGGGAGGATGAAAGGTGAGACTTTGTGGAGTGAGGGGGAGGAAAGAGAGGGGATATAATGAAAGTATATTATGATCATGTGTAAAATTCTCAAATAATTAATCATTTTATAAAGGACAAACTGATGGGCCAATAGGCAACACTCACCTGTCATCCTCACCTCTGAGCCCAGAAAGTGGGCCGAGGAAGAGGTGGAGAAGGAAAGGTAGACCACCGTGGGGGTGTCGGAGGATGTAAGACACGGTTGGTGAAGTCTGTTAGAAGTCCTGAAGGCCCAATCAGCGTGTTTCAGTACATTGATTGATCTGCAGGATGACTTGGCAAAAATGAGCATATTGCTCTGTTAGTGGACATCAAAACGAGGGGGCACTGTGAGGTGTCAGCGAGCCCATGGCAGCTTCCATTTTCCAGGGGTGAACTACTGCCAGACAATCACCTTGAACTCTGACTCCTGGTAGAGCTCTATCTTTAGGTTGCAAAATTTAGTTTTTAGAAGATATGTATTTCGTTTCTCCGTTTCAACAAAACTGGAGTGAGAAGAGATGGACATTCTGTCACCAGCTCTCTCAAATCCCTGTTGCTTTCCAAATAGACGATGACTGAGAAACAGCCACCAAAGACCAGAGTGTTTTGTGGCCATAGATTGACGTGGATCTCCCCAGTGACTCTGAAGGAACTCGTGGAAGCTAAATTCAAGTATCCCCAGGCCCCCATTGTCATGGGGAACACCTCTGTGGGTATGTAGAGACCCTGGGACATCTTATAAGGGAAACCAGCTTCATGTTGTCAGGAGGACAGCCAGAAAACACAGTGTGGTTCAAGAGATTTTTCTAGCATTAGACAATTGCCTGCCCTGTGCATCACTGGAGCAGAGCTTGCTGCCCCCCCCGTGGTGAGCCAGCAGCAGGGCTAGCCTGTTCTTCACTGGAGCAGAGGCTGGCTTGCTGGCCTTGTGGCAAGCCAGCAGCAGGGTGCCAGTGTTCTGGTTTTCCATCCGGGGACCACACTGGCTCTCATCCTGAAACTGGTCTGTCTTTCTGCTTTGGGTGGTGTCTCTGTGACGGTAACATGGTTGACTTAAAAGGCAGTTTGAGAACCTTCTCCTTTTCCACTCAGGCCTAGTAGGGCTGCCCATCTCTTTGGAGGGCCTCTAGGACCTTCTCCCCGGGAAATCTGAGTGTGCCATGTCACACAAGTTTTAGAGATAACAATTTTAAAGAGTGCCAAAGTTTATTCAGTCACTGTCTCTGCTTGTGGTTTGCAATGAATAGCCCAATAAAAGGAAACAACTTTCATATGCCCAAACATTGGTTTAATCACAATTCAAAATGAAGAGAGCAGTTACCATCCTTTTATTCTAATCTTGTGTCTCTCCCACAATCCCTTAGGACCTGAAGTAAAGTTTAAAGGTGTCTTCCACCCCATCATAATTTCTCCTGACAGAATTGAAGAGCTGTGCATTGTAAGCCAGGCCTGTGATGGTGAGTTCTTATGGTCCTATCACATCAGTTGCTTAGTCTGGTGGATGGACCGGGGCGAGCTGTTTCTTGTTAGGGTCCAAGGGAAGTCCCACAAAAGACCATCAGACACTCAACAAGAGCATTTAATTTCTCAGGAATAAAAATTCCAGCATGCTGGGGTCAAACCATCTTACAAAGTGGAAGAATGGTGACCCCCAAGAGAAGCTCATGGGCTCCTTTTAAGCAGGATTAGGAGAGGTCGAACTGTGGTTAAGTGTATTTTGAAGTGATTGAGTATAGACCCTTATGGATATAGAAATCATTTTATGATTGCCTCATGACATCTGGTCAGCAACTGTGGTTGTGGTGCCAGGGGTCTGTCTGCTGTGTCAGGGGGCTGTCTGCTGTGTCAGGGGTCTGTCTGCTGTGTCATGGGTCTGTCTGCTGTGTCAGGGGTCTGTCTGTTGTGTCAGGGGTCTGTCTGCTGTGTCAGGGGTATGTCTGACCGAAAATAGCAAGAACAGTTCCTGCTTGTGGCCAGGTAGGATCCTGATTGGCTACCAGACTGGACATACATCCTGAAGGTTTTATTGAAGCCAGACATGAGTCAACATAGGATGGTGGTGTAATATGGCCCCTGGAAAAAAAAATAAAAACAACAACTGTCCCTATTAGAGGGTCAATCCTTTATAAAGGGGACGGCCACTTCATTTCCAGTTACAATTCACAGAGTCTCTTCAGACAGAGCGGTAAGGATCTGGAGGGAGTCCAGGGAGAATGTTCTAAAGTTCTGGTAGACACTGAGAAGTCAGACTTTCACTAAGAACCTTTCCTATCTACAGTATCAGGGAGACTAACAGCTATTCAAGGGGGGCTCTGTGCTGTGAGTGCAGAACCAAAGATGAATGAAACATGTTGGCTGCTCTCCAGGGCACAGCAGATGGGAAGGAGCTGTGTACTGAGTAGCTGTAATCCAGCCTTTTTCATTCCTGTGAAGGGATTGTGGGTTAATGGCAGTGAGATGCAGCAGTCATTGTAGTGTGGGTCTGGGATAAAGTTCCTGAAATCCAATTCTTGGCGATGACATACAGCACCTCTAAGATCTTGGGGAAGTGACTGGACTGAGTCTCAGCCTTGCCATCTGTGAAGTGAACCTATTAATATCATGTGGTTTTGTTTTAATTCCTGGAGTTCTTTTTTTTTTTTAAGCTATCAGCATAATATATGATAGACTCAGTATTCAAGGAATCTAACCTTCATGACCCTCACCAACAACTCCATCATTAACCCTCCCACACATCACTGCCATCACCACACCCACCTCCATCATGGCCAGTATCTCCACCATGATCATATCACTACCACAATCAGCACCGTCACCAACCATCATCACCACCAATACTGATAGGCACAAAAGAATGGATCCAATATAAAGACTTCCATGCCTGTAGCTTTGGTTTAACATTTTGAGGCCATTGGTGATCACACTACATTACTTACACAAGACTTTATTTCAGGGCTGACCCTTGGTGCTGGCCTCAGCCTGGATCAGGTGAAAGACATTCTGGCTGATGTGGTCCAGAAGCTCCCAGAAGAGAAGACACAGACATACCGTGCCCTCCTGAAGCACCTCAGAACTCTGGCTGGGTCCCAGATCAGGAACATGGCTGTATGTATTTGCCAAGTCAACTCTGGCATTTGTGTCTTGGGTAATTGCACCTGAGGACCGGTTTCTGTTCTTTAAAACAAAGAAAAAGAACAGCTCTCTGAAGCATCACTTAATCTGGTATTTTAGTGCTTATCCTCTGTAACTATGTAACAGAAGTGAAAGTAACTACTTTTTAAAGTCTTTAGGGGGCCATATCGTGAGCAGACATCTGGACTCGGATCTGAATCCCCTCCTGGCTGTGGGTAACTGTACCCTCAACTTGCTGTCCAAAGGTAAAGAGCAGTTTTGCTTGGGGAGTTATGAAGCTTCTTGATTTGTTTCTCTCGCCGGCTGGGAAGGCAGGAAGTCCAGTTTGGAAAATTAATAATTTCCTCAGCTTTCTGAGGCTGAGAAGTTGGTCAATCTGTCTTAAAACTATCTACCAGTCTCCACATCTGTTTCTTCTTGAGACCTTGACCTATCAGGGGGGCCAAACTATTTCTTCTTGAGACCTGATGCTGTCGTTACAAATGTGTTTGGCTGCATTTATACCTGTCTTGGTATTCATGTAGCCTCTTTGTTAGGCGCATCTGCTAGGTGTTTTCTCACCCTACATTGGACATGCTTGTGTTTAATGTCCAGATGTGAGCTGATCATTGGCAAAGACAGTAAGCTCTGAGAGCCACCCAGCCCCTTAGTTGGAGACTCCCCCCACCCCCACCAGGGTGTTTGACTCCCATGCTTTGGGCTTGTACTTCGTTCATCTTCCTGGAATGCCCACAGATCTTTTCCAACTGAATATTTATTGGCCCTCCTGCTGTATTTATGCACTTGCCTATTATTTTTGAAATTCAATGCTGGAATTTTCTCTTACTCCAATTTGTCTAGTAAGTATTAGGAGATTCTTACAATTGGGTCCTCTACAAATATATGGAGGTTTCATTTGAAAATGTGAGCTAGCTCCCTGTTACATACCTACATTGTGAAACATCAGCTCCTTATAGCATTTCAGCTGCTAAGGAATCTTAAGGAGGAAGATTTAAATTCAGGGTTTCAGTTTAAGCAGCACACTGAAAAACCTCCTGCCGTGAGAAGTAAGGCTGGACAAGAATACAAGCACAAAAAGCTTTCTATTTTTCCCCATTATATTTGGCTATGGCTTTAAACTGTTCCCGCCTCTAGTTCATTGACCGAAGGACTGAAATTCTTTAGATGCTGGCGGGGGGGGGGGGGGGGGGGGGGGATGTGGCATAACCAAATAAAGTAGCACTTAATGCTGTACAAATTCACTGAAGGGATTTTTTTTTTTTTATTCACCTCTGGAGATAATAGGGATCCTGGTTATAGACAAAAATATGCAAAATGCTTGTGGATTGACTTGATGGGATATCAAAAGGGATATTGATATTTACTCTGTCATAGCAACGCCCTAAGCCAACCATGCTATCCGGAAGTGGACAGCTTAGGTGCCTATTCTTTAGGAAACTGGGTTTTTTTGTTTTGTTTTGTTTTGTTTTTAATCTGTAAGCAAGGAGAAAGGAAAAAAGGTGGGAAGAGGGCTAGGCTGGAAGAAACAGTGTAAGATGCTGTCAGAGAACACACACACACACACACACACACACACACACACAGACACTGCCACCCCACAACAACCCTAGAATCATTTCCCAAATTGGGGAAGTTTGTTCAAGAGATCAAAGGTTCCAGAGAAGGTGTCGTTTCTTTCTCCACAGATGGAAAACGACAGATCCCTTTAAGCGAGCAGTTTCTCCGCAAGTGCCCTGATGCCGATCTGAAACCTCAGGAAGTCTTGGTCTCAGTGAACATCCCGTGTTCCAGGAAGGTGAGGATGGCCTTTCTCTCCCTTCCCAGTGCCCCCACCAGTCCGTAGCTTGAGTGGGCTCAGGACAGATGTGTTTGCAGAGGGGATGAAACTCATTCTAGGGAGTGACAGAGGTCACTCTTCCAGTGGGGACTTGTGCCCAGTCACTGTCAACCTGCTCCGCAGTCCCCTGCCATTTCTACAACTAGGAGACCTTCTTCTCTCTTCCTCTGCCCCAAACTCTAAAGTTGCTTTTTAACAGATTCTTAAGACATCTTTTGTCATTTCAGACTTCTAACCTAAGTGAGACAGTATAGTAGACTATTATATTAAAGTGAGTTACTTTTGTTGATGTTGCATTTGTTGAACTCTGTGAAGCTGTGTTACTGTGCCTGTCTAAAACACCTGATGGTCTAAAAAAGAGCTGAACGGCCAATAGCAATAGCAAGGCAGGAGAGAGAGAGACAGAGAGAGAGAGACAGAGAGAGAGAGACAGAGAGACAGAGACAGAGACAGAGACAGAGAAGGACAGAGACAGAGAGAGACAGAGGGGCTGGCAGGCTGAGAGAAGATATAAAAGGAGAAACCTGGGAGCCAGAGAAGGAGGAGGATTCCTGGGGCCAGTCACCCAGCTACACAGCAAGCCACAGAGTAAGATTTACAGAAGTAAGAGAACAGAAAAGCCCAGAGGAAAAAGGTAAACAGGCTAAGTTAAGTTAAGGGAAGCTGGCAAGAAACTAAGCCAAGCTAAGGCCGGGTACTCATAACTAAGAATAAGCCTCCATGTGTGATTTATTTGGGGGCTGGGTGGTGGGCCTCCAAAAGAGCAAAAGAGTAAAGACCCCAAACAACAATTAAGTACCACAGCTTCACAGAGTTAAACAAATGCAACATGAACAAAAGTAACACACCCTAAAATAATATTCTAGTACAAGACAGGGCTGCCTAGTTCCCGGGGCCTGAAAGAAGCTAAAAGAAGACATTTGCAGGAGAACTTGGAGGGGGAAGCCTGGGTCTGGGGATCCGATACGCCGAGGCTTGATTTCTGGTTTCAACTGAATCACCCCAAGTCCAAGATTCCTCATTTGTACAGGGGGAGAATCAAGCCTGCCTCATGAGATGTGATGGTTTAGGGGGGCTGCCAGCCCAAAGAACCACACACAGAGTTTTGTATATAATAATGGAGATTTATTTCCTGGGAAGTCTGAGGCTAGAACTCTGGTAGTGAGGTGTCAATCGGGCTGGCGTCTTCCCTTGAGGCCTTGACCTTGACCACAGATGCCTGTCTTTTGCCTTTTCTCAGGCCTTGTCATGTCTCTGTCCGATTTGTTTCTTCTTAAAAAGACACCAGCCGGTTGGGATTAGGGCTCTGGCTAATAATCCCACTTACACCTCAGCACTTTGAACGCCTTGTCCCCAAGAACTGAAGTACTAGTGTTTAAAATTCCAGCATCTAAACTTAGGGGACACACAACGAAGCCGGTAACAGATGATCTGATGTCACATTACCCTTCAGCATGGAGTCATCTCTCAGGGGAATCCTGTGTGTGCCTCTTTTCTCCAGTGGGAGTTCGTGTCAACCTTCCGACAGGCCCAGCGCCAACAGAATGCCTTAGCGATCGTCAATTCTGGAATGAGAGTCCTTTTTAGAGAAGGCGGTGACGTCATTAAAGAGCTATCCATTTTGTATGGCGGTGTTGGTCCAACCACCATCAGTGCTAAGAACTCCTGCCAGAAACTCATCGGAAGGTAAGCCATTGCGTCCTTAGATTCTGCAAAGAAGAACAAAAAGCTTAGGATCTCTAGTGTGATGGCTGGGAGTTCCAACAAGATTTTGTAATCAGTTCCATGTTTCCTTTTAGCACATTCAGAAGTGAGCGTTATATATAATCTGTGTCCATAGTGCGTGTGTATGCATGTGCATATGTGTCTGGTGTGTGTACCTGTATGTATGTATATGTGCGTGTGAGAGACAGAGACAGAGACAGAAAGGGGGTCGGATGCCCATTTCCTGTAGTATAAATTTACATTCTTTTGTGGGGGGAATAATTTACCCTGATGAAAAATAGATCATGAGCTCATTGGTTGCTAACTATCTCTTTTGCTTACCTGAGTTGTTTTATCTGTAGGTAATAACAGCTAATCTTTCTTGGGAACTTACTAGATGAATTAATAGGGAACAGTGACTCAGCACATGACCATCTGGTGGGAATCTTAGTTCAGTCTCATTAACTCCATGAACTCAGTCTATTTAACACTATGAAACCTCCTTTTCCTTATCTGTCAAAGAGAATCAAACCTACCTTATAAGTCACTGGGAGGGTTGTGTAAGGGAACACACAATGTTAACGCAGAACCTGGCATACAGAGATGTCCCAGGAGTGGATGAGCACTGAGTGCCTCCTGCTTTAAGGACTTCTGATGGCTGAGGATGTGGTGAGACATCTGGACCCAGTCCAGGTGCTTGGAGAGTAGCCAACCAACCTGCCCTTGGGTTGCCTGGCTGTCGACCCTGCTCTCCTGTGTCTGCCTTATCTGTCAGCTGAGCCCGTGAGATCATGAGTTCTGCAGGGCTGAGTCTCCTCCTCTGCCTCTCACAGACCCTGGAATGAAGAGATGCTGGATACAGCATGCAGGCTGGTTTTGAATGAAGTCACCCTTCCAGGCTCCGCTCCTGGTGGGAAGGTGGAGTTCAAAAGGACCCTCATTATCAGCTTCCTCTTCAAGTTCTACCTGGAGGTGTCACAGAGCTTAAAGAGGCTGGTAAGTGGAGCTAGTTGTGTGAACTGTGATGCCTGAAGCAGAGGCCCTGCTGAGGAGCTGTGGACTGTAAGGGATGAAAGACCGGAATCACATCCTACTGATGGCTCTCCACCGGGCTGTCTTGTGGATGGCTGTAAGTGTGAGGAGGAATTTCAAGGAGGGCACAGACCTGCACAGGCTTTTGCTTCACACCACTCAGTTATTATGACATCTCACCTGTCTGGATAATGCTGAGAAAACTTGTTAAGGAGGTGAATGCATTTTCTCCCACTTGCTAAAGCTTACCTTCTTATGTTTGATTTTCTTGTCTGGGGTAACCCGCGTTCATAAGATGATGGCAACCACTGCAGTATTGTGAAGCGAGTCGTCGGAGGGAAAAGGTTTAGCGTGAGGAATGCTGGGTAGAAGGGCAGCATTTAGTAATGCCAGTGATACCAGGCATTCTTCTGCCCGCTTTCCTTTGTCACAGGCTGCAGGATTGTTGCCTAGAGAAGTCACAACTGGGGAAAAAAGTCCTCTGAAAAACACTTTCTGCTTTAAGGGAACTTGGACCTTATTGTCCTCATTAGCCCCCTGCAGTCAACCCAGTTAGACTGGAAGCCATGACTCCTTGCCATGCATAGATATTAACACAGTAACTTTAAATATGAGGGAAGAGTTGGGAGAGGGGTGAATGTGACCAGAACATATTATACAGAGCTCTCAAAGAACTAATAAAAGTTAATACATAAGTAAATACAAGACAGGAAGTCCTCTCATGGAGATCTCTAAAGGTTAGCTTCTCAATATAGATGAGAATGAATAAGAACCAATAGGTTGTATCCAATTTTTGAGATGAGGAGCTTGAAATTATATATAAATGACATATTTCTACTGGGTAACTAAAACTGGAAAAAATAAGGCTAATTGTAAACACTCCTAATGAACACCAAATAATACAATTCTTTGGTGAATCAGCGGATCTATTTGAAAACGTCTACCCTCCATTTAGCTTTTTCTCCTTGAAAATAATGGCTGTTGCTAGCTTTATTTTCTGTTAAAATTATTTAATTATAAAATTAAATAATTATTATAAAAGTTAAATAATTATAAAATTATAAAAAGTAATCATGAAGTAGATTGTTTGATGTCTCGTATAAAGGAGCCCATGGCCTACTCTTCTGTTCCCAGGAGGTACCCTCCTGTGAGGTGACAGCGGCTGTGCCACCTCTGTGCACTTCCCTGTGCCCGGCCAGATGCCACCAAGCAACAGTGGGCATTGGTTCTGACTTTTCCTGCTTGAGTTTTATCTTTTCTGTCTTTTTTGTCCTCTGACTTGTTGTTGTATTAGTGTTTGTGCCGCAGGCCCCTTGGGAAAGCCAGTCTGTCTGTCTAGACAAGGTTGAGAAAACAGTGACAATTGGAAAATTGCTAGTGATTGGGAAATAATCCTATGAAACAGAGATGGTGGCGGCTGGTGTTATTCTGATTTCCTGTGGTTTGTCACGTCGTGTGGGAGGCTATGTACCTGCAGGGTTCCTGTCCTGAGGCTGTTTAGATTTCCAGGGCTCTGAAAGGGTGAATGCCGGACCCACGCCAGACTTCAGAGTAGAGAGGTTTGCTGGGAACCGTACCAGCCTCCTCTCCTAGAACATTCCGGTAGATTTTAAATATCTACTGTTTTTTTTTTCCTCTTCAGGACCCAGGTCACTATCCTAGCCTGGCAGAAACATATAAGAGTGCTTTAGAAGATCTTCATTCAAAACATCATTGGAGAACATTAACCCACCAGGTTAGTGTGTGTGTGTGTGTGTGTGTGTGTGTGTGTGTGTGTGTGTGTGTGTGTTTAAAATCAAAGACAGGCAGGGCGGTGGTGGTACATGCCTTTAGTCCCAGCACTCAGGAGGCAGAGGCAGGCGGATCCCTGTGAGTTCAAGACCAGCCTGGTCTACAGCCAGAACTACAGAGAGAAACCCTGTCTCAAAAACCAACCAAACAAACAAACAAACAAAAAATCAAAGACAAGACCGCATGGCCTTTGCCTGCTGGTGACACACTGCCTTCTTCAGATTCACTGAAACCTCAAAACTGGGTGGAGAGTGTAGCTCAGTGGGAGTTTGATCCCTAGAAGCTCAAAATAAGAAAAAGAAAAGTAACCCAAACCAATTGGAATCATGACTAAAAAGAAACCTGGAAGATGTTAAAGAAATATGCCTGTTTTTGTCTTATAGGCTGTTTTTTTTTTTTTTTTTTTTTTTAATACTATGGCTTCAGGCCATTGATGGAAATAAGCTGACTGTTGCTACATGTTTTCTGGCTTTGTAGCTAGTGAAACACAACCGGAGGCAAGTTCTGAGTAGGACCATGGTTCATTTCAGAGGACAAGGACACACCCCTGCCCCCGGAGGCCCTGGAACCCTCAGCAGTGCAAGAAATTGCAGCAGTTCCTGGTTTATTTTGTTACAGTGTTTGGATCCTTTCCTTTCCAAGCCCTTCCTGTCCGTGTGGTTTTCCGCAGATTACATTTTATTGTGAAATCAAACAAGACTACTAGGAGCTACTTCCTGATGCCCTGATGAAGGCTATTATAGAACTCCCATACCTTTGTTTGTGGTTTGTTTATCTGTTTGTTCGTTTGTTTTTCAAGACAGGGTTTCCCTGTGAAGCCCTGGCTATCCTGGAGCTCATTCTGTAGACCAGGCTGGCCTTGAACACACAGATCTGCCTGCCTCTGTCTCCCAAGTACTGGGATTAAAGGCTTGCAACACCACTGCCTGGCTTTCCCATAGCTTTCAAATGGAAGTTTCTGTCATAACATAAAAATATAACATGGAGCCATTCTGTTGGTAAACTGGATAAGACTTAATGTGTGCTTCCTTGAAATATTTGTCAAGAACCTGGACAGAGAGTTTTGTTAAGTCAGGAATGAGAAGATATTTAAAACTTCAGTGTATTGGATCTGCTGACAGATTTCGTTATATAAAATTTACATCATGCCACAGTGATCACTGAAGTTGCTGTAGGTCCCTTGAGATTTGGAGTTCAATATGTTAAAAAAAATTTAAATCTGCCGAAGTGCTTTGGAAGTGAGCATTTTGAAAGTGAAAAACAGCTGCCTTCTTCTCTAGTGTTCTGTGAAATACCACACCCACAGTTTGTGACTTACAGAGACCTTCATAGCGCTTTGGAAATGGATTGCATTTCAGGGAGGAACCAAAGCCAAGCCATGGACAATCAGATCATCCAAAGAAAACCCAAAGTTTTCTCAGAGATTGAGCTTGAATGGATTTGCCGTGCAGGGTTCTGAGACAATGTTTGGGGTGCAGTGTGTCACCCACACAGATGAATGTTGTTTTTGTTTCCCCTGGGGTCTCTCTCTCTCTCTCTCTCTCTCTCTCTCTCTCTCTCTCTCTCACACACACACACACACACACACACACACACACACACACACACACGAGCATCTGAGTTTCTACAACAATTTCAGCTCTCACAACAAATACTTCTCCCACATCAAGTTTCAACTTGCTTTGAAAGTTCACTTTCATCCCCCGTCACAAACACAGGTCCACAGACACAGGAGGGTTGTTTGCATCACGGTGCTTGATGAGGTGGACCCTTGCTTTTAAGCTACTGCTGTGAGGGGTAGATGGCAAGGGGGAGAGTTCATGGCAGAGCAGACTGTGAACCTCATACCAGCAAGGAAGAGGGGGGGGGGGACTTTGCAACCCCAGTGGTCTAAAACTTCTCACTCCATCTCTTCCCAGTAGTGCCCATCTGAGAACCAAGCCTATGGGAGACATTCTGCACCCAGACTGTCCCTGGTGGCTTCAGGAGATCACCTGACTGAGGAGACAGCCACTTTTACCTCTGTGTCTCTAGCCATGTAACAAGCAGAAGGAAGTAGCCAGGTGTGCTTGCCCACAGTCCAAGTCCATTCTAGAGAGCTGATTCTTCGATCAGTCAGTTTTCACATTTGGCTATCACAGGCTTGAGAATTTGCTCAGTCTTGTGGCAGACCTAACACAGTAAAGTTTCAGAAGATTTTCTTCACAGCTGTGAAGTGTTCCATTATTTACAGTAAAAGGTGTTAGCATTAATAATAGAAAACTCCAGGAGCCTTATAAACCCCTTTGAACATGTTCGCTCCGTGTCCAAGCCTGTAAGTTACCTAGCATTTTGCTTTTCAGGATGGAAACAGGAAATCTCCAAGAGTATTTTATACAAACAAAAAAGAGATGTGGGTAATTTTTCACTCAAATAGTGTGCCAGCTGAAAGCCTAATATGATTTTTCAGTGCTTTGGGGGGAGATTTTTTTTTTTTTTCAGAGAAATCACTTTCTGCCTCCATAGCACTTGAGAAGACATGGCTGATGAAGCCTTATCATCTGTTTTCTTTCCCTCATCAGCTCAGGTCTCTAAGGAGAGCGGGGGAGAGTTGTCAGGGGAACAGAGGGGTGAGTGGGATCAGTGGCACCAGTGGATGTTGGCGCCGCTTCGGATTCCTGCTCATGCCGGAGTCCCCACGTGTAAATTTCGTTTCATATTGAAGAAGAGAGATTGAAACCCATGTGCTTAGACACATGGAGTTTCCATCAGAGATATTTGGGATCTACATTTTAAAAATGAAGAAAAATAAAAATGTGTCACACTTACACATTCCAAGTTGACCACCAAATTGTTCTAATAGGCTGTTTGGAATAGTGTGGATAGTGACAGTTTTCACACTCAGAAGTACTCTGTCTTAAGCATGAATTTACAGAGCCACTCTCTCATGGGAGACACACATTCTGTGATTATTCCTACAGTCTCTATAGAAATTAAAAAAAAAAAAAAAACTTAGATGTCGGTTCTTTATTAAACAGACTGTAGACCCGAAGCAGCTTCCTCAAGACCCAATTGGGCGTCCCATCATGCACCTTTCTGGTATTAAGCATGCCACTGGTGAGGCAATCTACTGTGACGACATGCCTGCAGTAGACCGGGAGCTCTTCCTGGCTTTTGTAACCAGTTCAAGAGCACATGCTAAGATCATGTAAGTGTCCCTCACCCCACAGCTACGGAGATTCTCCTCAGCATCTAACTCTGCCCTGTTAATGGAAAGCAGTGGTGTGGAGAGGGTAAATGGAGGCTTGGTGACACCTAGACTAGAGATGAGATAGGATTGAAGTGCAGGATTTCTCACAGATGCCCGGCATAGAGTCACTTTACAATGCTCCAACTTCTTTCCATGCCTGGCAGATCACTGTCAGAGCAATTAATTCTCTGATAGTCCTTATTTTCCAACTGCCAATTCTCGGTGTTTCTGGGCCTTGCGGCTGCTCTGAGAAGGTGTCTGTGATGTTTTCCTAGGTCCATGGACCTGTCAGAAGCTCTCAGCCTGCCAGGCGTGGTGGACATCATTACCGCAGATCATCTTCAGGATGCAAACACCTTCACAAACCCCTTCGCTGCAGAGTACCCAGAGACATTCCTGGCTACAGATGAGGTATTGCCTTTCTGTTTTCTGTTTGAACAGCTTTCCCAGTTAATGGCACCTCATATTTTTATAGGATAGTGTCTAATTTTCCATACCATAAAGAGTTCAGTATTCTTTGAACAGTAATTATGAACCACAGATATTCTAATAGATATGAATTCAAGTTTACTCATTTCCCACTTGAGTGAAGCTGATGGGTTATGTGAGCTGCTTTCGGGGCTGAAGGTGTATGTAACTCAGCTGTTGGAGGGCTTGCCTGGTGTGCAGACAGTGTGAGTTATGGCCTTTAAATGTTAAGTAATCAAGCAAGAGTTCCAGGCTGCACATGGTACCTGTCCTCTGAAGTCTGCCCGACACAAGCAGAGTTTTGCTTCTCCCAGAATGGGAGAGAAGACCACAGTCAACGTCAGGAGCTGATCTGCTGTGTAACCTCCATTCTGTGCCATAGGTGCATTGCGTGGGCCATCTCGTCTGTGCTGTGGTTGCGGATTCTGAGACGCAGGCGAAACAAGCGGCCAAACGGGTGAAGGTTGTCTACCAAGACTTGGAGCCGCCGATCCTAACTATCGAGGTATGAGATCAAGCTGATGGTGGTTCAGGGGCCAAAGAGCAGACGTGAATGCTTTGCCAGTTACAGTGCTTTGGCATAGGGATAGGAAAATCTGATGCAGGAGGCTTCCAGAGCACAAGGGAATTCATTGGCTCAAAGTGTGAGCATTAACAATTTGCCCAGGAACCCGTGTTTTCTGTCTCCTCTCTACCACTCACGGCAGAGCATTGTCCCCTGTGCCCAGAGAAGGAAGCGGAAATCTTGGGCTTCCCTGTTCATGTATGTGATGACAGGTACATTATTATCCCAGCGTTCCAAATACACATCCTAAGATAAAGACTCATTTGGCCACTTCCGGTCCCATGTCTGTCTCTGGATTAATGACTGACCAGATACATGGAAGAATTGTGTCACAATTGAGATGGGGGTGGGGCAATTTTTTTTTTTTTCAGGGAATGGGCTGTCCAGGGTGTAGAGTCCTAAACAAAGATATTAGCATGGTTTGGAAGGGGAAACGCTGAGTGGGCAGCCGGGACAGCACAACCTGTCCTATGGCTCACATTTATATAGTCTCTGGTGCTTCAGCAGGTACACAGGGGAACTGATGAGATAGTCCACAAAGCATACTGTAGACACTACTTTACTATTCTTTAATGCAGATCTCAGCTATCCATGAGACATGGATCATATGATGCCTACAGAATTTTGGCAACTAAAAAAAAGGAGGAGTGTTGCATTTCTATCCTAATTTTCATACAAAACTTGAGAAGTTATAGAGGTTGTAAGACTCGCCCCACAAAATGATAGTGCTCACCTGTATGCATTCCCTTGGTTCTTGAATCTGGCGTTTGCATAAATGTTAACCAAACAGGCAAGGCTTCCAGGCTGTACATGGTACCCATGCTCCGAAGTGTGCCCCACACAAGCCAGGTTTTGCCTCTCTCAGAATGGGAGAGGGGGCCACAGCAGATCTGTCGGGCGACGTCCTTGACAGTAGACACCTTTCTGTGCCTCGATGTGTGGCTCATCTTACCTTAAAAAGAGGAAACTGTTGGCCAAGATCAGTGTCTCCACTTGACCTTGAGTGGATTTCCTGCCATGCCTTATTCCTAGGAACATGGCCCGTGGTTCTGGAAATTTCTCTCAGTATTTTCAGGTTCAAATAAAGGACAAAATTAAAGAAATGACGTGTTTTCCCTGGCCAGTTTCAAATCCAAACCTTCTTTCCCCTTCTCATGTTTATTCACTCGTGGCGTGCTGTCCTTGCTTACTTACTTTGTAGGTTCTTTCCCTGAAAATTTTGCTTTTGAGTTGTAATCACTTTTTGAAAGAAATTATTTGAGTAGTGACTCATCAAAATTTTGTTTGTAATCTTTACCAGTGGCCAGATATCCACCCTTCCCCTTTTGGCTTCCCAGCCAAATAAAAGTTGCATGTAAGCACCTTTCCCCTCCTGTCTCACCCTCGACTAACAGATCCCTGACGACATGCAGAAAACATCAAACACTGGCATTGCATGAAAGTCGACTCTCATTTTGATCGGAGGTCAAGCTCTCCTGAGTCACGCTGCCAGTCCACGTCAGGGAGCTCTGCCCAGCCCTCAGCACACTACAGTCCTGTGACCACTTTCCTGCCTAGGGCTAGTCAGGAAATTGGCTCAGCATTGTGCAAAAAGGAATCAGCAACTGGGATTAAAAAATATTAACTTTTAAAAATGGAATTTAGAAAACTCAACCTTTGGGGCTTGAGAGATGGTTCACTGGCTGATGGAACACTGGCTGTTCTTCCAGAGGACCCAGGTTCAGTTCCCAGCACCCACACAGCAGCTCACAACTGTCTGTAACTCCAGTTCCCGGGGATCCAACACCATCACACAGACATACATTCAGATGAGACACTAATGCACATAAAATAAAAATAAGTCTTTAAAAAAAAGAAATAAAATAAATTAAAAAAAAGAAAAGTCACCTTTTAAAAAATTGGCATATCTGAACTTTCAATTAATTTTTTAAAAAGTGTATGAGTTGATTTCAAGTATGAAAATGTTCCCAGCAAAAGTGTCTGAAAACAAATACATCTTCATCAGTAACTCAGACTTCACACAGCTTATGCTTTCTAGAACTTGAAATGGAGAGACTCTACCAAAAATCTTGGAACAAGTATGAGGGAGAAAATGTACCCTTCCCAGCCTGTCTCTGTAACCATCAGCAGCAGTAGATCTGTGACCAATGGCCAGTGCCCAAACAGAGCTCTGCATGACTGTTGTTTGGCTTGGTGCTAAGTTGAACTCACTCATGATGCCTCACTAAGTGCTTACAACAATCCTGTGAGATCAAACAACTGTTATCCCCACCAGATGAAGAAACAGTGGGGCCACCCAGAAACACGGGGCAAAGCGCCCCCCCCCCCCTACACACACTCACACAACCATAGCCCTGCAGTGCTGAACACAAAGCCACCTGCATTTCCAGGAGAGGAAATGGCACATTACAGCATCTGAAAGTGTGAGCAGCGGAAAGGTCTATACAGTTTCTGGTGGCCAGAGGGATCCGGAATTGGGAGAATCTCCAACCACTGGCAGCCTGACATTTCAGATGATCAGTAACCTCTGGTAGATGATGCTGGTGGGAGATGACATGTCAGTCATCTCAGATTGCAGCAATATGGATTCCCAGAACTAGACAAAGTACCCAACATTGGTGATTGAAGCTGCAGCCCTGACTGTGTGTACTTCTCAACCAGGCACCAGGAAATCCAGTGCGTACATGGGCTTATGGTACCCAGGCAAGCCTTGTGTGAACCATCCATCCAGGGCTGATGGCCCCTGGTGCTCCACTGCCCTGTGCAAATAAAATGCTCATGGTCCTGAAGGAAGCGCATGAGTCTAGCAGGCCGAGCCTGGGACTCCAGTCATTAGTGGTTTTAGCTAGCATCTTATGGCATTTATGCCATGGAGCCCTTTACATGTCTCATTTCACAACAAGCCGTATGTGTGCCTGCCACAGAGGATGCTCACTCAGGGAGGCCTCCAATCAAACTCTAGGAAGTAGAGAAAATGACCATGGATAGATAGTGCTGTCTGGGTTTGAGTCAGCTAAGTGGCCTTGGCTACATAAAATGGATTATTAATTCCAGAGAGCTGTCTGCCTAGAAAACAATAGTTCCATCCTCAATCCCCTAGGTATAAGGTATTTTTTGAGCAGGCTCAGTATCCTTGGACTCCCTGGGGACATTTGCATTTTTTTTTAGAGTCTCTGAAGCTTGCCTTTCAGCTTAGCTTCCCAGGGCCGATGGGAGAGTGCCTGGATTTGTTCCACAGGAGGAATGCTCTGCAGACCCAATCATTTTCCACAGGGCCTGGGACTCCCAGAGGGCAGGGTTTCTAACCCAAGCTACCTCACTTTTCTGTTCTCTTTCCAGGAAGCTATACAACACAAGTCCTTCTTTGGGCCAGAAAGGAAACTGGAGTGTGGGGATATTGATGAGGCATTTAAAATGGTTGACCAAATTCTTGAAGGTAAAACTTTCTTTAAAATTGAGCAGCGGGGAAACTTTCTGGGTACGTCTAGTTTAGGAATTCCCTTGCCTTCTAGAAACCATCCCACAGCCTCAGTAGATGTTGCTCCCGGAGAGCAGATACCTTGCTCACACTGCTTTTCCTGTGGCTTGGGGTGGGGAGGGGGGGGGGAGGGTGAGGAGGGACTCACAGGTCATGTAAGGAACCCAGAAACAGGGTGTCTTCTCATCCATCCCCAGCCTGTCCTGGTTCTGTGGTTTCTTCCTCATTGTTGAAGGATGTTTTCACCAAATACAGAATTCCGAGTTGACTGCACTCGAAAGGTTTTGACCCACTTCCTCTGGCCACCATGGCTACCGAGGAGAAAGACTAACGACTTCTTACAAGTGCTTTTCCCTTGCAAAGCAGGCACTGACCAAAATATCTGGCTGCTTGCAGGGTAGGATTTCATTTTGTCTTCAGTTCTTTTGAAAGTCAACCATGCTGTGATTTCTTTGGATTTAGCCAGTTTGGGGGGGCACTCAGCTCCTTAAATCTGTGGGTTTATATCTTCTGCCAAGTTTAGGAAATATTCAACCATTACTTCTCAAATACTTGATTTCAGTGACATAAGCGTCAGATTCCCTTTTCTTGGTCGTGTGGCTTATGAGAATCCATTTTTTCTACTCTGTTCATTACATTTTTTAGATTGGCATGTTTTTATTGTCATTATTATTATTATTATTAATTATTATTATTTGGGTTTTTTCAAGATATAGTTTCTCTGTGCAGCCTAATTGTCCTGGAACTCTCTGTAGCCCAGGCTGGCCTTAAACTCACACAGATCCACCTGCCTCTGCCTCCCGAGTGCTGGGATTAAGGGTGTGCACCACCATGCCTGGCTGTTTTCATTGTTCTCATTCTTGTTCATTTTTTTAATCCTTTTTTGATTTGTGTTTTAATTTTACACATCAGCTGTGGGTTCCCCTGTCCTCTCCCCTCCTGCCCCCGCCCCCACCTTCTCCCCAGCCCCTCTCCTCCATTCCCATCTCCTCCAGGGCCAAGACTCCCCTGGGGACTCATTTCAACCTGGTGGATTCAGTACAGGCAGCTCCAGTCCCCTCCTTCCAGGCTGAGCAAAGTGTCCCTGTGTAAGCCCAAGGTTCCAAACAGCCAGCTCATGCACTAAGGACAGGTCCTAGTCCCACAGCTTGGATGCCTCCCAAACAGTTCAAACTATTCAATTGTCTCACTTATCCAGAGGGCCTGATCCAGTTGGGGGCTCCACAGCTTTTGGTTCATAATT
Source organism: Onychomys torridus (assembly GCF_903995425.1). Classification (NCBI taxonomy): domain Eukaryota; kingdom Metazoa; phylum Chordata; class Mammalia; order Rodentia; family Cricetidae; genus Onychomys; species Onychomys torridus. The sequence goes on from NC_050465.1 coordinate 43,151,845, forward strand.
CATGTGTTTCCATTAGTTTGTCCCTGTGCTTTTCCAGTCTTGGTCTCAACAATTCACACTCTTACAGTCCCTTTTCTTTCTTGACAATTGGACTCCTGGAGCTCCACCTGGGGCCTGGCTGAGGATCTCTGCCTCCACTTCCATCAGTTATTGGATGAGAGTTTCATTCTTATCATTAATCACTTCTGCTTTTGATTCTACCCTGTCATTGAGGCCATCCATGGAGCTTTTAAAACTTTTGATTTTGCATTTCTCTGTTGCAGAATTTCCTTTTGACATTTTTATACCTTTCTTTTTTTAAGATTCTACATTTTGATTCTTTTCCATGGAAGCATTTTTGTAATAGCCGCTTTCACGTATCAGGTGATCCAAACATTTGTGTCATTTGGTGTTGGCCTTTTGTCGTTGAAGTTGAGATTTTCCTGAGTCTTGGATGGATGAGTGACTTTTTTATAGATTCTGGAATATTTGGAATACTAGATTACAGTAGTGCGGATCTTAGTAACCTTTCCTGTGCTAGAACTGACCCAGTGCAGGCAGGCAAGAGGGAGCCCTGGGAGAGCAAGAGTACAGATTTCTCGTTGGGATCATTGACATGGCCCAGCAAGGAGTTGGGGAGCACTCATGACAGCCTGACATGGGTGGGAGTCTGGGCTCCCCTCTTAACCTCTGCCAGTCGGTGTGGGGCTCCAAGGCCTTCTGTGCTGTCTGGTTGGTGTCAATTGCTTCTTGGCTACAGGGATTCTGCCTTCCTAGACTCCTCTCCTGAGGGTTCTTTGGCTTTTGTGAGGCTGTTTGCTTTTCCATAGCTTCAAAATGAATTATGCAACCAGCAGGCATCTTTTGGTGTCCTCTTGGCTGTTGAGACACAAGGGGGAAATGAGAAAGACCTGTCTTCTCAAGCTCATAGTACCTAGTTGACGAGAACAGTTGGGAAATGGTGTTGGAAAAGACGTGGTGAGGCGCTAGACCCGCCAAGTCAAGAAGACGATGAGGGAGGAATTAAGAGAGAGGAGAGCGTGGCAAGGGTCAGAGTCACCCAGAAATCCTACAAAGAAGAAGCTTTCACTTGCCTTTGTAGGGGGAGTGAGGTTTTTACTTTGCTTGTGGGTGTTTTGGGGTTTCTGGCTTCTATAGAGCCTATACTGGCACACATGAGGTGCATGATAGCAGTAACTCTGAAAGCCAACTGCTGTTGGGGTGCCTTTACTTGTGCTGAAGTCCCTACTCACTCTGATTTTTATCTCTACCTTTCAGTGACTTCTGTCAGTCTGCAGTGTGTGTGTGTGTGTGTGTGTGTGTGTGTGTGTGTGTGTGTGACAGAGAGAGAGAGAGAGAGAGAGAGAGAGAGAGAGAGAGAGAGAAATAGTGGATTTATTTGGGGATAATATACAAGAAATAGAAATGCAATATGGGAGAGTCAGTCATACAGAGAAGGGCCACCCTATTATCTGGGGAATCAAGGGAAAGGTCGGGGTTTGTTGGTAAAGAAAAGATGATCCAAGTTCCATCCTAAGAAAGTCCAGTGACATTGGCAGCATCACTGGCAGGATGCGGGGACATTCTGACTGGCATGTGTCAATATTTGGTAGATAAGAATTGTAATCTTCGAGTTACATTTGGGCCCTCATCACCTTGGGCTGGGCATGGGAGATAGTTTTAGAATACACACACACAGTCAGTGTTTTCCCCAATAGCCTCTTGATGCCCTTTTTGTTAGGTATGACATGAATGACTCCATTTTTTACAATTAACTGTCATACTTCTTAGATCAGTTAGTATTTAAGGTTCAGGTGAGTAGATGCATTTATTGTGAGGAACATAATATTCCATCTCATCTTGGAACTCGAAGTCTCCAGTCGCAGAATTTTGACTCTAGCAACTCAGATGTCTTTCCTTAGGGCTCTGGCTGCACACACCGACAGGCACGAGATTCCCCTCTGCAATTCCGCTTCCAACCTGAAAGCTGAATGTTGGTGCTTGTCACCCTTCACCGTGTGTGGCTTCTCTGTGTAGAGCTCCCTCGGTGGAGTTTCTGGGTCCTGAGTCAACGGAAGTGGGTGGGAGAGAGTGCCTGGGTTTTCCGTCAGCTTTTGACTTCTAAGTATTCTCCTGACAGGTGAAATACATGTAGGAGGTCAGGAACATTTTTATATGGAAACCCAAAGCATGCTGGTTGTTCCCAAAGGAGAGGATGGAGAAATTGACGTCTATGTGTCCACACAGTTTCCCACATACATACAGGTAACATGCGGTCATTGAGGAGGGGACGTGGCTAAATGGTTTCTGCCAGCAAAATGTACCATGAACAATTAAAACAAAACAGCGTATTAAATACTAAGAGCCACATTAAATTGAATATTGACAGCCATATAGTTTCCTAACTTAGGAGAGGGTTTTTTTGTTTTTGTTTTTGTTTTATTAAAGTAGAGAGAAGTCTTTGTTTGTGGAGCCATAGATTCAAAATGAATTATGCAACCAGCAGGCATCTTTTGGTGTCCTCTTGGCTGTTGAGACACAAGGGGGAAATGAGAAAGACCTGTCTTCTCAAGCTCATAGTACCTAGTTGACGAGAACAGTTGGGAAATGGTGTTGGAAAAGACGTGGTGAGGCGCTAGACCCGCCAAGTCAAGAAGACCATGAGGGAGGAATTAAGAGAGAGGAGAGCGTGGCAAGGGTCAGAGTCACCCAGAAATCCTACAAAGAAGCAGCTTTCACTTGCCTTTGTAGGGGTAGTGAGGTTTGTTAGACGGTGGAAGAGAGGCTACCCCTGGGGGTTCCACAGCACAAACACCACTCATGTATTCGCCTGCCTGTCTCTTCTGAAAACATCACTTGCCTATGTCCCATGTCCCAGGCAACTCACACGCAAGGATGGAGATGATGGCTGTCTGAACTGGTCCTAGGTGAAGGTCAGGGAGCAAAGCGAAGAGATCCGGGAGCAGTGGGAGGTGCTAAGGAGCCAAAGGAGGAGGAGTGTGTGGATGGAAACAGCCACACAGAAGGTGGACCACCAAGAGGGGGCAGATAATTGCTGTTCCACGGCTGTTCTGCTCCATTCCCTGTATGATGGCAGTGGGCCATTTATCTTGGGCTCCCCCTTCATCAAAACCAGTTGTTAAGACAAAACGATCTATAAACATTAGAATGACCAAAAGAGGAACCCACAACCTGGGAAGACCAATCAGTCAGTATTCACAGCAACCCAGAGAGGACATGAAAAGTAGAGCAGGCGAACAGAGATGCTTAGAGGGCCACGACATCTTACTCATGGGATTAGTTCGGGAAGGATACTCTGGCTGAGGTTCTGGCAGGCACAGAACTATCTCACTGCTATAGAAAGAACTAGTTACTACTAACAATGGTTTGGCAATGTCATTCTAGCCAACTATCCACGAGCACGGTTTCGGGTAATGGTAAGGTTATTGGACTTTTTCCTCTCTGTCCTTTACCATAACCACATGAACTTCATGGTTTGTATATCGCATTCAACATTATGGAATGCAATTGTGTAAGTGTTGTGACACTCAGGGGACAATCTTCCTGTTAAGCTTGTGGGTATGGCAGTGATGGCTGGAAGTCTTGCTGAAGATGGGCCGGATTAGTGAAAACTGTTACTGTTCACAGGATATAGTTGCCTCTGCCTTGAAGCTGTCAGTCAACAAGGTCATGTGTCATGTACGGCGTGTTGGCGGGGCGTTTGGAGGCAAGGTGGGCAAAACCGGCATCATGGCAGCCATCACCGCATTCACCGCTAGCAAGTAAGTGAGACAGATCTGTTAAATAAACCGAATGAAACATGAAATCTTAATAGCAGCGCTTGTAATGAGAAAGAATCCAGGCTAAGGTTATACAAGCTCACACATTACAAACCAGCACACCAACAGGATGCCAGCTTATGAAACTTTCGTCTTTTGTTGTCAAGCTATGTAAGAACCAAAATAAGTATCAATTACTGAAAAATATGATGAAAGCCATTATAAAAATATTACAATTCTTGGGCTGGTGGTGGTGGCAGATGCGTTTAATCCCAGCACTCAGGACACACAGGAAGGTGGATCTCTGTGAGTTTGAGGCCAGCCTGGTCTATAGAACAAGTTCCAGGTCAGCCAGGGCTACACAGACAAACCCTTGAAAACCCTTTGGTCTTGAAAAACCAAAATAAATAAATAAGAAACAAACAAAAATGAAATATTATAATGCTTGGAAAGTCAACAAGAAACAGGTCCTGAGTGGGTGGGGTTACTTGTCCCAAGCACTGGGAGTTTGAGCTATATGCTTTATAGATCAGATATGTAACCCACTTATCTCCCAAAATCAATCAGCCTTCCTTTCTCCCCCCCACCCCCTTTCTCTCTCTTTCCTCTCTCTTGAATTAAATAGATACTTTTTGGGTTAAGCTTACATTTATTTATCTCACTGGTTTTAAAGGAGGATCTCAAAACCTCGGGTAGGAAATGCCTTTGGAGCCGCCACACCCGGAAGGGGTAACATTGTTTCAGAATAATAGCTAGCTCACTTGCTTGCTTGTCTCCTTATTCTCTGTCTCAGACATGGCCGTGCAGTCCGCTGCATTCTGGAACGAGGAGAAGACATGCTCATAACTGGAGGCCGCCACCCCTACCTTGGGAAGTATAAGGTGAGCAGAAGAACGAGTCGGGGAAGGATTTGTGTTGCAGATGGAGCATTCTACAAATGCAGACGGCAATGTCTGGCTGCTCTGATGGGGGAAGAAAAAGATCACATCAACAGATGTGTCTTCGTCAGGGTGTCTACTGCTGCGGTGGAGGACCAAGCAACTAGAGAGGAAAGGGTTTATTCCACCCACATTTCCAGATCACAGTCCAAGGTTGAAAGCAGTTAGGGCAGAAACTCAAGCAGGGCAGGATCCTGGAGGCAGGAGCCAATCAGAGGCCATGAAGGAATGGTTTGTTCTCCATGGTCTGCTCAGCTTGCTTTCTTATAGAACCCAGGACCACCAGCCCAGGGTGGCACCACCCACAATGGGCTGGGCCCTCCCCCATCAATCACTAATTAAGAAAATACCTTACAAGCCTTGCTTACAGCCTGATCTTATAAAGACATTTCCTCAATTGAAGTTCCCTTCTCTCAGATGACTCTAGCATGTGTCAGATTGACATGAAAAACAGCCAGGACAAAATGGCGGTCTGTCTTTCTGTTTCGTGTGCTTTGGTTTAATTACTACACGGTTCAATGAGATTTCCTGCTTTGCTCAGAGATGTCAGTGTGAGAGAAAGTACCAGCTAGAATTGTGCATTGCAGAGTGAATAATTGGAAAGCCTGTGACTGCGTATGTCCATGAAAGTAGATCTGATAACCATTCTTTTCATAAAAGGTAAAAATAGAATAACACCTATAACAATAGTGCTGTATGAAATTGCAATTATTTGCAAATGGTTCCTCATTTTTAATATATCAAGCGTATCTTGAAAAACTGTGACCCAGAAATTCCTAGAAAATTTTCTATAGTAGAAAATAATTATCTTTTTGCCTTTTAAAAGACTATTTTACATTTTAAATTTTTCTGACAGCTTTAACAAATAACCCGAATCTCTCAGGATCTGAGACCTTTATTATGTTATGTCTCTTTTAGGTAGCAGCTGTGTAGCCTGAGTAGATTGGGGAGGGAGAATTTGCTCCAATCATTCAGGGCCTTGTTTTTCTAATGGCACCTTTATCTTTTTATACTGCACTCTCTAATGCTGAAACTGCTAGGTGCAGACTACCATTGAAATTCACATTTAGATGAACAAAATACAGTTAAACCAAGATGATGTTCAAGTTGCATTAACAATATTTTGAGTACACAGCGGCCACCTGTAGCTGTTGACTATCATATTGCACATGGAGACATGGAATATTGCATCATGCCTGAGGGTTCTACTGGAGCCTTCTACAGGGACTCTGCGTCCTCCACAGAGCCATCTACACAAGACCATAGGCAAAGGCATACTCATGTGGGACTGGCTTCTGTCCAGACATCTTGGAGGCTGACTTTGCCACCTCGCTGTGGGGATAGCTAGGAAATGGAGTCTTGTGTGCCCAGGTGCCAGCCTAGGGGAGGCTAAAAGCCCCAGAGTAACAATTTTAAATTTGTCCTCACACGGAACAGTGAGACTGAGTCGGTTGTTGATAAGTCATGTACCATAACTGGGTAAGTACTTATGGAGGCTCATGTGACTGCTGTAGACAGGATGGCCTGAGAATGTGAAGATGAGCAGGTGGCCCCAGAAGGAAGGATGAATACAGACAGATAGCAGTTGAGTTGAGACATGGTTGGAGGATATGGAACCAATGAGCTCGGGAGTATACTGCAGAAAATAGAAGAGTATTTGCTGAAAGCCTTGGAACTGCATGATGAAAAAGGCCACAGAACACAGCCCAGAGATTTCTAGAAGAAAAAAAGTCTGGAAGCAGTGATCATTCTGGAAAGAAAATGAAGATCTTGTTTGTGTTAAGTGTTGGGGAAGAAATGAAAACAGGACATTGAAACAGAAATGCCCTTCACCTAAATGTACCTTTAATAAAAAGACAGGACCGTAGTTCCAGAGGCCGTCACCATGGCAGTGATGTTCAGCGACAGAGAGAAGCGTGAGGACAAGAAAGGAGATTAATATGTGTATAGTAATGTCGATGATTTATCTAAAGGGTGCTTGATTTGTGTTGGTCATCGGCTTCTACTTCCACACATTACCTGACTCATTTCCATGTCAAAGACAGCCAGAGGGCGAACACAGTATTCTATTTGCTTTTCCTGTGGCTGTGATAAAACACTCTAAAATAAACTTAAAGAAATAAGGATCGATTTTGATTTGTAGTTGGAGGGTTCTGTGCATCACGGAGGCGGCCGAGGCGACAGGAGTTGCTCACATTGCTGTGCACACACAGAGTCAGGAAGAAGAAAGCTGTGAGAACTGTGCTCAGCTTCTGGTCTCCTTCGATGCAATCCAGAACCTAAGCCAAGGGAATGGTACCACCCACCATTAGGGTTGGTCTTAACCCAACCAAGATGATCCCACCCAGGGATGTCCAGAAACCTGTCTCATAGCAATTCTAGATCTGTTGAACTGATAATTAACACTGACTACCACACAGTGTTTTCTAAGTCAGCTCCATATCCAAGAAACAGCTATCAAACCTGACTCCATGAAGCCTTTCCAAAGTATGACTAAGCAAACTTTATACAGACTTGACCTCTGAAGCCAGGATCAACAGTCAGTTCTCCCTCCCTCCCCCATCCCCAGGTTGGATTCATGAACGATGGCAGAATCTTGGCCCTGGATGTGGAACATTATTGCAATGGAGGGAACTCTCTGGATGAGTCATCATGGGTAAGTATATTAAAGGAAGTTTTCATTTTCCAAAGAATGTTACCTAATAGGAACTATACACTCTTTACATAACATTTACTGAAAGTACAGAGACTCTCATGGCAGAATCTCATAGAGTTACTCCCTGAAAACCACAAGTGAAGCCCAGAAACCTTGGCCAAGCTTGCATCTGTGTTTCCTCTCAATGCTTCCCATAGATGTGAACACTGGACCAAGCTTTCCCAGCTTTGGCCCTGTGGATATTTTCAACTGTGTAACAGGGGCTACCCTGTGCATTGTGAGATAGTCACCAGCATCCTTGGCCTGTAGATGTCATTGGCATGCTACCTCCCAATCTTAGCAGCCCAAACTATTTCCAGACATTGCTAAATATCCACATTTGGTAGAAGGAATGATTTCTTCTGGTTGAGTATTCATGCGTTAAAACAGATATGAGGACTCTTTTTAAAATTTCTACACTATTTTATTCAATAAGCCCAGTGCTTGGGAGCTATAAACATATCCAAGCCTTCTGGAAATAGTTGGAACTTGGGAAAAAAATGCATTTGCTTTAAAGTGTGAAAGTTAAAGGTAATAATTGAGAAGAATTCAAATCCCTTCAAATTATCTTACAGCAAAATATATTTAACTGGGGTGTCACATCTTTCAGCATTTTTGCTGAGACGTGAAGAGGGGTGCTGTTTCCAGCCTTGTTTCATTGTAAGGTGTCTGCACGGTAGGACATGCACAGAAGGCTGAGGCCTTCTCACAGCCATTCTGGGTTTCTCCAGGTGATAGACATGGGACTTCTGAAGATGGACAACGCTTACAAGTTTCCCAACCTACGCTGCCGGGGCCGGGTCTGCAAAACCAACCTTCCATCCAACACGGCTTTGCGTGGCTTTGGCTTCCCTCAGGCAGGGCTCATCACCGAAGCCTGTATCACAGAAGTGGCAGTCCAGTGTGGCCTGTCCCCCGAGCAGGTAACCCTCCTCTAGTCTCGCGCATGAAAGATGCTGACTATCTGAGCTGGGGATGCTTGGGATGATTCAGGTTGAAGACAGAGAGGCGATCCAGAGAGTAAATGATTTGCCTCAGTTTGCCCAGTCAGCTAGTTAAGACAGTCAGGAACCAAGTTTAGTGGTCTTTGTCTTACTCATGCTCCACCTTAAAAAAAACTGGGAAGCACTATTTTTATGAGTGTGATTATCATCTGGTTAGTGAGAAGTTCCCATTAGTTGGGGTTGTGTTGTCATTGCATATTGCTATAACAAAATGTCTGCATATACATACATACATATAGATATAGATAGATAGATAGATAGATAGATAGATAGATAGATAGATAGATAGTGTGTGTGTGTGTGCATATGTATATATGCTTACATATACATGTGTATATATGCATCCATACGCAAACACTTGAGGTCTATCTCACTCAGACTTCAGATGTCTAGGGCCATGGTGCTAACACTGGCTCCGTTCTGATGACTGCGCAGCTGCTGACATTGTTGGACCTTACCCAGAGGGGTCACATGGCAAGACAGGAGGGTGGAGAAAGGTTTGGCAATCAAGCTCACTCTTTGCCAGTAACTCAGTCTCCTGGGAAGTAACCCCTCCCTGGAAGTAATTCCCTCCCTGGCACCTCTTCCACCCCAGGTTCTAGTGCGGGAGTTTAAGTAGGGAAACATGCTGAGCTGTCTCCCCCTTTCATCCTCCTCTGCACTGGGGCAGGGAAGACAAAGGATGAAGAGTACCCTGGAAAACACACACACACACACACACACACACACACACACACACACACACACACACGACTGTTCCCAAGCCTCCTGCCCTCTCTTTGACATCCTTGCAGACGGACCTCACGATCCACACCTCTTTGCCTCCGCTCCAGGAGGCTTGGAGAGTCCAAACCCTCAGTTCATCCACATTTCCCCCTCTTACTACTAAACTCTATGACTATAGGTAGGAGCCATCTTCTTTATGTCTCTTAAACTTGTAGGGGGGGTCCTTGTCCCTCTCTTCCTGGCCATCTGACCACAGCCTCTGTCCTTGTCATGTTTGGTAGTAGGAGGGAGAGGGGGTTTACACAAAGACATCCCTTCCTGTCGAGAATGGTCTCTTAAAATCTACTTTCCCTCCAATGGCACATTGCGTGGAATTCCACTTTTCCTCTCACAGGGGCCTGAGCAATTGCTAGAGGGTTTGCTCAGGGAGAGTGTGTGTTTATCATGTCCCCTATCTGCTTGGAGAAGGAGCTGGCCGTAACTGTGAGGGTTTTCTCAACTAGGAATATAAGGCACTTGGTCTCTTTTGCTCTAAGCTGAAGGGCTTTGTTGCCAGTTCTGGGCAGACAATAACAGTCTACTCAGGGCGTCAGACATCTGGGGATAGAATCTGCTCATTTGTGGTTTCCTGTATGAGACCTGCCCAAGACTGAGCCAGTCAACATTTCATCATGGATCGTAGAAGGAGCTCATGAGGCTTCACCCTGCCTTGAGGTACTGTTGACTGTCGCTGTCGGCAGGGCATGTGGCTTTCTGCAGTGGTGTAACTGCTAGTCGGTTCCCCAGGCTTCAAAAAATAACCTCCTGCCCATGTCTACACAAGCAACTGTAACTATGTGTAGTTGTTTGTACACACCAAAAAGTGCATGGGTGGGGGAGTTTGGGAAGCAGAAAGGTTCCAATGGGACGGGGATGAGGATGGGGGTGGAGGTTGGTGGGGGGAGGTACTAAAAATGGAAATGGGTAATGGAAACAATTAAAATGCATTGTACACATGCATGAATCTCTCTAAGAATTTACAAAGTAATCTCATTTGTCCTTCCTCCTAGCCATCAGTTATATTTAAACAAATACCCCTGCTGATTGGCTTTGGGAGTAAGTGGTCCTGTCTCACCATAGCATCTAAATAACCCAGACTGTACAGCCCGGGCACCTTTCAACAGATGCCCACAAATACAAAAACTGAGAGTCATACCTAGACCATACTGAGATTCATGGAAATAGAGGCCAAGGATTCTGTCCTATAAACTTGCGCAAGAATAGCACAGAAACAAGAGAGTCTAGCATAGTTGATGGGGTTCTGAATGGAGGATGAGAAAGATGTCGTGCTTTGAGAATGGCATGAGCAACAATTAGGAGGAATGTAGGTTGGCCATTTCAGGAAGGGCAGAAGTAGAGGAAAAGGCCATTGGGTGGACAAGACTATGTCTTCTGAGCTTCCCCTCACTTCTTAATCTCCTCTCCTTTGGTAGGTTCGAACCATAAATATGTACAAGGAAATCGATACTACCCACTACAAGCAAGAGATCGGTGCCAAGACCCTCATTGAGTGCTGGAGAGAATGCATGGCCAAGTCTTCCTACTCTCTGAGGAAAACAGCTGTAGGAAAATTCAACACAGAGAATTCCTGGAAGAAGAGGGGGCTGGCCATGATTCCCCTGAAGTTTCCTGTGGGTTTTGGCTCAGTAGCCATGGGACAGGTCAGTTCTTGAAACACAGATGGGGCTGTCACCTGGCAAAGGCCTGGGAAACAAAGGTACTGAGGAATTGTCCTCCATGTTGGATTAGCCATAGGGTGGCACTGCCCTGTGTCAGACCCCACCCAGCTTGTGCTCAGCAAAGCCTGTGTTACCCTGGTACACGGGAGCTTGTGTGCTTGCACTGCCATGTGGGCGGAAGCATTGTTGGTGGGAAGTGGGGGCCGTGGTTTACCTCTGGCTGGTGCTAAGAGGTTGAGATAATTGCTCAGGGCCCTGGATGTTCATGTTGTCCAGTAAGAGATTCCTCCTCCAGCCACTGTGACTTTGTGTTTCTAGACGTGAAGTAGAAATGGGAAATTGTGGGGCACCACGTGCCCTGTTGCCTTTCTAGGTAAGGGCCAACCTAACCTGGAAGAGTAAATTATTTAACTATTTAAACACAACTTTTAGGAGTTGGTTCTCCTCATAACTGTTAAGAGGGAAGACAGGGGGTTGGGGATTTAGCTCAGTGGTAGAGTGCTTGCCTAGCAAGCGCAAGGCCCTGGGTTCGATCCTCAGCTTAAAAAAAAAAAAAAAAAAAAAAGAGGGAGGACTGGGAAGTGTTGCTCTAGCTCCTTTAGCTGACTAAGTAAGTCTTTGCTTAGCTACTAAACCCCACTCACTGGTTCCACCTCTGTTTTTGAATGAAACTTGTGTGTACTCACTGGTGAAGGACTGCTGTGTTCTAGCTTGCTGTATAGTAGAGAGGGGGACTCATTATCTAATTTACTACATATGTCTGTGTGTATTGTACACACACAGAGATGCATCACTTGGCCAATCACTTGGACGTTCCCCTTCTTTTGGGTGAGTCTCATCGAGGAATAACCAGGGGTGGGTGGGGCTGTGAGATGGGCTTTCCTCGGAGCCTATGCTGTGTGTTGAAGGAGCAGAGAAGACCATGAGCAGTGGGTAGGAAGGTCCTTCCCTTCCGTCCATCTTTATCCTTTCACCTAACTGACCCAGCTGAGCTTGTCATCATCCTTAGAACATCTGCATGCAGCTTTAAGTAGCACACGGAGGCTCAGAGGATGGGCACACATGGTTGTCCTGATGTCTCAGAGGATGGTACACATGGTTGTCCTGCTGTAGCTCCTCACTCCTTGCCTGTTTGCACTGGTGAGACTGAACACAGAGAACACAGAGCCACTCAGCCATCTGCACAAGATTTACTCAGATGAGGGAGATAGTCAGGAGGCATGGTTGAGGACAAAGACAAAGGCCCAATTACTGATTGGGAAGGGAGGGGAAACTCCCCTTGGTTTATGCTAGCTGCCAGCTAGCATAAAGATCAGCCAGGCCATCTGTCCTTCAGCAGACAGAATCACAGAGGAGCAGTCGTGGATCCTCTTGAGTCTTGAGATGGAGATCATGTCAGGCTGCCGGTGGGTAATGGTGGCCATTGTCTAATACTTCTGCCACCACAGAACCTTCTCAAAAGGTCATTTGAAAACTAATTACCAGTTACCCACTGTGCTATAAGTCTGCCTAGATTTCCTTTCAGGGCTGAGAGGTGACTGAGCAGTTAGGATCAATTGCTGCTCTTGCAGAGGATGGGGTTCAATTTCCAGAACCTTCGCTGTTTAGCACAGCTAAACTCAGCTTCAGGGCATCCAGCAATCTCTCCTGTCCTCTGTAGGTGTGTGTGTGTGTGTGTGTGTGTGTGTGTGTGTGTGTGTGTGTGTGTGTATCTAACACATACAAAAATAAAACACATCTTTAGATTTTGTCTCACTCTACCCTCAGGCAAACCTACAAAATTTGTGTTCTCATTTTCACGGTGAGAACATGGAAATTCGGGGAGTCTCAAAACCCTGCCCACTGCTCCACAGCTGGTAGCATCCAGGCAGAGATTGACCCTGGTGTCCAGGCAGCTCTGGAGACTGTTTCCCCCAAGCACCCTTAGATGGAAGTGAGGTGGGAGTCAGCTGACCTGAGGAGAGAGGAGGCAAGGGCCAGCACTGCAGCTTCCTCCTCAGAGCTGTGACGAAGTGTGGATCGCCATGCTTTAGAGCTTGCTTAGGGCTGTGTGGAGGGTTGGGGATCTGTCACACACAGAACACCTGCTGGAAAGCGCGTCCTGAAAAGCTGTGTTCTGTGGCAAAGCAAATAGAGGAGGGCACTGGGAATGAGACTCGAGCACCGCCCCTGACACACACACACACACACACACACACCCTTACCCCCTCCCCACAAGCCTGGACTGGTGGGTTTGTCTGTGCTGGCCTTGATCTCATCTCAATGGTGATTCTGTCTGTCTTCTGGCAGGAAACACAGGGGGCTAGCAATCTGTTTCTCAAGATGTTGTTTACTGATTAGGGGGTGGTTAAGGACATTCCTCTCAGCCCATCCCTGGGCAGAGCAACATTTCAGGTTTATGTGCACAGACCCTTTGTTTAACATGCAAAGAGTGTGCACACATAGGTTGCAGAGAAGGGGAAGAACTGTCTGCACACATATTCCCATAGCTGTAGGTCAGCCAGCTTGTGAGAGGCAGAGCAAGATTTGACCTGAGCATGACTCACTCCATATGCATACATGTCTTCATTGTCTCACAGTGCCTTCCCAGACAGAAGCAGCTCTCACCCAGCTGCTCAGGGCTTCCAATGCACCTCACCTACAGATGCTTTCAGTTCCAGACTGTGAGCCCTGAAGGATGCAGGTGGCATCTAGTCAACCTCTACCTTTCCAGGGCTTATCGCAGTGGCATAGAGTAGGGCCCCAGATATGGCCTGGCTGAGGCATTTGGGGACTTTTGAGACGAGAGCTAACTTCTCACCAAGCTGACGAAGTTCTCTCTGTCTACTGGAGAACCATCTGGCTCAGCACTTTAGTTAGGCTGGTTTTGCAGCTGGAGCTTTGTGGAGTTATCTTTTGTGAGGCTAACAGTGAGCCATGTGGTATATCACTTAAAGGAACAAAATTTGACATTTTTAATGGCCGGAGGAGTTTGCAACACCACGTGGAACAAATTACTCAGCAGCCTCTGACACAGAGGCTGTCCTGGAACCTGCAGGGAGTATGCTCTCGCCAGCAGGGTCATGCAGAGGAGAACACATGAAATCCAGTGTAACTGTAGCTTAGCTACTCATACTAAGTTCACCTGTGTATCCCACCCTTGTTCACCAGAGCCAAGGAGACAAAATACAAAACATGTATGAAATAGGTTGAATCACTGTGCTCTTGTGAACTCATGTATCAAAGATCTCGAGCACCTAGTACACCTGAGGCATTGTGTCCAATATGAAGGGATGGCTTAGGATCCATCCTTGCCAGAGTACTGTGAAATGTAATAGACCAAACCCCAGAGTGATGGTTCTGTTTGACACCATGGTGCAGGCAGCCAGCTCTGGGCTCTTGGAAGAGGATTCCACTCCTTATCTTTTATTTGGGAAGAAATGCCAGGAACTTGAAATGGTGTCTCCAAGGGTCACACAATCACAATCTGCCACATCTCTGCATTCCTTAGGTCCACTACTATGGCTTGATAGTCTAAGACTGCCTGTTTGGGCACTGAGTGCCTTTGTCAACACATCACTAATTTTCACCTGTTGACCAGGAAAATGGAGATTGTGTTCACTGTCACATTTGTCTTCCTTGGAATGGTGGTGATTTCAGCTTGTTCACCAGGGTAACACACACCTTCGGATGTTGATAAAGGAGCCATTCTCCATGTGTGGTCCACAGGCCACATGTGGATGTGAAAGTCCTTCTGGTGGGCAAAGAGTTGATCTAGGAAAGCAGTCCTTTGTGTGGGTTTATCTGATGACTGATGTGGAATTCCTGAACTTTGACCAAGGCTGCTTATAAGGAATCTGAGTAATAGAGTCATAGTAGAATTAATTCTACGTTTATGGAGTAGAAATTACCTTATCACCAGAATGTTCTATAGATATTATCTTTACAGAGCCCAGATCAAGCCAGGCACAATGGAGGGTAGGAAGGTTTTATCGTAGCTCAGGGCACAGTCCATCACAGTGGCAATAGCTTGAGACAGATCGTCGCCCTGCATCCACATTCAGGAAGCAGGCAGCAGTGAGTGATGGCACTCTGCTTACTCTATGTAGCCGAGGACCCCAGCCTTTGGAATGGTGCCACCCATGTGAGGGTGAATTTCCCCACTTCAAGCAACCCAAACTCCTGACTCCTCAGTTGGAATGTCCCGAGATGTCTCTCCTCAGTGGTCCTAGGTCCCTTGGAGTTGACAATTTAGATAAACAATCACAGGTAACAGTGAATTAGACTCTGAGGTGAATTCAGCCCAGTAAGAATTGGGAGAAGCCACATGCTCGTCAGTGGTAAAATACATTCACTTTGTCTAGCTGCTTCTGAGTGATGAGCTTTTAATTCTATGCTCAGCTTGGTTGCTTCTGAATCCTTCAGAAGAACTGAACAGCCAGATGACCACTCCAGAGGTCTGCAGGTCTGTGCCAAGATGGTTTTGGTCACTGGTTCTCAACCTGTGGGTCGCGACCCTGCTGAGGGTCCCATATCAGATATCCTGCATATCAGATATTTATATTACAATTCATAACAACAGCAAAATTACAGTTGTGAAGCAGCAATGAGATAATTTTATGGTGCGTGTGGGGTCACTACAACACAAGGAACTATATTACAGGGTTTCAGCATTAGGAAGGTTGAGAACTGCCAATTTAGGGTCATTTTGTAACCAAACAATGAATGTGTCTCTGTGCACCTTATTTGGATTAGCACTTTGGAATGATCACCATGCAATACTTGCTCTGCTGTTGCCTTGGCTCTGGTTGGGCTACACACACACACACACACACACACGGTAGGGCCAGGAGGTGGGGTGGAAGTGTTTTAGTTGCGGCGACATGTCCGGATTCATTAGCACCTTTTCTGACTCAGCTCTTTTCATCCCCTCTTCAGGCAGCTGCCCTGGTTCACATTTACCTCGATGGCTCTGCACTGGTCACTCACGGTGGGATTGAGATGGGGCAGGGCGTCCACACTAAAATGATTCAGGTAAGAACACAAACACTGGATTCTGGTGAGTATGTCCTCACAGATGTGTTCATGAGGGAAGGCTGTGGGCATATTTCTCTGTCCCAAAACAAAAGGGTAGGACGCTGTAAAACTGACAGCTTAAGCTTTAAGCTACTAGCCAAAACTGTGTACTAGCCTGGAGCCTTTTCCTGATGTTATTTCACATGAGAAAATCAACGGAAAAGAAAATGTGTTTGAAACTTGGAGTCCAGAATGGCTACCAGGGTTTTAGAAGAGAGGGGGTTTTTGTGGAGTGTATGGTTCTGCTTCTTCATCCCTGTCATGCATATAAGGCCTGCACACGTGTGCTGTAGCAGCCGGGCATGTGCACAGGTCTGCAACTAACCAAAGAGTCTGAAAAGAAACTTACATTCAAAATTCTAGGTGGTCAGCCGTGAATTAAAGATGCCGATGTCCAGCGTCCACCTGCGTGGGACAAGCACAGAAACCGTCCCCAACGCTAATGCCTCCGGAGGGTCTGTTGTGGCGGACCTCAATGGACTGGCAGTAAAGGTAAAGCCCGCTAAAGCAACATCATTCATTAACCCTTTGGGGCCAAATCCATAGCTGGAGATCAGACGAGAAGAGTCTCATCCTGCTTGTCTCCTCAGTTCAGGGCAGGCGCACTGATCCAGCAGGCAACACAGCAAACACTCAGAGGTTCTGTGCCTGCAGCTTCCCTGGTCAGCAAGTCCTCTTAATTCCACCCCAGACACCCCAGTATTTCCCCCCATCTGTGTTCAGTCAGACTCCTACCTCTTGTCAGAGCCTTTGGGTGACATCCTCGCTCCATCCCAGTTCCATCCCCTCTCACTCTGGCTGCTTGAAGCCTGAACAAATGTGCCCAGAAAATGAATGCTTTGCAACCGGTGTTTGGTGGTGTGCCACAGTCCTTCTGTTAAGTGTTGGCCTAGTGTAGTGTGTAAGGCCATTGCCTTTCAGACCGGTATGGGTCTGACAGGCACTCAGACGAACATCCCTGTATAGACTTTCACGTTGTCCTCTGTTGCATTGATTCCCGATGTCTCTTTGTTCCTGCGTACCTCCGAGGTCACTGTGGGATGACACACCGTGTTGTTTTGACACTGATGATTTCATGACATTATTAGAATTGTAACTTAAAAATCACCTGCAGGATGCCTGCCAGACTCTTCTAAAACGCCTTGAACCCATCATCAACAAGAATCCTCACGGAACGTGGAAGGATTGGGTGAGACTCACTGGTTCTCTGTGAGAAACTAACAAGGGAGAGGAGAGGGGAGAGGAGTAGGCGTGGATTGTGTCTAGGGAAAGGGTGATTCAAAGGCACTGTCATTGCGTAATGACAGCTAAAAGGCCCCTCTGCTCGAGGCACATGGAGATCCACATGTAGTGAGAGAAGTGGTGTGCCCGGGGAGTTTTCTATCACAGAGAAAGATGGCATCCACACTACAACTCCTGCCCTGAGCTACAGTCAATGAATGCTTCATCCTGTGGGACCTAGATGATTTCTGGATAATAGCTGTGCGTTCTTCTCCTTTGGAGTCACTCTTCCAAAATCAAACAAACAAAAATGCTGAAATCGTTCTGTAAAACTCAGGTAGACACTTATTGAGAGACGGGAAACCAGAGGCTGGAGGGGTGGCTCAGAGGTTAAGGGGACATGTTGCTCTTCCAAAGGACCCGGGTTCAATTCTCAGCACCTCTATGGCAGCTCACAACTGTATGTAACTCCAGTTCCAAGGGATCTGACACCCTTTTCCAGTCTCTGCATGTACAGTCACACATGCAGACAAAACACCCATATCCATAAGAATAAAATAACTTATAAAAAACAAATAGGAAACCAAGCATGGGGTGTGTTCTATAAACATCATAGACACCAGTGGACTACAAACATTCACCTGCTTCCTGGCACGCTGGCAGGCTAGTTGGAAAAGACACACAGTCTGTCATCAACTAGCTAACTTTTCAAAATGGCCAATTGGTAGGTGGTAGATGACATGGAGCATACATTCATAAACCCCTGGCACAGCTGTCATGCTGACTGCTCTAGATTATCAGTTCTATAATATCTTTTTTTTTTTCTTCTGGAGCTGAGGACCGAACCCAGGGCCTTGTGGTTGCTAGGCAAGTGCTCTACCACTGAGCTAAATCCCCAACCCCTCAGTTCTGTAATATCAAAGCACAGGTTTGGCAAAGTATGGAGTAGAGTTCTGCTTGGAAAGATTCCAGGCCTGAGGTTGCTCAGGATGAACCTGCATGTTTAGAATGTGGGTGGCTGGATTTGGTCACCAGTATCTCTCCCAAAAGCTCCTGCTATTTCATAAAGGCTCTTTATGTAATGAATAATTATGAAATAAGCTGGGTGGTGGTGTCACACACCTTTAAGCCCAGCACTTGCAAGGCAGCGTTAGGCTGATCTCTGAGTTCAAGGCCAGCCTGGTCTACAAAGTGAGTTAGTTCTAGGACAGCCAGGGCTACTCAAAGAAGCCCTGTCTTGAAAAAACATTATTATTATTATGGAATTTGAAACTTCTAAATATGCTCTGGACATCATTGTTCTTCCCCTGCCTGGTGTTGCCTGAGCCCAGAGTTGAAAATGGCTGTCTGGAGAAATTGCATTCAGGTGTAACTCAGGAACACACCCTCCTTCGCTATCCACCACAAGGTGCTGCCATTGAGCCCGCCTTCTTCCATAATACCATACCTTTCACCATCTCTTTTGGGTCTTTTCACCTAACCTTTGTTTTTCTGTTTAGTAGTCAACCATATGTACTTGCACAGACAGGAGACCATTGGATGTCATTGGCATAATTTAGCAAAATCACTCCACTCAACTGAAACGGTTATAGACAGATACACAATATAAAATTAAACATCCAACCATTGTGTCCCCAAATTGGCCACGTTAATAGCCTAAGTCTTTGCAGATGACTGAATGGATCCCTTTATAAGCAGGACATGGGTGGCCATTATAGTTCAGCTTATGAGCATAACAACGTATCATGGCAGACATTTATGACAACCATGTGCGTCGATCAAATGCTGCCATTACACACAGCGAGCCCTGAATGCTTATGTAGATGGAGGCTGGTGACAGGAAACGTTCACTTGGGGCTTTCCTTGTTATTGCTATGCAAAACTCCTGAGCAATTCTCTCAGGAACCCTCATTCTCTCCTGTTCTGTTCTTCCCTCACAGGCACAGACTGCTTTTGACCAGAGCATCAGTCTCTCAGCTGTTGGATATTTCAGGTAAAATTGTCCCTTTGATCAAACGTCATGGAAAACAGCCATATGAGCTTGAGGAAGAATCTCAGTTCTAGTTGCAATTTTGGCCCCTAACCTGACTCACCCGCTTCAGTTAGCCCTGCTGTTAGAAGAAACAGTTAGCTGCTAGTTCATCCAAGGATCCAAAGTCCTTTTTTGGAGAAAATGGTTCGCACAGGTGAACTTGAATTGAGTGCTGATTCAGATCATACTGTGGCCATGATGTAGCTTTCTGGGAATTAGTGCTTGTAATCCGCAGCCGTGGCTTTTTGTTGAAACTGTAATTTACCCCTAAAGTTAAGAAACAAGAATAGGGATGGAAGTTAAGCCAAAAAATAAGGTAGGCTCCTCTGGTGTTAGGAGAGAGAGAGAGAGAGAGAGAGAGAGAGAGAGAGAGAGAGAGAGAGAGAGAACTAACTGTGGAGCCCTGAGAACCACAGCCTCTAGGAAACCATTAGTTGAATGTTTTCATGGTGACGGCCAAGACAAGGCAAGGTCTTAGCTCATGTCCTCACTTTGCCTGGGACTCCAACTGCCTATCAGGAATAGACACTGGAAGGGTTTTTCATGGCCTCCTCCAGGCTGGCCAGAGAGGGAAGACAGGAGAGGACTTAGAAGGCTGCTGGCCTAGATTTCTTTCGTCTTTGACATTCACCCGGCGTTCTTACCCAAGAGAGGGGGATAGAGCAAGCATAGAGCCTGGAGGTAGTGGCAGCCAATGGGAGCCAGCGGGCCTGACTCCTCACACAGAACTCTGAATCTTGGAGCCAGAGAGAGAAAAGGCGGGCAGATAAGCCCCTTTGAAACAGTGTTGGCTTAAGATGTAGGTTGAACCCCCAATCTGATGACCATGGGAGAGACGTTTATTGGACACATCTGTTGGGCATGTGTTACGTGCTGGCATATCCCTGTACACATGTACTGCTGTGAGCGGCACAGCTCCCTTTGGGCTGGTTTAATCATCATCGTCTGTGAAGGCAGGACTTGATCACTTACCAGTGCTCCTCAACAATTCTGTTTCTTTTCAGGGGTTATGAGTCGGACATGAACTGGGAGAAGGGGGAAGGCCATCCCTTTGAGTATTTTGTGTATGGAGCTGCCTGCTCAGAGGTTGAGATAGATTGTCTGACTGGGAATCATAAGGTCAGTACCACCTGGGAATGTCTTCTGACTACTTGTGAGAGGCTTAAACTCCACACATGCGCCTACTGGACAGAAGCTGGCTGTGTGACGCCGGCACCACGCACTTGCCCTAAGGGTGATCTCTTTGTAGTACTGGGGAAAAATATGAAACTCATCAGTTGCCTTAGTGTTTAATGTCTTCTGTGGAAAACAATAGTCCTTCTTCTTAGGTGTTTTCCTTTTACTGGATATAGGAGAGAAATCTCTTCAAAACATCTGATGAGGGCTTCCGTGTAGACTGTAGCAATCCTGACCCCTTATGAGAAGTGTCTTAGTGTGATGTTCTTGAAGGACACCATAGGTGTCCATACCTTGTTAATAAGGTCCAAGGGTCACCTCAGGACAGGCAGTGGCCAGCCAGGCCCTCTCCTTAGATAGCTGAAGTGCCATTTTATATTTTTGGGGGGCAAGGTGTAGATTCACACTCATGTACACACAGGCACACCAGCTTCAAGGACTCAGCCTTCTTTCCTGTACCAGTAGTGGTAAAGAAAACACTTATTGGCCATTATATATATAATAAACGATCACAGATACATCAAATGAGATTGCAGTAGCCTTCACAAATGCCATGTGACTAAACTACTGGTTTAGTGATAATCTGGGCCCAAACCTACCCAGGAGCAAGCTCCAGCTTTTGATATTTCCAAATACCTTTTGTGTCTATATTCTTAGATAGTTATCATGTATAATTTTTCATTTAACATGTCCTTAGCATATATTTTTGAAGTATAGCCTTATTTTTGAAATGATATATACCTCCCTGCTAGGATATCTTACTTGTCTGGATTCTAACTCAGACTGTATCTCTTTGCGGGGGCTTGGGACTGAGGTAAAGGACTACCAGTCCAAGCATGACTCGGGGTAGAGTAGCTGTCACACATTATGCTGAGAGTTCTTCCATGCTAACTAATCTCTGAATCCCTTTGCCCTCAAATATAAAGTTGGTGGAAACATCCCTGTCTAGATTCTCCTATGTGTTGGTCTTGTTCAGAGCCAAGAACAGTAATAATTAACCTGGTGTCGGTTCAGGATTTTGTTCTTGTTTGTTTTAGTGGAACTGGACCTTTCTGGACTCACTTATGCTTTTGATTCAGGGACCTAAGCTGCTAGACACTCATAGTTGCCAAAGAGACCTGGGACCGTGGCTCTGAGGTCAACTCACAGTTACAGACACCGGGACTGTTATGTAAAGCAGAAGCAAGCTTACAAAGAGAATTACAGCACAGTGGGGCATTCTGGGGAAGTGAGAGGCTCTTCAGAGTAGAGGCGTTTCCAAGAGGGAAAAGACCAGGAAACTTCCTTGGTTTTAACAAGGCCATGGTAGAGGCTGGAGGAAGTCTGGGTAACTGCTATGAGATGTTAGCTCTTTAGGAGTATCACAGGCTGAGTCAATGGGAGATGTTCATGTGCTGCCCACCCAGTTGGGGTGGTTGAAGGCCCCACCCGCCTCTGTCCATCTCCGACACATGCTTATTAGCTGCTGGTCTTGACCATCTGCTGGCTGTCATCCCTGACCGGCATGGCCGTGGCCAGCCTTACCGATGTCTTGCTGGGGCTTAATTCGACTATGTTCCGATCACTTATATTTCCATGACCAGCATGCAGCTCTACCACAACAGAGAGTTAAGTCTCCTACCTGCCACCCAGACTGTAGCTGCAGTCTTCCTTGGTTACCTGATATTTACCAAGACTATGGAGCAGTCTGGGATGGTCTTCTGGGTGGAGGTTTCTTGTGGGAAGCCATCCTTATTACTTCGTCTGTTACAGTCAGTGGCATCAGGCATAGGGATGTGTGGAAGGACAGAGGTTCTTTACCTGTGTTCCCTGAGGGCTTTGGGTGAAGGGCTGGAGAGCAGGCGATGGCAGGTTCGCTGCCTGCTCTCCAGCCCCATGGCCTGTCCCTCCTCTGTCTATTTAGCTTGGTTGTCTCATCTCTCTTACTCAGCATCCTCAGTGTTCCAGACATTGCTGTTTTCAATCCTCCATCGTCTCTTTAACCCAGCCTCTGTTCTCACAGAAACAACAGGGCGGTCCTTTCCCTTGCTGCCTACAGAGACAGCTCTTGCATCAGTAGGAACTTTCAAGATACAACTTGTGTGTTTGAACAGTCTTAAGCCATGTGCAGTATTGATAGCTCAGAGTAGGCACCACCCATAGACAAAAGGCCAGCGTGTGACAGCCTACCAGAAGTTGTAGTTGTTGTTTTTGTTTTGTTTTGGTTTGTTTGTTTTTTATTCTCTGGGGGTCTGCCACCCGGCTCCCAAATAAATACATGGAGACTTATTCTTACTTATGAATGCCTGGCCTTAGCTTGGTTTGTTTCTAGCCAGCTTTTCTAACTTAAATTATCCCATTTCTCTTTAACTGTATTTTGCCTCTGGGCTTTTTATCTTTCTTTATTCTATATATCTTTCTTTCCTTCTTACTCCATGGCTGGCTGGGTGGCTGGGTGGCTGGGTGGCTGGCCCCTGGTGCCCTCCTCTCCTCCTTTTCTTGATCTTCACTCTTTTCCCTAAATTTCTCCTCCTATGTATCCTCTCTGCCCTCCAGTCCTGCACATCCCTCTCCTGCTAGCTATTGGCCGTTCAGCTCTTTATTAGACTAATCAGGTGTTGTAGACAGGCCAAGTAACACAGCTTCACAGAGTTAAACAAATGCAACATAAAAGAATGCAACACACCTTTGCATCATTAAACAAATATTCCACAGCATAGATGAATGTAACACACCTTAAATTAATATTCTACAACCAGGAGTCCTCCTGGAGGCCTGGTTCTCAGCCACTCTCATGTTGGTAAAACTGCCTGAAAAATTTCCCAGATTTTGAACCTACATCTATACATTAGCTACCTATCGCCATCTAACAAATTGCCCCCAAATTAGCAACAGAAAATAGTAAATGCTTATTGGCTAACACCACCTCTGAGGGCCAAGCAGCTGGGTCAGTTGTAGTTTATCTAGGTAACTCCAGCTCAAGATTTCTCATGAGGTGATGGCCAGGCACTTGGTGGGGGCTACAGTCATCGAATCTGCTTCTAAGCTCCATCACACAGCTGTTAATGGGAGGCTGTGGTTTCTCCATGGCTGCTAGCTGATTGCCTCCTTTCCTTGAATGATCTCTTTGTCCACTTAGCGCCCCAAGGGCACAGTAGCTGACTCCCCAGAGATGTACAGGCCCCAAAGAAAGTTGAAAATATAAACACGTTGGAGGACACCTGAAGCAGAAGCCTGAAGCAGAATCTTGTTTCAGTGTGGTGTGCCACTGTTTCTGCTGTGGCCTAGTGGTCACAATGACTGGCTTTGACAGAGATTGGTAGAAGGGGCATGCACAGGCTGTGAATCTCAAATATCATTAAGCACCCTCTTGGTAGTAGGCTACCACAGCCCAGACCCGCTCTCCAGTCCCATCCAAATACAGTGACAGAGAGCCATTAGCCCATGTCTTAGAACCTTCACTAGCATTAGACATTAGAATGCCCCTCTTCATCTCCCGTGGAGGCTGCTTGTCTCCTAGAAGAGCCATCAGGCTAACTAGTATCAAAGAGAACTTTTCATTTAATTGTGTCTTGCAAAAAAGAAGGGTAATTATCTGAACTTTTATTGAAGTCAGACATTTTGGATCATTATCTAATTTTCTGCAGAAAATTGCTACTTGCAAGTCTGAGACCAAATGAGAAAACTGGTGCATTTTCTTTTCTTTTCTTCCCCCCCCCTTTTTTTTTCAAGACAGGGTTTCTCTGTATAAGAGCCCTGGCTGTCCTGGAACTTGCTTTGTAGACCAGGCTGGCCTCGAACTCACAGAGATTTGCCTGCCTCTGGGATTAAAGGCGTGCACCGCCACTGCCCGGCTGTGTGTTTTATTTGTTCCTTAACGATCATCAGTAGAGTCTGTTAGCATGGTAGAAACCATCATTCACGTCAAAGAATCTACAGACTTGTGGGAAACCATCATTCACGTCAAAGAATCTACAGACTTGTTGGAGGACAGAGGTGTTACCAGCACACAGGCGGGGCCTGCTGTCCTCTGCATGTTTAGGTGATCAGAAAGCAAGTCTTAAGGGTGGATTTGTTCTTGTCTCCACTGGGAAAATGCAAGCTGACACTTCCTGAACTCCATGGTTCAGTAAACGTCACTGAGCTGGATAGACTCCGTGTATTAGCTTGGATAGGAGCCATAGAGTTTTGCAACAGGGGTTTTGAAGACCAAAGATAGAGGCTTTTGTTATTTCACTGTTTGTTGTGGTAGATTAAATTTAGTCTCTTGCAACATCCAGCTTGAAGCTAATCAAAAGCAAATAAAGTCTTTTATTTCCTTGGAAAACAAATAGTGCTTAATCTGGGCTTGAGAGTATTTGTGTGGGGGCTGGAGAGATGGTTAAGAGCACTGACTGCTCTTGCTGAGGATCCAGGTTCGGTCCTTAGTACCCACATGCTGGCCTACAACCATCTCTAAGCCCAGTTTCAGGTGATCTGGCACTCTTCTGGCCTCCATGAGCATCAAACATGCACAGAGGGGCCATGATACTGTAATATGAAAGGAAAAGGACCCTCAAGACTAAGTTCTCAGCACAAAGGACATTTGTCTCAGAGAGAAAGAAGGCAGGGAATAAGAGACAAAGACAGGAGACAGAGGATGAAGGAGAAGGGGAAGGGAACAAGGGTGAGGGAGTATTTGTCCCAGAGGACAAAGGACTGCCTCTGGATAGAAGGGGGACAGACATGTCCCATAGGAAAATGGCGGTTTATACATATACAAGGGGAAACCCCATGTTAGGATGAAGTATTGATCAGGTGAGCCAATGGGAGGTTTTGATTGCTGGACATTAATAGTTTGACAGCTGAACCTTGGTAGTCAACCTCAGGAGGAGGAAGTGGCCCAATAAGGGAATATACCTTGGTGGCTAGCTACAGGAATGTAATCTAACAGTTTTTACCAAGGCAGAGGGAGTCAGGGAGAAAGGCAAGGCCTGTCAGAGCCATGCCAGCCACACTCAAGCTAGTCAGAGTCTCTTCACATAGATGTAGGCAAAAACTCATCAGCATGAAATAAAAATAGATAAACCTTTTTTTTTTTTAAGAAATGCATAATGAACTGGGAATGGAACTCAGTTGGTGGAGTATTTGGCTAGGATGTCTGAGACATTGCATTCAGTCCTTAACACCACATAAGCTAGACATGGTGGTGCATGCCTTTAATCAGTGGGGAGGTGGAGGTAGGGGAATCAGAAGCTAAAGGTCATCCTTGGCTACATATCACATTCAAAGCCAGCCTGGGCTACATGCGACCCTATGTCAAAAAACAGAAGTTTTTAAGATAATAAACTTGGTCACATAATAAAACTTTTGTTGCTTCTTTATCATGAAATAACATGGTAGGCCCAAAGAAAGACTTTATCCCCTACCTGGCAGGAGGCATTTCTCAGCTTCTGCATTAATCTGTTTTTTCTAGACTATCAGAACAGACATTGTGATGGATGTTGGCAACAGCATAAACCCAGCCCTTGACATAGGCCAGGTACGTGTAACTATTTTGCCTTGTTTCCTGTTTGTGGGGCAAAAAAAACTTCTGTGAGGTCTGAAGAGGAAACAATCACCTGCTGGTCACCTGAGACCCCTTACCCTAGTGTGCTGGGTCTGTTTGAGGTCAGTCTGTGAAGGGTTTCATTTGCCTTATTGGAGGACTCCTCTAGAGTATCATTCCAATGGCCAAACCAACACTAAAACCCAGTCCTCTGACTCGGGATATATAGAAATGTTTTTAGATGGACTCCTGGAAGGCCCTTGGAACTGCGGTTCTCAGGTCAGACAAGTAGCGTGCAGTTGAAATGCTCTTGGGTGTATTGGCTCATGGGTAGTAATGCCTTCTTTTCTCTCAGGTTGAAGGTGCGTTTATTCAAGGAATGGGGCTCTACACGATAGAGGAGCTGAGTTACTCTCCTCAGGGTGTTCTGTACAGCCGTGGCCCAAACCAGTACAAAATCCCTGCCATTTGTGACATCCCCACAGAGATGCATATTTCCTTTTTGCCCCCATCTGAACAATCGAACACCCTGTATTCATCTAAGGTGAGCTGTGTTCGATGACTAAGTCCCTGCTTATTTGATTTCTGTAGGGTGGAGAGACGTTGGTCTGCTTGGTGGTTTGATGTCTTTACTGTGATTATAGGAGTCCGTATTAAACATCCTAGTTGTAAAGTAACTTAACGGCATGGTGAAATGCTTCAAATATTCCCAATCTGCCTAACATGAACTATCAGATTCCGTTTGATATGACTTTGGATATTACAGCCATCATCTTCATGCCTGCATGTGCTTGCTTCATCTGAAGTCATTTTCTTAAGCTAGATCCTAAGAATAGTAGGATCAGTGGTTAAATTACTTTTTCAATAACAATTGACTTACGGTGTTCTGTGGGTTACATATGTATATAATTAACAAATACTGCATTATGTACACATACAAGTGTGCCTGTGTATTCAGAGAGGAAGGGGCAGTTTGTGTCATAACCTGCCTGGCTCATTTTTTTTTTTCTCCAGGGTCTGGGAGAGTCTGGGGTGTTCCTGGGATGTTCGGTATTTTTTGCCATCCATGATGCTGTGAGCGCATCACGACAGGAGAGAGGCATCTCCAGACCATTGAGGCTCGGGAGTCCACTGACCCCAGAGAAGATCCGAATGGCCTGTGAAGATAAGTTCACAAAAATGGTATGTTACACTCCGGAGGAAAATAACGGAAAGTCCTTCATTTCTGTCCCCTGGCTTTATGGCTGAGTTTCTTTAACCCACTGCTGTGGTTTTTCCACAAAGAAGAAAAGATAACACGGGACTCCTCAGGGCACATGGGAGGGATGGAATGGCTCTTGAACTTGTGCCCCTGGGTTGTGTCTTTTCCTCAGCCTTGCTTGGTCTCCTGTGTGCTCAGGCCCTTATCACTTGGAGGGAACAGAAGGCTCATTCTCTCAGATTTATGTTTCCCCTGCGGCCTGAACCCAGGACACCCAGCCAAGAATCAAGGTCACTCTTATATCTCCCCACTGTCAGCCATGCAGGCACTGGCAGTGTGATGGCAGAACCCTCCCACAGTATCATTCCTGCTGGGCACACACGCCAGTTCTCTGGGCATCTGTTCAGCAACATGATTTGCCACCCAGTTTCCTCTCTAGCTACAAGACAAGTTTCCTTCTCTTGTGGGGGAGAGGTATCCCTCCTTCATTCCTTCCGTGCAGACTTTGCAGAGTATCCTGGACCCCACACTGGGGAAACAGACACTGATTCCATGTTTCCTTAGTCTCTCTCCACATGGAGTTGAAAGCTCTCCATCCCTCTGCTAGACCCTCTCCAAGGTGCCTCTATATATCCCATGGTGGTGTCCTCTGATCTCTCATCGACCCTGCTGCCTGTGGTGGTTTTCGCCTTCACTATCTTCTGTTAATTTTGTTTGTTTGTTTGTTTGTTTGTTTGTTTGTTTTTGGAGACAGGGTTTCTCTGTGTAGCTTTGCACCTTTTCCTGGAACTCACTTCATAGCCCAGGCTAGCCTTGAACTCACAGAGATCTGCCTGCCTCTGCCTCCCGAGTGCTGGGATTAAAGGTGTGTGCCACCACCGCCCGGCAATTTTTTTAAACCTAAGTCACAAGCGTGTTTCTAGGCTACAAGCATCCAAATTTGCTCTTTCCTCCCAGATTCCAAGAGATGAACCCGGATCCTACGTTCCTTGGAACATACCTGTGTGAGTCAAATGTGAACTCTGGAGGGACTGGGTCAATGCTGCTGCAGAATGCACTTCCCGGTCTCTCTGCTCAAAGACTCGAACTACAAAAGCCAGATTTTCACAGCCCAGAATCATCCACAGCGTTGCTTTACACAAAGCTGATTTGGAAGTTTCGCGTCAGCATACTCCAGACATACCTAAGCAATCACAAATCATATTTTAAATTGCACAAATATTAAATTGTTTCCTCTGAGGTGGTTTCATTCATTCATTCATTCATTCATTCATTATTCTTTCCTTTGGATATGACCACTTGTCTGTGGCTCACTTTTGGTTTGTATACATCAGCAAAAGTTATACTATCCAGTGAATAACGATTTTATAAATAATTTCTTCCCTGTTGTGAACCGTAAATTCATTTTTTTTCATTTGTCCCTGAGAGCCAGCATCCCACTTTCCTTATCATGACAGATATGGGCCACATATCTAAAGAGTCTCTGGGACCACTGGGGTCAGGAGGAGAGAGATAAATGAACTTCATCAAAACCACAAAGGTGGCAACCACATTCCCACCACTCAGGAGAGTGAGGCCAGAGGGTCTCGAGTCCGAGGCCAGCCTGGGCTACATAGCAAGACTCTGTCCCAACAAAATAAGGGCTAAGGATATAATTGGTGATAGAGTGCTTGTCTAACGTGTTCGGGGCCCATGGTTCATTTCCAGCATAGGAGAGAGAGAGACAGACAGACAGACAGAACAGGAGAAGATATTGACAAACACATGACAAAAGTCTTGGGTACTGAACACTTAAAACCTAGTAGTTAAAGAAGAAATGACTCTTCAGTTTGTTTGTTTGTTTTTTTAAATGGACCAATAAAGTGAACAGAGATGTTTAAATGACCAATCAGCACATAAGATGCTCAGCCTTGTTGTTCCTTGAGAAATGTACATCAAAACCGTAGTGAGACCCATTCACATCCCCTGTAGTTGGAACGATGGAACGGCAGGTGTCAGCAGGACATGGAGACTAGTAGGTGTTAGCAGGACTAGAGGCTCTATCCATTGTTGGAGTGGTGTACACGGCACAGTCATGGGAGAGCAGTCGGGTGGGTAAAAAGTTAAACTGAATTCCACACGATTATTACAGATTTAAAACACGTTCACAGGAACATCTACATACACTCAGCATTGTTCACAATACTCCAAAGGTAGGAAAATGTCCCACCAACTGATAACATTTAATAAATAAAATACAGTACAATCACAAAAGTGAATTCATTCAGTCCTCCTAAGGCTCTACACTACAGCACATTTGAATGTTGAAAGCATTATTATAGAAATGAAAGAAAATACACACAAAAAATGGCTTTCATAGTCCATCGATACAAAAGGTCTCAAATTGGCCAGTTGTCAAGGATGAAGTGGATGCGTAGTTGCTAGAGTCTGAGGGAACAGAGGAGCTGGAAGTAACCGCTCATAGACATGGGGTTTCCACTGGTGGAGATTTATGGATGAAAATCAACTGAATCATATACTTTGTTCTAGTTTGCCGTCTGTTACTGTTATAAATACCAGGACCAAAAGCACCTTGGGAGGAGAGGGTTTATTTGACTTGCACAGAACTGCCCAGTTTGTGAACACATCTACACAGTCTCTCTTCAGAAACAGTTCTTAAGTGGCCTCTCACTGTGTCTTCTGCTACTGTTACTGCAAGCCACCTGCATTAGACTCTGACGCCTGCAGTCATCGCCTCTGGTTTTTCTGGCATCCAGTTTTGTTCCCCTTCGAAACTGTCCTTCACATCAAAGTCAAAGTCTTCTATTCGTTTATGGATACACATCTCCGAACATTCTGCACACATACACAGACACACGTGCACATGCTCCGCTCTTGCCTAGCGACCTCCAGTGCGTCCTGTTCACCTCATGAGGATCTTATCCTGGATCCCTAAGTGCGTATGTGCGCTGTGTGAGTTAGCCCTTGTCGATCTGCCCAACCTTGTCTCAGGATCCCCTAATCTGTCATGGGGAACCTGTCTTTCATTTTGGAGCCCCTTGCCTCTTTCCTTTGTCTGGAAAATGCCTCACTTCCACCCCTTCTTGTGCCTGCCTGCCTGCCGCTCTGCAGTGCTTTGTGTTAGGAGGCAGTTCACGAGGCATGTGAGCCCAGAGACAGGGGGACGGACAGATGGAAGTAAAGTGCAGCAGCATAAAAGGGGGAAGCAGGCACGTGAGCAAGCACCCAGTCACACATCACCCACGTCAGCATCCCTCCCTTGGCTCACACCTCAGCTCACACCCCAGCGTGCAGCAGGGTGGAAGATCCCTGGTGACAGAGTCAGGAAAACAGGAAGAGACTGAGCTTGGTTCACAGGTTGGTTGGCACCAGATGTAGGTACGGATGGGATGGCAAGTATGCGTCGCCGTCTCTCTGGCAGCTGGTGAGGGGCGCGTTTTCCCAATGGACAGAGTTAGAGAGAACACCTGGTTATCGCCTTCTAGAAAATGCAAGTGTCCCGTGGATAGAATAACCATGGGGTGACAGATGGTTTGGCCAGGTGTTCGGAGCAAGAGAAGAGACAGGTGGGGGAGTGCAGAGAAGAGGGGTATAAGTGGGTGAGAGTGAGCCCGATATGTGAGGATTTTTATATCACAGGTGTCTTAGTTTCCTTTCCATTGCCATGATAAAACATCATAACCAAGGCAACTTATAAAAGAAAGCATTGAATTCGGGGCTCATGGTTCCAGAGGACAGTAGAGTCCATGACTATCATGGCAGAGAACATGGCAGCTTTGGAGCAGTAGTTGAAAGCTTAGATGTTGAGACAACATACATGGGGGGGGGGGCTGACTGGGAATGCTGTGGTCTTTTTAAACCTCAAAGCCCACCCCCAGTGACACATCTCCTCCAATTAGGCCACACCTCCTAATCCTTCCCACACAGTTCTGCCAACTGGAGACCAAGCATTGGAATATATGAGTGTATGGGCCCCACCCCACACCCCGCTCATTCAAATCACCACAATAGGTAGACACCCAAAAGAAAGCTTCCATGATAAAAGGTAGCAAACTGGCAGCTAGACAAAATGGCATGGCCTCTCTCCTCCTCAGTTACCCCAGTGCTGACACAGGGTGTGATGGGGTTATGACAACCATCGCCATCCCAAGTACTCACATTTACACTCAGGGTCTTAAGATCTCATGAAACACTGTGTCAGAAGAGTCTGCAGTGAAGTGTGAGTATGGAGCCCGCACACATCATTCGTGCTCTGTGCTACTAGATGCAGCTGAGTCTCACAGCACTGGAATGGCCTAGCAGAGACCTAGCTGTAAGTCAGCAGCAGTCCCGCCTCTCGGGGTGCAGGTGTGTGATGTGAAAGACTATACAGCGTTCTGCCTCAAGAAAATAGGCTAGCGGAAAAGAGTTGAGCGTTTATAGATCACGCAACTATCCTTCATGTGTTTAAAATTCCCCAAAGAAGAAGGCAAAAAACCCTGGCAGAAATCAAAGGACATGAAAAGAAATAGAACTATTCATTAAATATATAGCAACTGGTTAACCTCCCGTAAAAAGAGAAGTGCCAGCTGACGGTGAACCACCCTCAGATGCTGGGGAAGGGGACAGTGTGGAGACCAGTGTGGTGGAGCTGCAACGGGCACACCCTGTCATATGTGACATATATGGGACGTGTCGCTTGGGAAGGAGTCACCTCCAGCAATATACTTACTTCCAAGCCAGAAATTCCAGTTCTGAGAACTTGCCCCTCAGGAATTCTTTGCTCAGTACCTTCTTCCCCAAGCGTCCCCTTCCCACTACCACATGACTTACTCCAGTACCCCCCCTCCCCACCAAACCCCTTCTTTAAAACCGTTTTCTCCTGTTGTGGTTCCTTCTCTGGCTTCAGGACCCACACACTTCCACACAACTACACATGTGTGGAAATCAGATGATGCAAGGGACTGTCTCTGAGAGAGAATACCGTCACACAGATGAGGGGCAGGTTAACCAAAGCAGGCATGAAATGCCGGAAGGAAGCCGCTTACTCTGTGTCCTAATTTTAAAATAAAAATTAGCAAGAATAAAACCAGAAACAAATGAACAAACAAAAACAAAGCAAAACAAACAAACAAACAAAAACAAAAAAAAACTCTTGCTCAAAATAAAAGGAAGGACAGCCAGGCATGGTGGCTCACACCTTGAATCCCAGCACTGAGGAGGCAGAAGGATCTTTGTGAGTTTTAGGCCAGCCTGGTCTACAAATCCAGTCCCAGGACAGCCAGGGCTGTTACATAGAGAAACCCTGTCTCAAAAAAATAAAATAAAATAAAAATTAAAAGAAGAGAGAGGAAGGAGGGTGGCGGGTAGTTGGACAGGTTGCCTCTAACTATGCAAAAATCAAGCTCAATTCCCACTGCAGCATATTTTAATGTCGTGTGTGTGTGTGTGTGTGTGTGTGTGTGTGTGTGTGTGTGTGTCACCCCTGGCACTGGAGTTGCAGGAGATTGAGTGCTGCCCAGCAATGCAGCAAGTTCTATAAACTGCTGAGCCCTCGCCTGCCCTGCGGCGTATCCACAACTAGAAATCTGAACCCAGCCCACAGTGTTAAACCCACAGGTGACCGCCGAGCATGTTTGGTGACAACATTCATTGGGTGCTTCCCCTGGCGGCTGCTGATTTCAGGACTCTCCCTGCCTTGGCTCCCATGATCCCTACAGCAACCCTGAGCAATAAGCTATTATTTTGCCCAATTCACAGAAAAAAACCACTGAGGCACAGCAAGCCAGAGCAACTTGAGGGGAATAAAGCAACTTTTGAAGCCATGTGAACAGTTTGATTTCACCTTTTAGAAATTAACAAAAATATTGCTAACACTCTAACAAAAATAATGCATGTAGACATTTATATGTACTCTCAAGTTCCCTCTAAAAACTTCGGCAGACCGCAAGAATCGGGTTGTAAAATGCTGGCAGGGAGAAATTTTACTTTTTTTTGGCTTTTCACACTTGTGCCATTTCTTAAAGCATTCTTTTTGCAGTGTAAAGACAAAATTAGCAAACAAGGACACTTAGTGCCCAGACACTGATCTCCTCACCGACCGACCGCAGTAAGCTCACGTGGGAAAAGCCCTCCAGCGGCTTGCCCCTGGGGCAGGGAGAAGGGTGTACTGAGCTTGCACTTAGCCAGGAGGGGGCCTCCAGGGTGGTTAAGGAAAGAAGAAAGTGGAAGAAGGGCAGAGGAGAGCAGTGGAGGAGGTAGGGAGCTCTGATGGGGCAGGGCTGGGTGGGAGGAGTCCACAGACAAAGCCACAGGGCACATGAAGCCCAGATCCTGCAGGGGCTCTTCACCCTCCTCAGAGCACAACAGTTCTTCCCAGAGAGACGGGTCTCGGGCACAGGAGCTTTAGACACAACGGCACAGGACATGGGATACGGTCATCAAGTCATGTCTCGTTCTAAGGAGTCAGATGAACTTGTTTTCTTCGTGAATGGAAAAAAAGTAAGTGCTCTACCCTGTCACTAATAGCTGCACACAAGAAACGCTGGTAGAAGCCATCTGTTACCAACTTTGCCCAAACGAAGGTATTGGGTGGAGGGTGTGTGTGAGGGGTGCTAGATCTAGCGATCTGCCATGCTTCCTGGGGGAGAAGGGAGGGAGGAAGAGAGAGAGAGAGAAAGAGCCGACAACATGTGTGGAATGTGTTAGGGCTAGCAGAGGGAAAGTGTCCAGTTATGTGTCTCCAGAGCAAACCTCACCACGTTTGAACGTACCTAAGCATTAGGCATTGGCTTTCACTGGGTGCTTCCCTTTCTGCAACAGGATCCTCTCTTTCTTCCTCTACGCCTCCTTTTCCAGCTCCAGCTCAAACTTCTATGCCACCCAAGCAGTACTTTCACATGTATGCACACACACACACACACACACACACACACACACACACACAGACAGAGAGAGAGAGAGAGAGAGAGAGAGAGAGAGAGAGAGAGAGAGAGAGAGAGAGAATTCAAGGTTTCCAGGTCACTGGCAAATAATTATAATACAAATGGAGGAGAAAAACGTACTGGAAAGCCAGAAGAGAACTGTTAGTGTAAATGTTAACACTTTACACCTTTAAGAATGGATTCGTGCCTATTATCCCAGAATAGCAGGAGGTTTGAGGCCACCTTGGTCTGCAAAGTAAGTTTTGGGACATGAAGGACTATGTGATGAGACTGTCTCAAAAGTAAATCTGAGCAAGCGAATACACAAATGAGGGGTCTTAACTCACCCAGGAGAACAAGCAGAAGTGTCCTCTCGTCCCTCTATCCTGACCTCTTGAGACCTAGACAAGACATAAATGTCGGCAATGCGCCCTTTGCATATATGCTGGATGGCCTTGACAATCGTGTGTGATGTGAAACCCAACACCCTTGTTCTCAGCACTATTGGCACAGAGAAAGGGCAGTCAAAGTTTAAACTGGGCTTATGGTGTTGTGGCTTTGGGCTGTGGGCTGTGGGCTGTGTGTGGGCTGTGGGCTGCTCTGTGCCCTGTGCTCTGTGCTCCTGTGCTATGTGAAGGTTCAGGGCGGTTGCACAGCATGCCCAAGGTCACTTGGCTAACAAATACGGGAGAGACCTTGGCTTTCATCTCTGGGCTCCTTTCCCTGGCTCTGTGACCTCCTCCTGGGGAGAGGGCCATTCTTCTAGAACACTGATGTCAAAGGGAGGGCCTGGAGATTTGCATGAAGAGCTTTCCTGCAATTGCCAGAGGAAGGCAGTTTGTCTACCACAGCCAAACTCTTGTTTTCTTAACTTCTCAAAGCTGGATGGTGAACACAGACCAAAAAGCATGCTTAGACGGTGGTGATAAGAATTATAACCCTTAGTTTAATTCTTTATATTTTGTTGTTGTCCACCCCCACCCCCCCACCCCCAAGCTGAGGACTGAACCCAGGGCCTTGTGCTTGCTAGGCAAGCGCTAAATCCCCAACCCCAATTCTTTATCTTTTATTATACTGTAGGAATGCAAGAATTTTTAAAATACTTGGCCCTTCAATTTTTCCGCCTTTTTATTATTTTCTTGACCCCATACTGTGCTAGACTTCAAAGACTTGTTGCTCCTCCTCTGGAACAAAGCCAAGCATTTACTTGTCAAAGTCTGACCAAGTATCATACAGCAGCGTATGATTTTTGTCACTGCAAAGAGTGAGGTTTAATCAAGTCAGGCAAATAAGATGAACAAACCTGTTCTAAAGCATTCTTACTGTTTGGAGATCAAAATGGAAACTGCCTCTACTTATATAATCATGTCCCCTGTACAGGTCGTCGAGAGGAACGCAGACCCTGAAGTTAATCTGTTGTTCTATCTGAGAAAAGTCAGTATCCTTTTGCTTGTTTGTGAAAACAGAACACCATTTCCAACTCTGGGAACTATGGTCTCTCTTGCATTTACAGAACTGTTTCTGCCTCGTTTCACGGAGAACGTTTTGCTTGAGTGTAGGGATAGCGAAGCTTCTTGTCTTGTAAGCAGGACTGGGAGTGACAACAGTTCCGAATGTATGCAAGTCTAAGGATCCCCTGGGATGGTGGTTAAAATGTGAAGTTCAGAAGCAGGAAAGGGCTCAGTGGGGAAAATGCTTGCCAAACAAGTGTGGGGGCCGGAGTTTGGGTCCCCAGAAACCACACAAAGCCTGGCATGGTAGTGCCCATCACCCAGTGTTCTTATGGCCAGACAGAGGGTGAAGAGAGTGGAGTTTCTGGATATTCAAGGGCTAGCCTGGGGTTAGCAGTACAGCAGTGAGCAAGACACTGTTTCAAGACATATTCTTAAAAATTTCTCTGTATGTATGTATGTATGTGTTGTATGCGTGTGTGTGTGTGTGTGCATGCATGTATGTGTAAGTGTGCATGTGCATGGATATGTGTGTGCATACATTCGTGTGTGTATGTGTATGTGCATGCACGTACGTGTGTGTGTGTGTGTGTGTGTGTGTGTGTGTGTGTGTGTGTGTATGTGAGCATGTGCCTTTGTGTGTGTGTTCTTTCCACTTTGATATTTCACGCCCACATAACTAGCTAGATATGCTGTTCTTACCCATTGATGACTCAGTCCTGTGACTGGGGAGACACAGAACATAATGTAGAAGACAGACGAATGTATTGGAGGCTGACAGGGCACTCCCAGGAGTGAGAGTGATGAGTGACCAAAGGGACCGCTGTAGAGGGAAGTACTTTCAACGGTGAGGGTGGACAGTGGCCAAAAGGACCATGTGCCAATGTGCGTGTTTAAGTGGGTTGTTATATTCTCATCTTCGTGTCTCTGGAGCAGACAGTTTTCTGAGGAGCATTTCCCAGTCCAGGTGATTGACAGGCCCATTTGGAGTAACTGCTGAAGGAGCTATGTCTTTGCTCTTTATCAGAAAGCTAATAATAATCATATAGTCTCCCTGGTAGTTCATAAAAATCGTGTCTCCACATGGGGTCAGAGCTACAATACAGATTTATTTATTTATTTATTCACCAAAAATCATATAACAGAACAGGTTAAAAATAATTAAGAGAAAATGGGGGGGGCTCTATAAAATGGCCTGGCTTAGCCTGGGGATGGAGCTCAATTGGTGTGGTACATACCTACCATGCACAAATCCTTGGGTTCAGGCCCAGCACCACACATAAACCAGGTGTGGCAGTACCCGCCCATAACCCCTGCACTTAGGGGGTGGAGGCAGGAGGATCAGAAGTTCAGTGTTACCTGAGACTCTGTTCTAAAAACAAAGTGAAGAAGAAAGAGGCTCCACTTTCCCGGGAGGAAGTAGCTTGCGCAGGATTCGGGAAAAACCTGCTCCGTCTGTTTGCCTGACCTTCATCTGCACTCCAGTTCTCTTCTCACACGGTATTTTAAATGCTAAGGGCATTAAGATGGGGCAATTGGGACATTTCCCCTTCCTGAAGAATTGCCGCATCAGCAGGACCGTAGTAACTGGGCCCCAAACTGATGATGAGAAAGGGATCCTTCCTTGGTGACCCAGAAGCATGCTCATTTCTTTTGTTGCAGACTTTATCGGCGTTGTGCGCATCATATGTAATAATGGGTCTACTATGATATTTCCATACATCTATACTGTCCTTTGAGTCACCCCATTACCCTCCCTGTACCCTCCCGCTCTTGACCTCCTCCCTCTCCCCAGCTCCCTCCTCTTCTGCTTTTGTATGCATATTTTCTTTTCTATGACTCAGTGCGCCTCACGAGGGTTGCTTACAGGACCATGGATACAGATTATCTACCAGAACGTGGACACCTTAACCAGTGGCTTCTTCGCCCCTGAGGAAAACATCTCTTCCTCACCTGTCAACCGTTAACTGTCTATAAATCCTCAGAGGTGTGATGCTGCATGAGACATCCCATCCCCCACTATAGAATACTGATGGTACCACTCTTGTGCAGGTCCTGGCAGGTAGTCACAGATGCTCTCTGAGTTCAACAGCCATGTCATACCCAGAAGACAGCTTCTTCCACAATGTTCCGTAAATCTTAGAGAGGGTGATATAGATGTCCTACCTACAGCTTAGCATCTAACAGTCACTTATTTTCATCACTTTGACCAACTATGAGTCTCTGCAGTTGCTGCTGCCCATTGGAAAAAGAAAGAAAAAAAAAAGAACCATTTTGGACCAAATCAGACAGCAGCATTAATCTATGGGCACAAGCAAAGTTATTTAGAAGGCAGTTTGACAAGTGTGCCAAGTCCATTTAACGAAAGAGCAACAGTTGCTTCCCTACTTCAGCCTACGACCTCCTCGCTCACAAGCTTTTGACAGTGGGCCATTTAAGTCCAAGCAGAGTCGTTGGTTACCCCAATAACAGACTTGCCACTGCTGTACTAGTGGACACTTCCTGCCTGGTCAGCCAACAGTGTTGTAGACAGCAGAATGAAAATATTGATGACAATTGTCCCCAAGTAGCCTGCATAGCATCTTCAAGGACTGTGGAACACTTGCTGATTTCTAAACTAGCTACCTAACACCGTGTCTATAAAGAGTCACAACTCTCTGCCCTCCACGCTGTCAACTCAAAAATGAACTAAAAGCTTAAAGAGATTTCTATCAGGCAACTCTAGATTTCTCTGCCCTCTTTTTTAGGCCAAGCACACCAACTTTTATTGTATTTTTGGTTTTGGTTTTTTTTTCCTACCTTTCTGTTTCCTTGACCAATAGAGGTTGTGTCGTGGGAGTCTCCAGTTAACTGAAGATGCTCCATCCTCTAGGGTTGGGATGCTTTTCAGCTGCCTTCCCCTCCTGACTTCATGTAAGTAAACTGATGTGAAACCAAAGTCAGAGTCTTTCTAAATAGGGATGACCAGGACTTCAGAGTGCTAGAGGCCAGGGGGTTCACCCTTGCTGTTCTGGAGGTCCATGAGTCTGACTATCTCCCCTTGGCAGTGAGTGCTGTCTCATGAGATGCCACATTCTGACTGGCTTACAGTGAGCACCCATCATTTTTCAGGTGTGTGAGGTACTTCAAGAAGACCTGTACCATGACAGTAAGTGTTCATTGTCACCCTGACAGAATCTAGAATCACCTGAGAGGTGTCCTCTGGGCATGCCCGTGGAAGGTTATCTTATGAGTCAATACGGGAAGACTTGTCTTGATTGTGGGTAAGACCGTTCTCTGGCAGGGGGGATCCTGGACTGTAAAATGGAGGAAACAACTGAGTACTGACGCCTGCATTCGGGATCTGCTTCTTGCCTATGGATGTAATGCCGGTGTCTTCTGCAGTTTCTGGTGCCCTGACTGCCCCACATGGTGGGCTGTACCTTGAACTGGGAGTCAGAACAAACTACTTTTTTGTCAGAGTATTTTTATCATAGCAACAGGAAAAGAAAGGATATACACCCATCCTGATGCCATTCTTGCCATTTGTGAAATTTTTTATGGTAAGAACTGAAAGCTCCAGTTCCTCTTTCTTCCTTAACCCTAACCCTTCCAGTCCGACTCACGGGGACGAAGTATGGCTGTGGAGGAGGTGGATGTGGTGCCTGTACAGTGATGATCTCAAGATATGACCCCATCTCCAAAAAGATCAGGTACCTTTCCCCTACCCCAGACCGGCTCCCCATGGGATTTATACTCGGCACACTGTGGACTGTATTTCACTCCAGAAAGGAATCTGAGACAACCTCAGTTTTATGAGCTGGAACTAAAATACACAACTTATAAGTTACTATTTGAGGAATGTGGCAGAGCAGTACTGAGTCCTAGCAACACTGGCACTGCATTTTGCAAATGGTGGAAACTTGGGTTCTGAGGGAATTTGTACTTTCACCATAACCATAAGAACTAGTGAGTATTAGATCATGAGCCCCCAAGTCCATTGGTCTGTAAAGCCAAGATCCTTCATATAAGTGCCACCCCAAGAGAGCTGTGAAAGCCTGCTTCCTTCTACCTGTGAAGTTACTCTTTCCCCATGCCCGGTGGACCAGGCAAACTTGCTTGTATTCATGGGTCAGAGATTCTGGTGGAACTATTACATGAATCACCTTACAGGTCATCTCACTTAACTTCTTCCCAAGCCTTTCAGGCTTTTTCTAACACCACACACAGCTGATACCACTCAGAAGAGAAACAGCTCTGTATTTAACTAGCTTTTAGAGCTGATGGGATGAAATGGGCATATCCACCAAGACCATTTGAACTCCTGTTTTTAACAAGAGAATTTGGAGGAGATAATGACTTTCTTAATTATAATATTTATTTTTAGGCAAACATAGTTAAATTCAAAATCATTTATTTGATGATTTAATTTTAACATGCGCTCAATTATCTTCCTGTCAAAGTGATTATAATCCTGTAAATGCATCTTTTTTCCCCCAATACGACTGTTGTTTCTATGAATTCTTTTTGACGCCGCTGCATAAACTTTGAAGTCATTTCTCTGTCGCTGCCTGCCTGGTTCCCATCTGCTCTCTCCATGGGGCTGCTGTCACCACTGTTGAAGGCATCGGAAGCACCAAAACCAGGATTCACCCTGTCCAGGTAAGAGCTTGTTGGAACAAGTTTAAGATTTAACAAGTTGTCCTAGTTATCTTCAACCTCAGCTTGACACAGACTAGAGTTGCCTGGTAAGAGAACCTCACCTGAGGAGCTGTCTAGATCAGGTTAGTCTGTGGGCATGTCTGAAGGGGATGGCCTCGATTGCTAAGTGACATAGGAAGGCCTGGCCCACAGTGGGAGGCACCACTCCCTAGGCAGGTGGTTCTACATAAGAAAGCTGGCTAAGCACACGCCTGCCTGACAGCCAGACAGCAGTGCCCTCCACAGTTCTTACCACACTTCTTCGGTTTGGAATGGAGTTCCCTGGTCGGAGGTAAGGCTACGTGGATCAGCAGGCCGGCCTGCCTTCAAGTTCCAATTTGACTTCACTCACTGATAGACTGTGACCTGGAATTGTAATCCAGATAAACCTCTTGTTCCCCAAAAGCTGCTTGGGGTTAGGTAGTTGTCATAGGGACAGAAATAACACCCGAACACAGGTTTAAGTGACTTTGTTAGTTGTCCAGACCTTGGCTTATGGTTTTAGAGGGCAAAGATGGTTAAGTGAAGGGCTCTGTTCCCTTTACAGACAGAGACACCAGTTTTTCCCTGAATTTCTTTTTTCCTTTCAAGGCTTTCTTTGTCGCCACTTGAAGTTTATTTGGCTTCTGTAAAAGTCAGGAGGAGAGTGGCTGGTAGACTGAGTGGGGAGGAGAGCCTGGAGAAAGTGTCTGGTAGACTGAGGGGGGAGGAGAGCCTGGAGAAAGTGTCTGGTAGACTGAGTGAGGAGGAGAGGTGGTACTTGCCTCTGGTCCCAGCACTAGGGAAGTGGAGACAGGAAGATTCCTGAGGCTTGCTAGCCAAATGCTCTAGTTGAATTTGTGGGAAACACTAACCCAAACAATAAAGTGGTAGGTAGTGAGGATGGCCCTTGCCATTCACATCCATCCTCCACACACACACATACGTCTGTACACACACACACACACACACACACACACACACAAATGAGTTCATTGCTTTTTCAAGAGATGGTTGGCAGACTACCAAATCACAGGCCTGCTTGTCCTCCTGCCTCTAAGGAACCCCTCCCATCCAGAGGCACACAACTGAGTATATATCAGTCTCCGGGACAAGTATTTACAGAATCTTTCAGTTCATGCAGTAAATATTTCTTAGTAAAACTATCCAAATGTGAACAAAACTTCAGGTAATTACTGTAGCTGAAGTTTTCCTGTGTCCCACCTGGCCCAAGGTCAGGACAAAACTCTCTCACCCGCCAGTCCTGCCGCTGCTTGGACCCAAGTAAACACACAGAGGCTGATATTAATTAAAACTGCTCGGCCATTAGCTCTGGCTAACTACTGACTAGCTCTTACACTTAAATTAACCCATAATTCTTATTTATGTTTAGACACATGGCTTGGTACCTTTTCAGTTCTGTCTTCACATCTTGCTTCCTCTGTGTCTGGCTGGCGACTCCTGACACTTCCCAGAATTCTCTTCTCTGCTTGTCCCGCCTATACTTCCTGCCTGGCTACTGGCCAATCAGTGTTTTATTTATTAGCCAACCAGAGCAACACACATTCACAGCATAGAAAGCGATATCCACAGCAAATTACTAAAGTTAACCCAAAAGGCAAGAGGTAGAAAAGATGGATATCCCTTCATGGTGGTAGTCCTTGACAACAAATCTCCAGTTTAAATGATATTGTGTGCCTGAGGGTAGAAGCGTTGCCTGTGTGGTAGCAGAATGAGAGAGTACTGAAATAAAAGTGGTCATGGTGGAAGGCACTGGGTTAACATGGAGAACTCCCTTTCTAGACACTTCAATGGGATCTTCCCCCAAAAGCCTCCCCTGGCATTATAAATATGAACAATCGCAGCATTTGTGGTTCCTACTGTTAGTCCTGAGACTCACAACAGAAAAACTGGCTCCACTGAGCCAAATTTGAAGCAACCTTTAATTAAATACTAACCAGGATGGACTCTGGCCAGGTCCATCCCTGGTTCCCAATGAGTGGCCACAAGACACACGTTGTAGGGCAGAACCATAAGGACGCTGTATTTCTCATGTAGCTTTGTTATTTTCCAAAAACTACAACTCCCAGCATTCCAGGAAGTTACCTGGTCCTTGGGCAAGTGGGGCTCACAGGTTGACTTTGTCTCTTACTATGAGACAGGGCCAGCACCTGTCTGTAGTTGCACCATACACAGAAGTTTGTTTCATTTCTGAGGACTGAAATTCTCAGCCTGGAGTATTCCTGTTCTTCATTTTTAGGAAAGGATTGCCAAAGGCCATGGTACCCAGTGTGGGTTCTGCACTCCAGGCATGGTGATGAGCATCTACGCTCTCCTGAGGAACCATCCTGAACCCTCCACAGAACAGTTAACAGAAACCTTGGGTGGTAAGTCATGACTTTGTAAATTGTAGGATAAGGAGGCAGCAGGCAGCAAGGATGCTGGAGCATCTCCATGCCCAGAAAGCCAAAGCATGTGACACAAGTCTATACACAGATCTTTATGAGCTACACTTCATCAGTGCTGAAAAGTATTCATCCCCATTGAGCAGGAGGGCAAACTGTGGCAACCAGGAGAAAGTCAAGTGCATTCCCCATGGAACTATGACATTCTTGGCAACATATCATCTAAGTGACTTTAGTGTGTTATATATTGGCATGCCATATGCTTACTGAAATAGTCACTGCTGGGCATCACTGATGTAAATTCAATGCTATTGAGATGGTGTTTGGAAATATTAAGACGTTGGGATCTTGTGATTAGGTGATTGGAGCTAGCCTACATGAGCAGCGACCTTGTAGCTTGTTTTTGTTTGTGGCTGGGGCTGCCTTGTTGTCACACTTGTTACTGGAGTAAAACTGATGCTCATGAAATCATGGACTCTTAGAAATGAAGGAGGAAAATGCAGTGACTCATAAACATGCATGCCATTGAAATGCCTTGAGACCTCAGAGGTAATTTCTCCTCCTTTGTCCTCTCAGAAAATTTTATTCTCCTCAAGTCTTATATGCGCATATCATTCTGTCAAGACCCTTTTTAATTTCTCTGTATTTGCAAATCTGATGAACATTGCCTTCTGTCCTTATGCAAGTCATGGTCTACACTATTGAATAGAATTAAGTCAAGCAGAGCTTTGCGAGAAAATTAATCCACATCATTAACACCGAACTGCTGTTTAATTGTGTCGCGTGCACTGACAATTTTTG
Organism: Onychomys torridus; assembly: GCF_903995425.1. NCBI lineage: Eukaryota > Metazoa > Chordata > Mammalia > Rodentia > Cricetidae > Onychomys > Onychomys torridus. Next base: position 43,195,093 of record NC_050465.1, read on the forward strand.
TCCTCGCTACAGAGGAGCCCAAACTTGTCAAATGCCCTGAGAAATCTCCTCGCACTATGTCTGTGGAATTAAGCAGATCCACCCTAGAATTCTTATCCCAGAAGAGAAGGTTAGCTTTCTTAAGTGCCTCTTCTCCTCTTAGACACTGTTTTTAGGATCTGTCACAAATAACCCCTGTCAGAACAGATCCAGAGAACTGGCCAAGAGTAGAGTCAACCTCACCTAATACCCATCTTTAAAATAAATAAAAACAGGCCAAGGGTTGGCTGTCTCCAATGTTCTAGAACCACATTGGCTTATTGTTACGTCTCACAAAGATTGCCGCTCACAGTTTCACAAGCTCGTCCTGCCACGAGACATAATTCCCTTGATCCATCTGACACCTTGAACAAATTCAAAGAGGCTACAAGTTCTCTTAAAGTTTCCATGTATCTTGGACTTCAAGGCTTTTTGAACGAAGCCCAGCCAATGCTTAGTTACCAGGTATTGTTGTGAGAAACACGTGAGTGATTTTAAGAACAAGACAGCTGTGCCTTCTCTCGGGCATCTCTGAACGTTGTGAGAAATGTGAGCAGTTATAAGACGGAGGCAGCTGTGCCTTTCTCGGACTAATGTTACTCTGTTACGTTTGTTCTCTTTTTGATGTGGTGTTGTTGATGGTGATAGTTTTTTCTCCACCACCTGCCTCAGTCTCGTGCCCTGTCGACCCGACACTGCTCTGACCCACACTTTTCCCTTTCCTTCTCTGCTCTGCCTTATGACGGTCCACATTTCTTTTCTCCTTTCTGGTTTGGCTGGTCGGGAAGCAACCTGATCACAGCCCTCCCCGCTCAGTTCTTGCCACAGCCAGTTACATCCTCGAAAGCCCACGACTGAGCGCTTCCCCGCTCCTGTACCAACACTTCCATCTGTGGTTTCTGACCAGTATGGGAGGGCGGGCGGCGCTCTGTCACTGTGCCGTACTCTTTGAAATTGCCTCTTCACAACTACTGCCCAGAAGAACATCAAACACTTTTCACCTTCAGAGACCCTGTCCCCCGATACCTGCCATTGTCAAATCACAGCCTTTGCCCGACACTGGTTTCTCTGACTTTCATGACCCTCAAGAAGCCTTTAGCCTCAATCCCCCTTTTTAGCAGAGGTGAAACCTCCCAAACTTGGGTCACTAAAGGAGGCTTTCTCAGCAGCGGCTTCCTCTGTTGTTACAGCTTCTCCAAAAGAGGTTCTGTCCATACCTTGCCTTGGGTCAGGTGACCCATGTTGTCCATCCCCTCTAACAGCCAGATGCCGCCCAACTAGTAGGAAGGTGTTGGCGGTATGAAGGGTTTCCACAGAAGGGCTGCAGGGGGTGCTGAAAGGAAATGTTCAGGCAGGGTCTTGAGTCAAAGGGGAAGCCGGGTTCATCAGGAAAGGAGTCTGGACATTTTGCTGAAATCTGAGGGACCACAAGCAGATTTCAGAAGTTACAGGCAGCTAAGAATCAGAGAATTGGGTTAAAATAGCAAGTTAGGAAAGGGAACAACTGTCTGCAGGAAGTAGTGTGGCCTGTGATGTGCTGCAGAGCCCACAGTCTGCGTGTCTCATTCGGCTGTCACCCTAATGGTCTCGATACCCTTCCTTCAGTGAACTTGGATTTCCACTCAAATATGCAGTTAATGATCCTAGGTCCTGCCGCCTTGGTTAGTTTTTAGTCTGTAATATTGCCACGTGTTTTACCCAGTCTCATCTCTCCAGGCTTTAGAGGTTCCTGCTAGACTCCCAAAGTCTCATTGCACCGAAATTGAAGTGATTCTCTGTATGCCTTCAGTCTGTGCTCTTACATCTAGAGACTTCCACAACAGCTAACTTCTGGGATACTTTCCGTACTCTATACCATTCCCTGAGAAGTACTACATGTCAATTAGGCAGAAGAGGAAATTGAGGTACAAAGTGGTGAAGTTACTGCCCAAGATCTTAAATCTAGCCAGGGGAAGAGTCTGCTTTTGAACCTGGGTAATTGATGTAGACCCCATGCCATTACCACCTTGTCTAATTTGTTTACAGGACTGTTTTTTTCTTATTATTTTCTCTAGAAAAATGACAGAGACTTCTTTACTTGCTTCATACATTTGAGTAAAATTTATGTATGTTTTGAGTGGTCTCTCTTTCTAAAGTAGCCCCTTGTCCTTCTGTAAGCATTAACAACTGCCTGCGGGCCTTAACCTTGGGGTTAAGTGTCACAAGGACTTCTGATGCCGATTGTTGTTTTGAAGGAGTCTGAAAACACATTGTGTAAAATGCAGAAAAGAACAGAAATGCCATCATAGCCTCAGAGTCTATGATCTCACCTGATAACAGTGAGAGCCAGTGGTCAAAAGAGACTCTGCAAGGTGAGATGACCCCTCTGTGTCAGGGTCAGTCCCTCTGATAGTATGAGATTATTAACACCACCTACTGGTCCTCACGAACTTGCAAGGGTCTGTGATTTCACCCTGCTCCCGGGCTAACAAGTCATCCTGCCGCTGTTGTGGGATGCTGGTGGAGACGTGAGATTCACCAGCTGGGTCAGTGACTGGACAGAGAAAGCATGGCTGGAGCAGCAGCACCCGCCACAGCAGCTCCTGGGTCCCCCCAGATCCCACAAGGCAGTTCGGATAGAGCCAGTAACCCCCACGGGTGTGATAGGTCATGTTACAGGGAAGAACCCCCGGATTTAGGAACTCAAGTCTTGTCTAGAGGAACGCCCTCTAGAAGGTGGCATATCTGTTATACTAGAAGTTCTCACTTCTGTAATGAGACCCTCTGCTTACTTACTGTATACAACTATGCTGGAAAACGATCTGGATCTAAGCAGTGAATATTCACAAGCAATGTACATCTCTGGCGTGTGAGTGGTGTCTCTTACAGAGGTATTTTCTGTCCTTTCCTTTCACCGAGTCTCTTGAGAGTGTACCCCATAAATAGGTCCTGAATAACTCCTAATAATATGTGTGAAGTCTAGAAAGATTCCTTTTAAATGATTGGCAAGGGAGGTAATATAAAGAGAGAGAGAGTCAGTATGAATGAGAGATGCAGCAAGCCCAGAGAAATGGCCTTGGAGTTGAAACCGTGTATTTCATTCCCCTAGGTAATTTATGCCGCTGCACTGGATACAGACCCATTGTGGAGAGCATGAAAAGTTTCAGCCCTGTGAGTATGAAATGACTGATGGCTGCTGAGCCACCATTATGCCCACCCCCCACACTGGCTCCTTCCTAACCGCCCCGACACACACGCCAGATGGGTTTCAGGGAAAGTACAATACTGTGTTTTAAAGAAAAATGATTTTCTGTTTTCGCCCATCTCAGTAAGCATAACTGGGTATTTTTTTCAGAAATACAGACAGGTAGCACCATAATAGCTCTTTTTCTGAAGGTGAAGTTTGGAAATGGCGTCATCTTAGTGAAAATGGATTAGGCCGTTCTAACATCTTGCTTCGTGATGAAGAAAAACTGATAAAAGTCGGTTTTTCAGACTGTCACTTCCACAGCACTTTTGGTTGAGACATAGTCCAAGTGAAGCGTTTCCATCAAGTGAATGCCCCTTTTTGCTCTGATTGTGATTCCGTCTGAGATTAATACTGATGGGAGATGGGCAAGAGAGGAGAAGCCGTCTCCATCACTCACGTTAGGTGGACTCAATTGAATGTGAGATCTGCAACATCCACAAAGCATCAGTCTGCGACTCCCTCTGCCCTTGCCACCTGCAGACTTCTCTGAAGCAGACACCACATGCTTCCCCACTGCTCCCTAGAGCAATCCTGATGTCAGACATGCAGGGCTTCCTACACCAAGCTGTCTTCCTTCCCTCCAGATGCTCATAGGGCACTCTGCTTTAATCTAATTAGCTGTGACACTAACTACTCAGAGTTAGTGTCCTACTCTACAAGTTAAGGGCTCACAAGACTGATTTCATCTTATCAAATGTCGGACTGGGCCTTTGGTATTTCCGGTCCGCTAGCTAAAAATTAGTAGTTCCTAGGACGTTAGCTCCTCAGCTTCAATAATTTGCCGTAACTCAAGAAACACTGCTTATTCTTGCTGGGTCACTTTTAAATCTGCTATAAAGGGAACAGGTGAGCAGCTAGATGAACTGGTACAGCAGGGAACAGCAGAAGGTCAGTGGATTTAAGGTCTATCATATTCCTAGCACAGAGTGCTTCACCAACCCAAAGGCTCATAAATTCTCTGGTTCAAAGGTTTTTTTTATTTATACAGTGTGTGAATACTTGGATGTGGAGATCAGAGAGCAACTTGTTAAGTTGGTTCTCTCTTATTTTGTTTTGTTTGTTTGTTTTTTCAAGACAGGGTTTCTCTGTGTAGTTCTGATGCCTGTCCTGGATCTCGCTCTGTAGACCAGGCTGGCCTCGAACTCACAAAGATCCACCTGCCTCTGCCTCCCGAGTGCTGGGACTAAAGGCGTGTGCCACCACCGCCCAGCCTTGGTTCTCTCTTTCTACTTTTATCCAAGTTCCAGGGTTTTGAACTGAGAAAGCACTTTATACAGTGAGCCATCTCACAGCCCCAGAAGTTCTTGTTAAACTATATACAGTTGCACACATCTGCAATTCCAACACCCAGGAGGTGGAGTAAGACAGAGTAATTGCAAATTCAAGACCAGTCTGGGCTACATAGTGAGTTCAGGGATGGTGTAAGCTTGTAAAGTAAGGCCTTGTCTCATCTCAAAAATAAATAAATAAAACATTTTAAAGCACTCAGTCTCCAGCCCCGTTAACCCCCAGGCTGGTCCACTCACTGAGCAAGGCTGGTGGGCTGCAAATTTATACCCACTGATGACAGGATCCTTCTGCCAGTTGGCTCCATGCTAAGGCTATTCAGGAGAGGCCAGATACTCAGCAAAAGGAAGGAGTTGTCAGTGAACCCCTGCATCTTGGTGACAACCCAGAAGACGTTGCCCTGATTTCAGAAGCTCCATGCCCCCCACCCTTCTCTCTGGAGAGGTTCATTGAAACCTACAGGTTTTCATACATGGGAAGTGATGGCATAAGCCTAGACTAGGATAGACAACCGGGAAATTGCAGTTACTCTTAATAATTAGAACATAAAGTTATGCCAAACAAGTGTAAACTAACTTCATGTCAGAATGCATAGCCTCAAAGTCTGATTCCACAATTCTCTAGCTATATAATTTGATAAATTACATAACTTCCTAAGCCCTTGTTTTCTTGTCTGTGAAGAGGAATCGTGATTAAAAGAATTAAAACATAACATATCCACAAAACACAAAATGTCATGTTGAGCACAGACTGTTAGCTCAACCAAACCTAGACCACAGCCTATATAGTTTACCACTTCCACCAGCTCCGGGTCTGAGTCCATTTATATTCCTGTAACAGAATGCCACACACTTAGATCAATTCTAATGACCAGAAATCTATTGGTCACAGTTCTAGAAGCTCCTACATTCAAGATCAGGGGTTCCATCGAGCAAGGATTGTCTTGCTGTGTTATAACTTGGCAGAAGGCACTGCAATCGTGGAAGAGGTTTGAGGTAAATGAGAGCCAAATGTGGTGATATTTTGTTTGTGCTCCAACAAATAAAGCTTGCCTGGAGATCAGAGAGTGGAGCCTGCCACTAGAGGCCAGGCGGTAGTAGCACACACCTTTAATCCCAGCACTTGGAATATCACACCTTTGATCTCAGTACTTGGGAGGCACATGCCTTTGATCCCAGTACTTGGGAGGAGGAAACAGGAAGTGATATGGCTAGGCAGAGAGAGGAAGTGATCAGGTGTGGTGGAGACAGGAGCTCAGCCCTTTCAGTCTGAGGAGTCCTAGAGGTAAGAGGTCTTTCTAGTGGCTGGCTGCTAGGAGTCCTAGACTGTCCTTTCAATAGGAATCTTCTCCGGCTGTAGTGGCATTAGTCCATTCTTGAGTGGAAACTCCTTCTAACATGATCACATGGCTCTTAAGTTTCAGTATGCATTCTGGAGAGACACACGTTGAAAGCACACCATCCCATCATCATAACTATCCTTACCTCTGGATTCATACAACCCTATGACTCTCTGGTTTAACCATTGATGTTGTCTTCTACAGAGTTCATCTTGCTGCCAGATGAATGGGAACAGGAAATGCTGCTTGGATGAAGAAAAAAATGAGCCAGAGAAGAAAACCAGTGTGAGTCTCCCTTTTCTTCCTCGAATCCCTCCGTCTTCTTGTATTTACCCTCAGTGCATCCCACCCACATGGGTCAGAGGGTTTCGTGTGCTGGGAAAGAGCAGAGGCTCCCAAAACAACTGTCTTACTTCTGGCCTTTCCACCCTTCTGTCCATTGACCTCCAGTCACTGACAACAGGAGTCCACCCAAGAAAGGGAGTCTTCCAAACGGGCTGTGATGAATAGTAAAGATGGCTGCAGTGTGGGAGGCTGGCTTTGGGAAGACAGGACCTGGCTCAAAGCCAGCTCAGTGACTTCTTCAGTATGATCGGGTAACCACAGAAGTTTGGAGTAGAGCACATTTGCCCATAAAGTCCCAAATTGAATGACACACAGCAGCTGTGTATTAAATGTCTGATTTTCCTAATGACTGAGGTTCAGAATCTCCCTTTCAGCCAGTTGTGGCAAGCAATGGAATTTGTGTGTCGAGGGCATTAGATTTTACTTTCATACTTTCTGACTGAGCAGTTTCCCTGCCAGAAATCCACTCCAGGACAATAATTAAAAGTAAGTCAAATATTTACTATGAAAAAAGATATGCACCACAATGTTGTGTGTAATAAGGGTTGGTGCTAACTTGAATGTCTAGCAACAGGGGGTCACTTAAGACTATCCTGACATAACTGCATAATTGGAACTTACACTAACCTGGAATCTTCTTCTGTAACCTTTAAAGAATTTAAACATAAAAATGACTTATCTAAAGTGAAGTAATTTGAGATTTGAGAATTTGACACCATTAAATATTACCAGCATATACAGTATAAATACATATATACAAAGTGAAATTAGGAATGGAAAAATAGACATAATGACAGTAGTAGTTACATCTACACCACGCTATTACAAAGCTGTTTTATTTCTGTAGACTTTTCAGCAGTTCAACATGGTTTTATTGTAATTGCACATACAAAAAAAAAAAAACCATGTTTAAAAAAAATGAAATTCCTGTGGATATTATAGTAGTTACATTTAAAACACCGTTTCCTCTAAAAGTCAAGTTCACTTGATTTCTAGTCTAGAGAGAAAGGAGAGGAAGAAATTTGAAAGAATAGTGTGGGCTCTTTAGCCCACAGCCGCCAAATATGTAGTGACAGGGGGCAGGCCTGTCACTGGTGTCTGCGGCTCAAAGCAGAAACTTTAAGGAGAAGAGCCCAGTTCTCATCTCTCTGTGCCCAGCTCTGTCCCACACGGCTGACATCACCGACTGAACACCCAGCTCGTGTGCCCCCGTTCCACCCACTCCCAGTCTCTTCCCTCAGCCCCTGCTCAGGCATCTCTCAGTCTCTCAGTGAGAAGGGCGTGGAGCGGAGAAGCCTACAGGGGTCCTGGGAAGTGGACTGGGGGCTTCTGGGTAGAGGAATCCTGAGGTCATGGTGCCAAAAGCCTGTGGCTAGCAGGCAGTGGGGTGCTGGCTTCGGGGGTGGAATGTTCCCTAACTCTGGGATCTCTTTACACCCCGTGGGAGGGACTTGGTGAGAGAGGGCCAGATTAGGGACTCAGTGGCCAATAGCCTGGGGGCAGCTGGGGATGGACTTCTTGAAGGTGCATTTGTTGTTTCCCATACCAGTAAGATATAAATCAGGGCACACTGCAGGGTGTCAGCTCCCACCCGCTGTGACTTGACAAGGAATCTCTTTTCTCTTGGTAGTGGGACTCCTAGCAATAGCAGATACTTTTATTCCAATCTTAAGTACTCATGTTAACTCTCAAATCACCCACTGCACACAGTCAGGTAGGTATGTTATGGAACGGCTACAGAGGGGTTAATGGAGAGGTGACCGACTTGGGGAGTGGGCTTACTAAAGACAGCAGCTAATACAGATGCAAAGAGCCCTTGCAGCTGAGTTAGGAAGAACCCCATTAGAGAGCATCTGGAGGCAGAGCCAAGCGGGGCTCCAGGCAAGCAGAGGCCAGGCAGAGGGACTGGCTGCAATCTTGGCACCCCCGGGAGAGGGCCAGTCAAGCAGGGGGCACTATAATGAGCTGGAATGCAGGGGACAATCAGGATCCCTCTGCCTCCTGGTGTCTTGTTGCACACACATGGGGTGGCCAGATCAGTGAGGCCCTCAATGGCCTTGACAGAGCCTTCATTTCAGGTGACCCAGGTGAGAGGTGATGCTCTGTGCTGGTCCAGTGTGTTTGGTGAATTCTCGGGCCTGATTTTTCTGATGTGGTTTTAATATGTCACATGCTCCCAGTCTTCCCCAGTGGGCATTTTGTCTTGCCTGAGTAAGCTAGCACACTGTCTCCTGGTTTGTGGCTGGGCAGCTGGTGGTGTCTGCATGCACAAACAAGATACAGTGTCATCCTGCCTCTGCGCTTATGCTCAAAATGGAGTCAACTGAGGGCAAGGCACAATCTGAAAGCCCCTGCCCTCCCCTCCCCTCCCCTACCCTAGCCTGTCCTCCCTTACCCTTCTCTGCCCTCCCCTCCCCTCCCCTGCCCTCTTCGGCCACTGTCCTTATGTCCTAGTCCCCAGTCCAGGCTTTTCAAACAAGTGATAGTCACTACATGGCTGCTGAGAACCGTGTACCAACCTTTGCCACAAAGACTAAAACACTTCTTTCTTCTTCTTCAGATTTACACCAAATTGTATGAAAAAGAAGAATTTCAGCCTTTGGATCCAACTCAGGAGCTTATATTCCCACCTGAGCTAATGGTTTGTTCTCCCCCTGCCTTACTTGGTTTGATGATGCTCGTGAGAGATGAACAGTCCCATCAGCTGGTCCCCACTGGTGTCTCCGCCCATATTTGCTCCTCTGGGTGACTTTGTATTGTGTGGCCCTCCAGAGTCACAAATGCATTTTTTAAAATTTATTTACTTTCAGACTTTGCCTGTGGATAGGCTCTGATCTTTCTCATACTCCATGTCCAGGGCAAACACATTCTGGTACCCAACACCCATAGAGATCCATAGGAAATTCAGGATAAGACTGGGAGTGGGCAAGAGCAGAGCCAAGCCCCTGTTTCACTGGCCATCAGCTCCGCACCAGCACAAGCTTCTGAGCTGGCTCCTTTACGTTGTCCAATCACCTCTCTAGGCATGCCTTGACTCTATTTGTTTCTCCAGCTTCTATTAGGAAAGCCCCAAGTATCCAGCCCCAGGCTGATACACCCCAGATGAAGAAAAGACAAACTGCCTCTTCCTGAGGACAGTGCTGCCGATGTGGGCGGTGTCCCCCTACCCTTCCCTCATGGGATGTTTATTCTCCTGCAATGGGATGCTAGACTCTTTGCTGCCTTGGTTGTGAGCCCACACTTGCTGTGAAAGAGAATGCCCAAGCACCATCACTCTACACAGTTTTTGGCCTTTGTTTTTTGTTTTTTGGTTTGGCTTGGTTCCATTGCCACTTACATATTTAAGACTGACAACCCAGCAAGTTTTGTTATGTGGGTTATAGCTATTGATGGATGCAGTGTATGAAATTCAAGTGGAAATATTTTAATTATTCAATTCATTTCTTTATAAGTAGCCAGAGCAAACGTTTTAAAATATTTATTATGTGTATGAATGCTTTTCCTAAATGTAGTATCTGCACACCATATGTGTGCAATGCCCATGGAAGCCAGAAGAAGGCGTCAGATCTTCTGGAACTGGAATTATGGATGGTTAACTGCTGTGTGGATGCTGGGAACCAAATTCAGTAACAAGAGTGGCATTGTTTCAAATTGTTATACAACTCTCTAACTCTGGCTTAAGAGAAAGCAGCTGGATTTGCATACAGCTGCAGATACGTGTGAGAACACACACACCAACGGAACATTTTTACATTCAGCCATACACTCCTCAGACAATGGGAAGGAAGAAAGCAAATCATATACATTGTTCTTCATTATAAAACAGTTTTGACTTTGGAACCCCTAAAGTGTGTTTCTGGGGGGACTTCAGAGTGATTAGATTCTACTTTGAGAAATGCTGGCTTCACCTGATGAGAGCATATGACACATTTCAGCAATCAGAGTTTTCCCACATGCCCAGGAACTCTCCTGTCCATCATTCTTCCCAACTCAATACGTAGACACTTAACTGAATGCAACATTTACAGCGATAAAGAAGTTTTCATTTAACCCGTCCGTCTTCAGTGACAGCTTGTTTTCAGCAGCCTTCTGCCAGGATTCCTGTACAAAATTATTCAGTGAGATGATCCATTAAAACATGGAAATTATACCCAAAGATCTTCCCCATGGATGCTCCGGCAAAGAGCAAGCATGTTTTCATAAAATTTGTTTGCAAGGATATCATCAAAGTTCATTTGAAACAAATTAAGCAATTCGATTCCTGCTTGAGAAATGGTTGCCTTGTTTAATATTAACTGGCAGAGACTGTTGAAACCATGCTTCTTCTAAATGCCCACAACTTTGGTTTCAGAGGGCACCAGGCAAGGAACCTGGTGCTCTGGAGTTCATGTCTTCTTCACAGTAACAATCCATGTCACCATGACCAGGCCATGTCTCTGATTGGCTTCTTGTATTTTTTTCCCTTTGGTAAAGCTAGATGAGTTGTTACCCTATTTGCTATTTCTTTCCTGCACACTGTAAAATAATGCCAAATGTGATTTGACTTAGTAGGGTGGAAACGATTTTGGGCAGAAAATATGAGCATATTAAATGATTCCTGTATCAAATCAAAACAGAGGGCACAGGAAGTCCACAAGAGGAGAGAAGGGAAGGAAACCAAAATTAAAAGCCTGCTTGACTAAGCATGAAATTATCTTCATGAATATTTATGTCATACTCATTCACGTTAGTGTATTACTACCTATCACAGCCATTTGTTTTAGAGAAATTGATGGGAAGAAAATCTCAGGAAATTCTGACTGTTAACAACTGAGAACCACCCCCCACCCCACCCTGGTAGCATTAAAGCTCTCCATCTTGCTTAGGAAGCCACAAATACCAATGAAAGGTCCCACTGGCTTTAATAAGCTTGACTTTCTCTGTTTTCACTGTTTTGGTGGTGGGGAGGGGCGCTTGCTTTTTGTTGTTCAGCAAAACAGATTTACCCGGTATTCCAGTGACCACTGAGAGCCCAAGGACATTCACACATCATTCTTAATTTTCACACCCATCAAGCCAGACATAGAGAGGGTCCAGGGTTTTCCTAAATTGATCTGGGTTCTCAGTAGCCAGGCTGGGATTAGAACCCGGTCTCCTGTCTCCTGGTACATTCAGCACATGTCTCTGCCTGGTAATATCACGTAGCCCTCAGCCCATATGTGCTTAAGTCTCTGGGGACAGTCTGTTGTCATTGATAGTTCAGTTTACAGTCGTTTCTTTGGTTGGGAAATTGACCTAAGATTGTGTATGTAAGAGTCCTGTGTGTTTATGTTAAGACTTCATTAAAGTCCACTTCATTTTAAGCTGTAAGAGATGAGAAAAATATTCAAAGGAATTAATTTCATTATGAATTAAGACGTAAAATACCTGCCTCTGTTTTGTGATCCATGGTTCCTGCCCATTCAGTTGCGAGCTGTGAAGACAGCTATGTGTGCTGTCACTGACATCATCGTTGTCTGAATTTAAATACTGCAGAGGACGGCAGAGGATCCCCAAAAGAGAGCTCTGACGTTTTATGGGGAGAGGACTACCTGGATTGCCCCAGGAACCCTAAAAGACCTCCTGGACCTGAAGATGAAGTACCCCAGCGCTCCACTTGTGATAGGCAACACCTCTCTCGGTGGGTATCGTGGAGAAGCAGTTCCCCCTGCTGTGTTGAGACCCAAATTACTGCAGGAGGAGTGAGCTGTAGCACTGGGTCACAAAGCAGATTCTCACCTGGCCTCAGGCTTCTTTCTTTGGCCCAGCTGATGACCAGCTTGCTATGCAGCACATTGGCCTCTCATTCCAACTACAGAGTGTGATTAGATTGCAGGGAACAGGGAGATGTTAAGGTTTTGTTTTTTTCTGGCACCAACAAATAGTAAAACAGATCTTTCTCTTACTGAGTTTCAGAGGATGAAATCTATAGGTGATGAGTATCAGCCGGAGTAAGGAGAAACCACTGAGAAGGGAAACAGGCTTCCTTTGCTGTGCGTTTACTTCATGTTAATGAGTTCTAGGTCAGAGTTTTATTTACAAAGTGAAATTAAATGAATCTAGCTGGTGTGTTCCTCCTCTTCTTCTTCTTCCTCCTCTCCCTCCTCTCCTTCCTCCTCCTCTTCCTCACACTGGGGAAGGAACCCAAGGGATCACCAGGTTAGACAAGTGCCCTACTACTGAGCAATATCCTCAGCTGGCTTCACCCTTTAAAACTTTGGTGCAGAGGCTCACTGGGTTCCTGCCTCCTGAGCCTCCAGGACTACAGGCATGCGTCACCAGGCCCAGTTATGATCATTCTTCTCCCTTTTAGGGGTTGATATGAAGTTCAAAGACGTTTCCTACCCAATTATCATCTCTCCTGCCAGGGTCTTGGAATTACACGTCGTGACTAATACAAAGGAAGGTATGTTCTCATCTGTTCTAACAAGGTCCATGTGCTGCTGATGGTTTGGCTGGAGAAAGCAAATGTTGTTTGACACTAAGGAGGTCACAGGCTCATGAGATAGGAGGAAATCACACTTGGCACTACAGGGCTGAACCATGCCTGATCCTTTGTACAGAACATCTTCTAAATTGAGAAAATCATGAAAAAAATTTGCACATCCTGTCTTGAGATTCAACTTTTTCTGCAGAGAACTAGGCCCAAATAATGTTTGTTGGTTTTTTGAGACAGGGTCTCTCTGTGTGGCCCTGGCTGTCCTGGATCTCGCTCTATAGACCAGGCGGGCCTCGAACTCATAGAGATCCGCCTCTCTCTGCCTCCCGAGTGCTGGGATTAAAGGTGTATGCACTACACCATCTGGCTTCACTCTGCTACTTCTAAGGTCCCAGCTCCTCAAAGAGACTCTTCCCTGTTGTCTTCTCTCTGGCAGCTGAGGAAACAGTCACCCCGGTCTCCGGTAGGGAGCACACATTTTCCCAGGCAGCGAAAGCCGCACAGCTGTCCAACAAGGCTCCATGGGACTCTCTCACCACACAGAGTTCGGTTCTGTGAGAAGAACATAAGCAGAGTAAAGCCATTTCTAAGCATTCATTTTTTAATTAGTTTTCAAGTTATTTGGTTTCTCCCCTGATGCCGAACTGAGAGTCAGCAAATCAAGTCTCCTGAGAAAGCCACGGTCTCCTCCCTAGGTGTCACTGACATAATCAGCAGATGTGTAAGGCAATCATCAGAGGATGAGCTAATGACCGTCACTTATCATTCACAGTTTCTTTTTTCTTCAGTGGAATCTTCTTCCACAGCTAGGAGATGCTTTCAAAATGGTGCTATTTTAGGATCATGGCAGTTCGAGTGCTTTTTAAACTTTAATTAAAGACAATCCAGGATTTTTTTTTTTTTAAGGAGGGAAAAATACATAAGTAAGTAAACATTGAAGTGCTCCCACGCACTGGATATAAAGTTACAATCATGGGATTGAGAACATATGTGGCCGTGTTTGTCTCAACACCTTGTGTGTTGTCTATTAACAAATATGTTTAAGGAGGGAAAGGATTTTTTTTTTTTAAATGTTGCTTTTTGAACCAGGCTTGGTAGCTCACGTCTGTAATTTCAGCATCTGAGAGACTGAAGTGGGAGTGTTTCCATGAATTTGAGACCAGCCTGGAATATAATAGTAAATTCCACGGCAGCCTGGGCTACAGAGTAGGTCTGTCTGTCTGTTTCTCTCTCTCTCTCTCTCTCTCTCTCTCTCTCTCTCTCTCTCTCTCTCTCACACACACACACACACACACACACACACACACACACACACGCTGCTTTTCATCGTGTAGAAGCCGTTAGTGCAGGAAAGCATGCGTTGTGCTGCCCCACGTGTTCCCAGCAGGCCTTGTCCTGGGACCACACACACAGAGGCACACACACCAGTCTGTCAGGGCTGCTGTCTTCCCCGATGGTTTCGGTGCTGCTCGGTCCCATCACAGCTCTGACTCTGAGGACTTAATTATTTCTCTCGGTCTTCATCCTGCCGAGGAACAGATCCTCATGGAGGAAGCGCTCTTTCAACATCCACTGAGTTGTAAACAAATACTAGCTTTGTAATCTCCGATGGCAGAGATCTCTGTTTAGTCAGCGATAGATAAATCACAGCCCAGTGAAGAGAGGTCAAGTAAGTTGGCATCCTGAGTTCAACGAGGGATGAAAAGCCACGGAGAGTCAAGACGTGGCTATGTGAACAAATACCGTCCTCCTGGATGAATCTTTGGGCTCTTGAGCTGGCCTGTGTGATCTAAGTTAACCTATTGGACAAACAAAACCAAACCTTACTGACCGGTATCCTGCCCTGAGATGAAGCGCCAGCCACACCCATTCACACCCCGAGGCAGGCAAGCCTTCCTTTCTCAAACGAGGTAAGCAAGCTTTCTTTGTTCGGCCAGACCCTGCTTCCGGCAGGTTCTTCTCCCCACAGCCCTTCTACTCAGCTTGCCAAAACTAAATCATGAGCTCCCCCTGCTGCTGATAAAACAGACCCTAAAACATTTGCGTTCTTAGACGCTGGAAAGGGGGTGACTCTGACACAGAGTGAAATACGATGTAATATACAAAATAGAGATGCACTAGCCACACATTTCTGGTTTCCTGACAAGATTTTCTGAGCATGGCTCCCAGTAGGCGACACTTCACAAGGACCAGGAGCGTCACCAGGAGTTGCTTGCAAACAAACACCTCTTTCCACCTCTTCCTTTATCATGTATCATAGCTGAAATCACATTATTTAATATTTGCCTAGTTATCTCTTTCCCTATTGAACACTGACTTAAGAGGATCCCTTATCTGTATTCTTTGTCCAAGGCATTGCACCCAGTAGGTGCTTAGAAACAATTAATAAATGAAGCAGGTCAGAATTTACCCATAGTGTCTTTTAGGATAATGGTCCAACTAGAGAATGATTAGAACACTGGTCACATAAAAACAAATACAGGTTTGGTGGTAAATAACAGAAATTAGAAAAGCAGGGCTGGGGAGACAGCTCAATGGTTGAGACACTTGCCACACAAGCCTGAGGACCAGAGTTTGGATTCCCAGAAACATAACTGCTGAGTGGGTGTGATGGGCTGCCTGTCATTCCAGTTCTGGAAGGCAGAGACAGACGATCCCCAGAGCAAGGTGGCTACCAGGACTATCTATATCAGCAAGCTCTGAGTTTGATTGAGAGACCCTGCCTCAATGAATAAGGTGGAAGACTGACGGAAGACATTCCTAAAATCCACCTTGGGCCTCTACATGAATGCATGTTGCACACAAATGCCAGCACAGATGCAAACATGCATACACACACACACACACACACACACACACACACACACACACACACTGTGAGAAAAAAATGAGAGGGAGCAAGTTGGCAAAGGAATGGAATTCAAGTTCAACTTTTAGATGGGAAGGGTTTGAAGTAAGCCAGGAAAACAAGTGTTGTGCAAGGCATCAGAGATACAGTGGTTTAAAGCAGGTCTTCACCCTGTGTGATGAAGCTTATCATCGAACATCACGTGTCTCTCTTCTGCAGCGCTGGCCATAGCTGTAATCTTTCATGTAGTTTGTGTGACGTCTGCCTTCACCGCCTGATGATAAGCTTCCGTGTGGTTGCTGGGGATTGAACTCAGGACCTCTGGAAGAGAAGAGCAGTCAGTGCTCTTCACCTCTGAGCCATCTCTCCAGCCCCTCTCCTTGTATTTGTAAGACTAGTGAACATGGGGAATACTCACGAGTGAAAAAGGCAGCATCATAACCCTGGCCGTCTTTCCCCCACTCTCTCCCTCATTTCCAAGCTTACAGAATATTAACAAAGCTGTCTCACTTTCAGGGCTGACACTGGGCGCTGGCCTCAGCCTGACCCAGGTAAAGGACATCTTGACGGATGTGGTCTCCAGGCTCCCCAAGGAGAGGACACAGATGTACTGTGCTCTCCTGAAGCACCTGAAGACCTTGGCTGGGCAGCAGATCAGGAACATGGCTGTAGGTCCTCTCTCTTCCTCTGGGTGGGGTTCTTTAAGGAGGAAAGATGACATTAGTCACTATTTCTGTTTCTGGCTGTAGCCACCTTGTTTTCCACGTGGCTGAGGGAGAGGTTACCTACTTCAGACCCCTGCAGAGTAAGCCACTTAAATGGCCAGGTTAAATGCAGGGAGGATGTCTCCTGGTTCATTCCCCCATGGTTTTATACTGTCTGTGATTTTCTGTTGAGGATTTGTCTATCCAGTCCAGAAGCTTCTGTCTTTAAAAGTTCCCAAAGAGAGACTCGTTACCTTATAAAGATGGGTTTGTTGAAAATAATTAACCTGGTCACGGATGTGAATGAGAGTCACACAGTCTGCTCAATATCTTCTGTGGTTCCATACTACCTCTATAATATGCAGTCTAAAATATTAACTATAATTACAGTAGCCACATGAATAACCATCAGCAGTAAGTAAGTAATGTAGAGCAGAGTTATCATTGATGGCCCTCAATTGCTCTACAAGAAAGCTAGGGAGAGCTCAGTGGTAGAACACCCACCTAGCATGGGCAAGGTCCTGGGTTTGATACTCAGCATAACAGTAAAAGAACTACTAGATTGTTTCTCCAGTCCAATCTAAATCTTCTCTGATGACTGTGAATGTATTAGGTAGTATTTTATTGCTATGAAGAGACACCATGACCATGGCAACTCTTATAAGGAAAACATTTAATTGGGGCTGGCTTACAGTTCAGAGGTTTAGTCCATTATCACCATGGCAGGAAGCATGGCGGCATGCAGGCAGACATGGTGCTGGAGAGGTAGCTAAGAGTTCTACATCTGGATTCACAGGCAACAGGAAGAGACAGTGAGCCACTAGGCCTGGCATGAGCTTCTGAGACCTCAAAGCCCACCCCTAATGACACACTTCCTCCAACAAAGCCATGCCTACTCCAACATGGCCACACTTCCTAATAGTGCCTCTCCCTGTGAAGCTATGGGGTCATTTTCATCCAGACTAGCATAGTGGATTTGTGGTTTGGGTGTCTTTTTTTAATCTCATAATATTAATGTTCTGATTGGCCTGATTTGGAATGCCTGCAGTGTCCTCATGGGTCATCCCATCTGTGGTTCACCATCTGATGCATTCTTGCTGGTGGAACCCTCAGTAGTGGTTTTTCCTGGGAGGTGGATTGCTCAGAGCACAGGGGTCTGCCCCCAGGCCACAGTTCCCCATGCCGTATCTTTCACCAGAATCTCTCATTATGCTGCCAGCCAGGAAGGGATCCATAAGGCTTGGCTGGAAGGAGACACATTTTTTCTACCCTGCAGATGTCACTTGTCTCTGATGCTAGCTGGTTCCCTCCTTCAAACACTTGAGGCCTCAACAACTTCATCACCCCAAACATGCCTTGCCCCCTTCTCTGGCCCCCACACTCATAGCCCCACCCTCCCACCAATAATTATAAGCAATCTGTGTGGCTTTGTTTAACTATTTCTTATCTGCTGTCATGTAAGCCACAATTCATTAACTGCAGCATAATGACCTCATGCATAAATCATAGCTTGAGCTCCTTCCTAACTGAGGTTGTTTCCACTGTCTTCCCTTTCTTTCTTTCTTTCTTTCCTTCTTCCTTTCTTTTTGTAAATAATTAAAATGAAAGGATAAATAATTGCTTTAAATATTTCAGAATGTCCAAGAAAACCTGGAGCCATACTGGCATATTTTATTCTAATGGCTGAATTGTCCTGTAAAGAAATGTCCTCCTCTGTATAATTTACAACAAAAGCTCTGGGTTGCTTCTTAATATTTCTTTTAGTCCTTAGGTGGTCATATTATCAGCAGACTGCCGACCTCTGACCTCAACCCTATTTTGGGTGTAGGCAACTGTATCCTCAATGTTGAGTCAACAGGTGAGTTACCAAGTTCCCTTCTAGGTACAGATGAGTTCTCCAGACACTAAGCATAGAGACGTGGAGTGATAGGAACTCATCGTTCACACCATTTGACAGGATGCTGATGTCTCATTTTGTTGTGGGAAGACCTAGATGCATCAGGAAGACAGCAAAATGACATACTTCCAGCAGTCGAGAATTGTCAATAGATCCATCTCCACTTGATTTATTCTCTGATTGTGTTAGGTATTATTAATAGGATCTATAATCAATAAGAGATAACCTTTTAGGAACACCTGTAAGGGATTATTACCTTGAGTAGGTTAGCAGCTGGGAATGCCTGTGCATTCTTGTCTTGATTAGGTTCATTGGGACAGGATGGCCCATCCTAACTGAGGGACACACCATTCTTTGAGCTTGGGTCCTGAACTGCAGGATTGAGCAGGGCTGCACACAGCTCACTGCCGACTGACTACAGGTGCAATGTGTTCAGCCATTCCAGCCCCAGCATCCTCCAACCCTCCCACCCCACCCCCCCACCCCGCCTCTCACCTTGGCTTCCCCACCATGATGGACTGGCCTTTGAACTGTGAGCCAAAATAACCCCTTTCTCCCCTGAGTTGCTTTTGTCAGGCTATTTTGTCACAGACACAGAAAATGTCACCAAGACACAGATCATAAAGTCCAAGCTCTGTAGCTGGCTTATGTTACAGAGGTTGAAATGGTCTACAGCAGATTTACTCTCATGGTGCTGCTGTCTAGCTGATGACATGACTCACCTTGTCCTTTGCTTATATATTTAGATTCTAAAACAATCATTTTACCTCCTCTGAAGATAAGCTTTAGTACTTCAAAGAAGGAAGCAAACTTCTTTTTAATTCTCACATACCGCTTGTCACAGATCACTTCTGATCCCAGACATGGGCAGGGATCACATACCAAGCCTTTCTCCAGCAGACTTGAACTGAAGTTAGCTTGATTCTGAGTCTACCTTGACGTAGGGTCACATTCCACACGAGGAGGACTCATATTACAAGACTGTCACCACTTCAGACCCCACCCACAAATTGGGTCTCTGGAACCTCTGACCAAAATCAGGGTTTCCATGACCCCACCCTTTGGTTCTGTTATTTTGCTACCTTGGCTCCCAAAACTCAGGCAAGCACTTTACTGGTGTCTTAGTTAGGGTTTCTGTGAAGAGACGCCATGACCACAGCAATTCTTATCAAGGAAAACATTTCATTGAGGTAGTGGCTTACAGTTCAGAGGTTCAGTCCATTATCATCATGGGGAGCGTGGTGACATGCAGGTGGACAGGGTGCTGGCTATATGTTGATCAAAAGGCAACAGGAAGTGGACTGTCAGTCAAACTGAGTGAAACATGAGCAAAAGAGGCCCCCAAAGCCCACCCCCACAGTGACACACTTCCTTCAACAAGGCCACACCTACTCCAACAAAGCCACACTTCCCAATAGTGCTGGGGGCCATTTTCTTTCAAATCACCAAAACTGCATTTGCCCATTTACTATATGGGATATTATATATGTCAAAGGTTACTGGTGAGCCCTGGGTAATGACATCATAAGGCGACGCTCATGGGAAAGGACACAGAGCTGCTAAGTTGTCCCCAAACTGATCACTGTCCAGACACCTCCATATGTTCCGTCATCTGGGCCCAAGTCTTTAGAACCACATCATGGTAGATGTGGTTGAGAACACAACTGGTGTTTGCTAAAGTATCAATCCTCCCATCACATGGTTGGTTCCCCTGGCAACCAGCTCCCATCCTGAGGCCATTCAAGTACCCACTAAGAGTCACTTCATCAGTGAGAAAGATGCGTCCCTCATGCAGGAAACCCCAGGGAGTTTAGATGTCAGATGCTCTTACCTCTCAGGAAATCACACTAAGAGTTCTGTATCAGCAAACAGAATCAAAAGGCAAACACTAAAGCAAGACAGTCATCTAGCTCCCCTGCCTGGGGCTCTAGTGCTCCAGTCAGAGACAGGGACAGAAGCCAAATGTGTGTTTCTTACTAGTTCATAACATTGCAGGCACTGCACACATGTGTTTGTGTACTGTGTGCATGTGTGTATGTGTGTGTATGTGTGTGTATGTGCACTGCATGCATGTGTGTGTGCACTGTGTGTGCGTGTGTGTGTGTGTGTGTGTGTGTGTGTGTGTGTGTGTATTAGATCAAACTCAGAGCTTTGAGTACACTAGGTAAACACTCTATCATTGGGCTGGACCACCAGTGCCACATGGGTCCTGTCATGGGAAATTCTATAGCAGAATCCACAGGAGAGGATCCATGACCATCACATGCTTACCCTTCATGATGTCAAGAGCTACTAAGCAAATCATCATTAATGCTTACCTTGTTGAACAAACTTATTTGAAAGAGAGGTTCCAGCAGGACAGGTCAGGGAAGTAGTCCCCATGTGGTGAGACAAGGAAAGCTCTTCCTGGGTCACACATTACACAAGAAAAATCAGTCTATTTTTCACTTGACTTTTGATCAGATAGTGTATTCATTAATTTGAACCAATACCCTTTCCATCAATCCTGTTCCAGAATGTCTGTTACTTCTGGACACAGATCACACCCACCTCCAAAGAACAAAGATTCATCCTCACCCAGGCTCAAGAAGAAGAAGACCACCACCCACCCACCCCCACAAGAGTTCCCAAAATGTCACAGGAAATAAATATGTCACCTTTCCCGTGGCTTTCTCTAGACATGTAATGTTTATTTCTGGGTCTGCGTTTTAGGATTGGGGTTTGAAATAATCCCATGAGTTTATGGTTGTTTCAAGTGTTGAGGGACATGACTACCATTATCCATATTTCATCTACTAATGTTCCTGTCTTCACAAGTGATGTCCCCATGCTTACCATATGCCTTCAGAAAATTGAGGTCCTCACTTTTGCTCATTTATGCGTGTTCTGCCCACCCCATACACATTATCTGGCTCTGTGGCCACATGTACACATTGATTCAGGATGTTCTCCCCCATAAGTCACACACTGTGAGCTAGGCAGTGTTTCCCACACACTGGATGACCTTGCCACTACAGGGAGAAGGCTGTCTTTCCCAGGTGAGAATCGGATCATGGGTTTACATGATGTTACAGGTAGCTATTTTTCCATTTAATTTCCACTTTATAATTTTTTTTTTGAGACAGGGTTTTTCCATGTTGCCTTGGATATCCTGGAACTCACTCTGTAGAAGACCAGGCTGGTCTGGAACTCATAGAGATCCACCTGCCTCTGCCTGCTGAGTGCTGGGATTAAAGGCATGCACCACCACCACCCGGCTTGGAACTTGTGTTTAGCATAGGAATACCACTGGATATTATCAAGAAAAGATCTACAATAGTATAGGCCTTTGATGAAATGCTTTTCCTTTGGCAGAAGGAACACAGCAAATCCCTCTGGATGATCGCTTTCTTGCCGGACTACCAGATGCAAGCCTGAAGCCAGACCAAGTGCTCATCTCTGTTTTCATACCCATCTCTGGAAAGGTATGAGGTCACAGGGTTACAGTATCCACTGGCATCTCTGGTCTTTACCCTGAATTAGCCTTGACATACAGAAGCACAGAATTTGTAGCAAATGCCTTATGCTTGCAGAGGTGCAGATAATTCCAGATTCAATGTAACCAGCTCCTTCAACAATGTCTTGCAGCATCAGGACATTGTACACTCTTTCCCCACCTAGCTCTCAGGCTCAGGACACTTGGATCCACAGAGCAGTTCAGTGAAAAGGACCGATGTCCTTAATGGATAGGTGAGGAAATGGCACTCCAAGGAGGTTTTATCATTTCAACCAAGATTTGTGGTGAAAGGTTGGTGGAACAGGAGCCCAACCCACCACCAGCCTCAAAAGAACTAAGTAGAAGAATCATCTTAAAAATCACTTGGCCGTACTGTACCAGATTAATGTTTTCTTTAAATTGTTGATAATTACAGAGACGTGCATGATGCGCCAGTGAGCTCCAGTTATATGAGGATGCTCTCAGCATATTGGGCTTTCACATGGTCATTGATGGAGAAATACAGCTTTGACACACTTTCCATTCAGTAACAATACCTGTTTGCCATCCAGAAGCTTGGGCAAATGTTTGTTGCTGTAGTATCTCGGGTTTTGTTTTTGAGAGCAGTTCAACTGAAAAAGGGAAAGCGGCCATCCCTGCCAAGAATACTCTTTTGTTGACACTTGCCCACAGTGTCAATAATTCACTCACCATTTGTTGAGGGGCTTCTGAGCAGATGGAATGCCAAGGACAGACTGAGAGTCACTTTCGCTTACCCAAAACATGAATAGATATCTTCTCTCTGCCAGGGCTTACAGATTACAGTTTTAGCTAAAGTTCAGAGATGTGGCCGAATAGATTAGAACAATAAAATTAAAGATTCGCTGCTGCTGATTGAGCAGCAGATCTTAACCTTCAGAACCTCGTGGGCTAGCTTCAAAGACGCCACAAATTCAAAACAAGTTTTGCCAAAGGAGAAGAGAAACGGTGTTCTAAGCACAGAGACTACTCCAGGGTTCACATGTCTTAGTGAGAGTATCTGTAGTGAGTAGGAGGACTCAGAAGTTAAAAAGGAAAGCACATCACATACTCCATCACCCACATTGTATTCCTGTCACCCCCACAAAGTTCAACCTAAATCAGTTCATGAAGAGAGAATCAGATAAACCTAGTTAGGGACAGTCCACAAACAGTCTGTGGTTCCCCAAATTCAGTGTCATGGAAGACCAAAGAACAGTACTGCCTCAGAACAAAGGACAATGTCATCTTCACCACCCAAGACAGGGTAGGGGTTGTAACCATGCCACCTTCACCACCAAAGGCAGGGTGGGGGTCCTACCTGCACGCATGTAGAAATGTGAATGTGAACAGTATGTCAGATAATAGCATCATATCATTACTTGCTAATAAGGCTTGGTGTTAATAATGCCATTGACATGGAGCTATAGAGGAGAAAGCCCTTACATTTTAGGAGTCACATATAGACATATTTAGTGAGGAATCATCCTGGTGTCAATGATTCATTTCAACAAAGGTTGAGTATGTGTGTGTGTGTGTGTGTGTGTGTGTGTGTGTGTGTGTCTTAAGCTTGAGGGTAGGCATATGTGATTAGTCACTGGTGGATCCCTGAATCTAAGTGAAGGAGATATATATATATATATATTTACTTACAGTTCTGCTGTAAGACTGCTATAGATTTGAAACATTTCAAAATAAACAGCCATTCTTCTCGTTTTCCAGTGGGAGTTTGTATCAGCTTTCCGACAGGCGCCGCGTCAGCAAAACGCCCTTGCGACAGTGAACGCCGGAATGAGAGTTGTTTTCAAAGAAGACACAGGCACCATTGCGGACTTCAGCATCTTATATGGAGGCGTTGGTGCGACCACAGTCAGCGCAAATAAATCCTGCCGGCAGCTGATCGGAAGGTGACTTACAGACATTTGCTCTTACCAGATAAGTCCTTTGAATAGCAGCAACCATCATGACTGTCAAAGGGAAGGGACTGTGCCTACCGTCTATAGCCTAAAGCACTTTGGAGTAAGCACAAGAAAACAGCACACACGAAGACGACGTTGGTGTGTGTTATGGTATTCCTGGGTGAGAAAGTAAATTTGAGCAACCTTTGTGTGTATTTTAGGTTTCCTTTGGTGAGTGACCAGGCTTTTTTTGGGGGACCACCAACCAGTTCCCAAATCGTGACGCAGAGACCTATTCTTAGTTTTGAATGCTCAGCCTAGCTTAGGCACACTTCTGGCTAGCTCTTTTAACTTACATGAACCTGTTCATTGTTATCTAGCTTTTGCCTCGGAGCTTTTCACCTTCCTTACTTCTGTGTATCTTTCACTGCTCCTTGGGGCTGCCGGCCAGCAGCTGCCTGGATTCCGGCCCCGGGTGTCTCCCTCATTTTCTCCTCTCTTCTTCTCTCATTCCTTCTTTCTCATGAGCCTAGATGTCTCCTCCTATTTATTCTCTCTACTTGCTAGCCCCACCTATCCTTTCTCTGCCCAGCTATTGGCCATTCAGCTCTTTATTAGACCAATCAGTTGCCTTAGGCAGGCAAGGTGAAACAGATGCAGCGTATCTTTACATAATTAAGCACACATCCTTACAGCATTAAACAAATGCAGTATAAACAAAAGTAAAACACATTTACACAGTTAAAGTAATATTCCACCGCATAAACAAATGTAACACATCTTTCTGTAGTTAAAACAATATTCCACAATAGTTAAGTATTAAATACTTGCTTGGCGCTGCCCATACTGAACTGGTTACATCCTTTCCATGTGCCCAGGTGTTGGGATGAAGGGATGTTGGATGAAGCTTGCAGGTTGGTTCTGGAAGAAGTCTCCCTGCCAGCATCAGCCCCCGGAGGAATGGTAGAATACCGACGGACTCTGGCCATCAGCTTCCTCTTCAAATTTTACTTAGAAGTGTTGAAGCAGTTAAAGACGAGGGTAAAGTTGTGGTTGTCCTTAGGATGCCCTGGGGAAGAGAGTTTGTTCTAGATGCTTCTCCAGCCTCTGGGAAGCTTAAGTGAACACCATGTGCTGACCTTACTGTAGTTCTATTTGTGAGCTACATTTCTGAGGACCATGCTGAATGAAACCCAAAGTTCTCCTTAAGTTCACTCAAACTTCCCCAGAGCAATAAAAACAAAAGTCAGAAGACAGTGCAGTGACAAACATTTAAAATCCTGTATCTCAACTAAATCTCCACCAGAAGTACTTTCCATTAAATAAACTATACATCTGTGTTCCAGAATCCCCATGGATACCCTGACATCTCCAAGAAACTCTTACATGTTCTGGAAGACTTTCCTTTGACCATGCCACAGGGGACGCAGTCATTTAAGGTCAGTACATTTTTCTCAGTGAACAGAATGTGGTAGAACATTATTTGAAGGTGTGTTACTTTTGTTTATGTTGCATTTGTTTAACTCTGTGAAGCTGTGTTACTGTGCCTGTGTGAAACACCTGATGGTCTAATAAAGAGGTGAATGGCCAATAGTGAGGCAGGAGAAAGGATAGGCGGGGCTGGCAGGCAGAGAGAATATATAGAAGGAGAAAACTGGGAAGAAAGCTCTAGAACCAGAGAAGGAGACATCTCCAGCCATCCAGCAAGCCTCAAAGAAAGGTTTGCAGTAATATGGGAAAAGCCCAGAGGGAAAAGGTAGATGGGCTAAGTTAAAGCTGGCTAGAAACTAAGCCAAGCTAAGCTAAGGCCGGGTTATTTATAAGTAATAATAAGTCTCTCCGTGTGAGATTTATTTGGGAGCTGGGTGGTGGATCCCCCTGAAAGAGAGAGAAAAAAAAAAAACAGAACAGTCAAATGGGGACGCAGCTGTCTTTTAACCTGGTTTTACTTTGAATTTCAAGTTGCTACTGTGGTATTTTGAGAAAGGTTCAGCTATGGAATTATATTCAATACACAATAGTCAGAAAATGGAGCAGAATGGCAGATCCTATTGACGACAGCCAACCAAAACTAAATCTCTAGAAATAAAATCAGGAAAAAAAATATGCAGTGCTTGTGTAAAACAAACTTTTAAACTGCTGATATTTTGTTTTCAAAGAAATTACACTTGAATAAAAAGAAACAGTTCACCCTTTAATCCCAGCACTTGGGAGGCAGAGGCAGGCGGATCTCTGTGAGTTCGAGGCCAGCCTGGGCTACCAAGTGAGTTCCAGGAAAAGGCGCAAAGCTACACAGAGAAACCCTGTCTCGAAAAACAAAAACAAACAAACAAAAAGAAACAGTTTATAGCTAGGAAAGCATAGTATATAAAGATAACAAGTTTCTCATAAGTAATGTAGATATTAAATATATTTCCAATCAATAATGCTGACAAGAGTTTTGGAAATTTTGATTTTAAGGTTTATCTAGGAATATGGAAGCAGGCATTTATACAAGCCAGTAACAAGGAGTGGACTCAACCCTACCCAGCCCTGAGGCTGAGCCTTCAGCTCTAGTAACTTACATACAGGCATCGCATGATTAAATAATATAATCATTTCAGGATTCCAGAACAGACTAAAAGATCAATAAAGCAGCACAGAGTCCAGAAACAGACCAGGAAGTGTGTCATCATGAATACAAAAATACATTTCAAATGAACAGTAAAATGGAGGGTTTAAGTAAAGACTTCTATGTGAGTCACTTTAAAAACAAGAAACAAGTGGGGCAGTGGCGGTACACGCCTTTAATCCCAGCACTTGGGAGGCAGAGGCAGGCGGATCTCTGAGTTCGAGGCCAGCCTGGGCTACCAAGTGAGCTCCAGGAAAAGGCACAAAGCTACACAGGGAAACCCTGTCTTGAAAAACAAAAACAAAAACAAAACAAGAAACAAAGCCATATTTCCTACCTTACAGTGAGTATAAAGTCCAGATTTATTAATATTTTAAACATTTAAAAATGGCAACATGAAATCACTAGGTTAAGATGTGTGCAGATTCTGAGGAGGTCTTCCAAACAGGACTGAAATCCAGACGCCATGCAGGAAAAGCCTGACAGATGTGGCCACATAAAAGAATGCATGAGCGATAAAAAAATAACATTCACAGCAAAAGCTTTTACAAATGCATAGATGTAAAGAATTGGCAGATCACTGGGGAAAAATTAAAATATTAAAATAGAGCCTCACTCGAAATTTTTAAAATGCCTTTTAAGACAACTGTGAGATGAGATTTCAGTCTATCAGATTGGAATAATTTTAAAATTTCCATCATGCCTAGGTCTCACTGGCCTTTTTCTACAAACGCAGTCTCATAGAATCAAGTTGTTGAAAGAGAACAGCCTATTTGTAAAGGTAGTGGGGTTCTCTGGGAGCCCAGCAGCAGGGGGCAGCAAAGACCTCCTTGCTGTGTCTGTTCATTCCACGCCCTGGTTTTAAGAGGCTTTTTCTCTTGCGGTTTCTGAGGCAAGAGTTAAACAAAAGGGAAGAGTGTTATCAGTTCTTGTCACTGTCTCAGTGGCGGTGAGTGCTCAGGTGGCCGCTGGCTGGATGTTACCTGGAGAGCCTCCTTGCCAGGTTTCACACTACTTTGCTGAGGAGACATGACTATCTGTTCACCCCACGTAGGGTACCACTGAGAGGACAAAGGAATGAGCCCATCCAAGTCCAGCTTGGTGAAACCATGAATGTATTGGACTAACTCATGAGGGCATAGGTGAGGGATTACTTAAAGGACTATAGGTAGCCCCCAAACAACTGTGTCACCAAAAGGTCCCACCTAGTAGGGGAGCCAGCCCTCCTTACCTTTCTAGTCACTCATGTAGAGTTCAGACCCCTGTTTCCATCATCAACAAAGGTGTTGCTTACACAGGCCTCTGTCCTCTGCTCCCATTAAAGAAATCTACCACGGGCCCAGCTCAGATGACTGCCAGGATAGAGCTCTCTGTACTTAACTAGTAATGCAGATTAACTTTTTCTAGTGCTAGTTGTGATAAAATACCTGAGATAAGTCAACTTCCAAAGAGCAAAGGCTCATTCAGCTCATGGTTTCAGGAATTTGCACTTATGACTGGTTGGCTCCAGTTTCAGGGAGACAGTGGTGAGGTAGAACACCATGGAGGATAATGTGTTGTAGAACCAAGTTGCTCACCTCATGGCAGCCAGGAAGCAGAGATGAAGAGGAGAAAGAGCTGTGGTCCTGATACTTTCTTCAAGGGCATGGCACCCAGTGATCTAACATCCTTCTGCTATGCTCTGCCTCTTGAAGGTTTTACCTCTCTTCCCAGTATCACCCCAGGCTGGTCACCAGGCCTTCAACACACAGGTCTTTGGGGGAATAATTCAGACCTAAATTACAGAAGGAAACATGAGTAAACTTTATACCCATCCATTGGTACCTGTCCTGTCAAAACACAGCTGCCTTTAGAAGTTTTGATTACCCTTCAGGGTTGGGGAAAGTGTGAACTGAGAAATTAGGGTTATGTACACACACACACACACACACACACACACACACACACACACACACACATGTTTTTTATTTCTTATCAGAGAAGTAAAGTGTGTCCTTTGATTCTCATACAAATCTAAAGCATATAGCAGAGATTTTTTTTTTTTTTCAAGACAGGGTTTCTCTGTGTAATAGCCTTGGCTGTCCTGGAACTTGCTCTATAGACCAGGCTGGCCTCAAACTCACAGAGATCCTCCTGCCTCTGCCTCTCCAGTGCTGGGATTAAAGGCATGCACCCTCATAGCCTGACTTAGCAGAGATTTTTTTTTAGTCATTAATGATAAAACTAATTTTAAAAAATCAGTGAATAGAAGTAAAAGGGATTGAGTTTGGTAAAATGTGGCTGATTTAGATACAAAACTAGAAAATATCTTACAGAGAAAAACCTGCACCTTTGAGACCATTTTTCCCTACAGGGAACAAATAACTTTATTTTCTCCGGGAAACAAAATCAAACACTGCAAGTCCCCACCTAACTGTGCATCTCCACCCACCCTTAGCATTATAGAAAATGGAACAAACCCTGCATGTACCCACGTAATTGTGCATCTCCACCCCCCCTCCCTCAGCATTATAGAAAATGAAGCAAACCCTGCATGTCCCCATGTAATTGCATAGGTGGATTCCACAGGCTTGCTGGCCAGCCAGTCTAACTAAACAGCAAACTCCAGGCTCAATGAGAGATATCCTGCCTCAAAAATAAGGTGGAGAGTAGAAGACACTGGATGTCAAGTTCTGCCTTTCATAGTCACACACACACAGATAAACACATATGTACACACACATATATACCACACACACACACACCCCTTTTAAATGTATATTCTCTCAGTTTATGAATTTAAAATGTTGTTTTAAAATGTAGCTCTAATTCCTTTGAAGGTTAGAAGCTACAACCCAAAGAACTTAAACACTAGAAACTTCTGCCTAAGGCTTGCTAGAACTCCTGTCTCCGATTGCCACCCACTAGAGCACGTGCACCTGCCGCTAATTGATGATGCTGACTTCAATGGCCTCTCACTGGGGTCTATTTATAAGTCATACAGGTTTCCTCAGAAAACAGGTCTCCTAGCTGCTAGCTGTCACAAAATCTACCTTTGTTCAGGTGGAGCCCCTGCTTGTCTCTCTTTACCAGGTGTGAGTACCTTCTGTTTTACAGTGGGGGGGCTCCCTTCCAGACCCCGGATCAGTCACAGACCACACCAGAACATCTGTTTTCACTGAGATCCTTCATTAGGCAGGGGGAAAGTTAAAGTGACTGCCTTCTGACTCAGGCAGAAAAACAGCAGCAAACGACCTTGCAGGTCCATTCTTAAGAAGAGAAAAGGGGAGGTCTGGGTTAGCATGGGCTAGGGTGTGCGTGGTAAAGGAGGTAGGGGAGGAGGGAGAAGGGGGAAGGATATTTGTCCTGGAGGACAGAGGACTGCCTCTGGATAGAGAGGAGACAGACATGGCATGTGGGCAAACAACTCTTTATAAAGGTAAAGGGGGAAACCCCGTGTTGGGATGAGATATTTAATTTTAATTGGACATGTTAATTAGATGAGCCAAAGGGGGCTTTTGATTGCTGACCTTGGTGGTCTGCCTCAGGAGGGGGAAGTGACCAAATAAGGAAATAGACGTTGGTGACTAGCTTCAGGAATGGAATCTAACAGTGTTTAGCAAGGCAGAGGGAATGGGGAGAAGGGCAAGGCCTACCAGAGCCACATGCTCGAGTGGGCTAGTGCCCCTTCATGTAGATAGGCAATGGGAAAGAAGAAAAACCCAGGTTAAGCTGAACTGAGCTGCTTTGGAAAGCTTGCCTCAAGAGAATGGGCCGTCTTTAATCCCAGCACTTGGGAGGCAGAGGCAGGTAGATCTTTGTGAGTTGGAGGCCAGCCTGGTCTACAGAGAGAGATCCAGGAAAGGTGCAAAGCTACACAGAGAAACCCTGGAGAGAGAGAGAGAGAGAGAGAGAGAGAGAGAGAGAGAGAGAGAGAGAGAGAGAGAGAATGGGCAAGACAGCCACTTCCTGGTGGATCCTGATGACCCTGGTCTTTCTCAATTATTTCCTTCTGTGCTCTGTTCTCAACACAGGGTACAGACCCCCAGCAGCCCCTGCAAGACCCAGTTGGGCGTCCCATCATGCATCAGTCTGGCATTAAACACGCCACAGGGGAAGCAGTATTTTGTGATGATATGTCTGCCCTGGCAGAAGAACTCTTCCTGGCCGTGGTAACCAGCAGCAGGCCACATGCCAGAATCATGTAAGTGATCATGGTGGAGTTGGGAGGCTTGGAATACCCAGCAGGTACCTAGGGATGTGGTTGCCTCTCAGCAATTAATCCACTCAACACACCGGAAACAATCTGAGCATGTACCTTGAAAACACAAGATGAAAGGAAACAGTGGATATGGAAGCCTAGAAGAGGAAGCCCCACTGCATAGGCAACTTTCATCTGAACTTGCCGTTGTGATCTGAGAATTTAATGAGGCAAGAATGACTTTCCTGCCTCGTGAGACCCCCACAGCTGCAATCCTCTCTTTTATGACTGTCTACCTTCAGAGGAGCCTGTTTATCAAAGTGCCAGCCCCTGAGCACTGGCCTAGGGAAGCAGGCGTGGACTCACCCGGAAGGTGAGGCTAGTCTGCGCCCAGTGGAGCGAGTGTCCTCTACCTCCAACATCGTTTGCCTTGTGTTAAGACCTCCACATTGTGGACCTGCCTAGTGATGCTCATGTGAATCCAGGGGGTTCCTCAGAATCCCCATCTTCCCTTGGATGAGGTCCTCACCACTGGGTGACACACGCTATGGTTTTATTTCCTCCCCAGTTCCCTCGATGCCTCCGAGGCCTTGGCATGCCCTGGTGTGGTTGATGTGATAACAGCTCAGGATGTTCCTGGTGACAACGGCAGAGAAGAAGAGAGCCTATATGCACAGGATGAGGTATTGGCAGCGGCTCTCCCCTGGTAGAGATCATTGCACGGGGGCTTTGTGTACGTGACCACATAGTCTTCTCCAATGACCTGAGACTACCTGTCTGTGCTAAGCCTTGCTCTGTAACTGACTTGGGGCAGTGAGAACCAGCTAAGTGGGAACACTTCTTCTTCTAAGGGGAAGACATTGAGGCTCAGATACTTTGGTGACTTACCTGAGACACATCAGCAGAGGTGCTGTTAACACCAGCCTGTGATCTGTGCTACAAGTCACCCTCCCCTGCCCCAATCCAGAGCACAGCCCTACTTCCTCCCTGGTTGACAAGAGGAAGCCATCTTTCATCCTCTTGTGTATCCTCTGCTCTGCTTCTCAGGTGATTTGCGTGGGTCAGATCATTTGTGCCGTGGCTGCTGATACTTACGCTCATGCCAAGCAAGCCACAAAAAAAGTGAAAATTGTCTATGAAGATGTGGAGCCCATGATCGTGACAGTTCAGGTAACTTCAGCATCTGCTCACTCTTGGGGACAGTGAGTTTTGGTAGGAAGCATGAAATGGTATTGTTAGAGGTGGCTATGCAGTACTTGTGAAATTCCTTAACCCATGGCATTTGTCACTCACTCTGGCGATAATACACACAGAAAAAAAAAAAAAATTCTGGAAGTTTCTTGCCTTCCTTTTTCCATCAGATACTTCTGGATTGAAATGGGTCCTCCAACCTTAGGATGACTGTTGCTTATAAGATCTGGTTTTACTCAATTACTGAGCAACCCTCAATGAAACATCACAATATTAAGAGCTGCCAGCTTGGGTCATGCTGGGATCAAGAATAATGGGCCTTAGCAGTTCGTGTTCCTGGAGTTGCGTCCATGCCAATAGATACCCACATGCTCCAGAAGAGAATTTGACATCGCTGCTGCCATTGTTGCTGGTATAACAGTGGCGACCACCGCTATTACTGTTTCTGGGATTGCCATTTCATAATTAGTTACTACAGCTAGCACAGTGGAGACCCTGGCAGCAAAAGTAGCTACCACAGTTAATTAATCTTTCATTCTATTGGGCATGACAAATTGAAATCAATAGTTATATACATTTCAATTGGCCTTGAAAGCTATAAATTTACAAACTCAAGTTCCACTTGCTCTCAGGATACCATCTTACAAGGTCTCCAATTTTCAGTAAAACTCGTTAAGGAAGGGAATGGTTCAATTGCCTTTAACCTACCGGCTATGGGTAGATTAAGACTTCTGTTGGTCTTTTCTGTGTCAAACACACAGATTGCAAGCCCAGCACCGCTTAGAGATCTTTGGCAATAGTCAACTCTGCAGCTCTCACACAATTGAGCCTATATGAAATGAGTATTCAAAGACGGGTAATGCCTGGGGGGGGGGGGGCACTCACCAACCTAAGACAGAACACCTGTGTGGCCTGGACACGTGTCTCCATGATGGGTAAGGTGACCTGCTGACGTCCCATGCAACCTAAGTCAGAAGCTCATTTTTTAGTAAAAGCGGGGGACTTGTAGGTCCCTGGTCCCTGTTTTGGGTAACTGTTGCCTTGCTTGCCGCCCTTGACCTTGATATCCTTCCTATGCTAATTCCCTGCAAGATTCCACCCTCCTGAATGCTTAAGGGAAGTTCCTTGTCTGTGAATCCAGCATATTGGGCGTTAACTGCTTAGATGCAAGATTGTAAAACATCAGGAGCCGGGGTGGATTTAGCTCAAAGGTAGAGGGCCAAGGCTTGGGTTTGATCCTCAGCTCAAAACAAAAAACAAAAAACAAGAAACATCAGAAGCGAACTTCTGCCTTGCAGGGTTCCCCCCATTGTGCTGTAAGTCTGTATTTAAGACCTCCTCCCTCCTTCAATAAATGACATTCAACATTAAAAAAAAAAAAAAAAAAAGAGGGGGTCAAGAACATGATTGGGAAACCCACAGAAACAGCTGACCAGTGCTAGTTGGAGCTCACTGACTCTGGACTGACAGCTCGGGAACCTGCATGGGACTGAACTAGGCCCGCTGAATGTGGGTAACAGCTATGTGACTCGATCTGTTTGTGGGGTCCCTGGCAGCAGGGCCAGGACTTATCCCAGATGCATGAACTGGCTTTTTGGAGCCCATTCCTATTGGTGAAATTATTAAGGCCACTCCACGTAGTTAAAAGGGAGGTTTATTTTATGGGTAACTTACAAATGAAGGGATAGGTTGCAGGGTCTGGGAAAGGTATGGCGCAGTCCGGCGGGCGGTGTTCTCTGGAGAACTCTGCTCGGTTCACCTCCGCGTCCAGGGTCCCAGAACCAAGAGCGCTCTCCTCTCAATCCTGGGTCTTCAGCTTCCTCCCTCAGCCCCGCCTTGTGGGCGTGACCATTACCGAAGCCTCAATGGGGGTTGGAACTTCCAGGCCAATGCTGGGATGGCTACCCACTACACATTCCCTGTGGTGGGATACCTTGCTCAGCCTTGATACAACGGGGAGGGGCTAGGCTCTCCTTCAACTTGGTATGCCAGACTTTGTTGACAACCATGGGAGGCCTTACCCACTCTTAGGAGTGGATGGGGGTAGAGTGGGAGGGAGGTGAGGAGGTGGGAGAAGAGGAGGGAGGGGGAACTGGGGTTGGTATGTAAAATGAAAAAAATTAATAAATAAACATATTTAATAATTAAAAAGAAGAAAAAATGGGTCTTCCAATCCCTCTACAGACCCCTCCTGGGACCGCCCACCCTGAGGACACCTAAAACAAATCCTTCTGGTTTTCCCAATTTCCAAGCTTGGCATTTGAATCTTAGAAAGTTCACTCCTTTGCCTCTTAGGTGGATTTGAAGATCCGTAAATTTGGCATTTATTTCTCTTAGCATCTGCCCTGGCTCCGTGTTATCTTTAAGTTTTCTGTTGCCCTGCATGGGACTGGCCCCTTCCCCTGAGTGTGGAGAGGATCCTTTTGCTTTTCTTCACCTTTTTCTAGATTCCAAGGTCAACTGCAGCAACTCCTTCTCACATTTTGTGACAGGCCCACTAGGGAAGGAAGCAGCACCATTCACCAGGAGAGGGTCAGTGATGGGGAACTGGCGGCATTGCTTGGCAGACCAGACAACCTGCTGGGTGTACTCTGCTCCTTTACTACACAGACTCAGTAAGATTTGTCCACAGATCCATACACTGGGGTCACATACACTTGAAGTCAAGTGCTAAGAAAAATCCGAGATGAGCAGAGTTAACCTCACCACACCGGCTCACTGTATCAGAATAGACCGAGATCGGAGGGTTAAGTACTGGTGAAGAGGTCAAAAGCAAAATGGAAGCGGCGAGGGAGGAAGGTACAGGTGGACACTGTAACGATATTTCAGAGTACAGCTCAACTTCTGACTTCCATAAGAGAGGAGATTAATAAGTTAGCAATGGAAAGTGGGTGCACGTCACACAAAGAGAAACGTGAAGGTAGGCAGCAACTGAAAACACATCCGCCAGCCACGACACGGGAGACAAGCATATCCCTAGTTATAGAAGTATTTCCTAGAAACAAAAGAATAGGAAAACTGAACAAGTAGATCCAAACAGCCAGACCACAGAAGAAATTACAAATGGCCAATGTGTGATGCTACGAATAAAAGAAGAAGATTAAGAGCTATAATAAGTTTTCATTTTCAACAACAACAACAAAAAAGCGACAACACTGAGCAGGTGAGCTGTAGGAAAGGAAGTGGTATTGTCTTATCTCCCTGAGGTGAATAGGAAACACAACAATAATCTCTGTGAAGGGACATTAGCAACATCTATGAAAAGTCGAAGCAAATATATCCTTTACCAGCAAGCCCAATATAGGATCTTATCCCCAGGCTTAGACTGTCCACCTGCAAGAGAAGGTTTTCAGAATCATTCTCTGCACCATTGTTGGCAACAGTAAACACTGAACACAAGCCCAGGTCTCCTCTGTATAATGGAACTGAAGCTTGCCAGAGTGCTTGCCTGGCATGCAGGAGGCCCTGAGTTCAACCTTTTTGAACCAACACACACACAAACACACACACACACACACACACACACACACACACACACACACAGGAATTCTGTGGAGTTGTGTACTTTTTTAAGAGCACATTCTCTATTCCATGGCTACAGAAAGATCTCTAAATCATACTGATAAATGAAAAGGCCAAAGTGAATAATGAGGGGGTTAAGAATATAGACTTATATTTATTTGTATTTGCATATATCTGAGAGAATACACAAACACCTAATGGTAGTGTTCACCTTTGGGGGGTGCACCCACATCTGTGCACCCACAGGAGGACTGCCTCTTCACCAATCTATGGAGATGCTCTCTCACTTTGCGAACACTGGAATATGTTGCTTAATTTTTTTAAAAAAAGTTTTAAGGGTTGGGGATTTAGCTCAGTGTTAGAGCACTTACCTAGCAAGCACAAGGCCCGGGGTTCGGTCCTCAGCTCCAAAAACAAAAATCAAGTGGGGGCAGTGGTGGCACACGCCTTTAATCCCAGCACTCAGTTGGCAGAGCCAGGCAGATCTCTGAGTTTGAGGCCAGCCTGGGCTACCAAGTGAGTCCCAGGAAAGGCGCAAAAAGCTACACAGAGAAACCCTGTCTCAAAAAACAAAAAACAAAAAAAAAAAGCCTTTCATTTAAAAAAAGTTTTAAATATAACATTGAAAAGAAGAAAAAAAAAAAAGGAAACCATTCACAAAATAATGGAGAGAACAGCCAGCTGAGACTTGGAGAGAACCTTGCAAGGTTCTCAGTTATGTGTCTGATCCCAGCTACTGAAACTATTCTTTTTGTCATACTCAGCAACATATCTGGCTATGAAGGGAGGGTAGAGTGAATTCCAAAGCTAGTGTAAGGGTTTAGGCTACTCTAGCATTAAGCCTCCATAATGGGTTTCTTCTGAAGATTAAGGAACACTCGTGTCCTGAATTCAGGGAAGATTGATGGGCAGTTGCATAATGGGCTGGAGTACACTGTGATCACGTCCTCCAAAGTGTACCAGCTCAGAAGACAAGATCCACAGTGTCCCCAGACTCACTGAGGTACTAGCCAGTCGTGTGCTGTCTGGGGAATTTTGAAATTAATGCTTATCGTGATACATGGGTTTCAGTGTGCAGGATGTGCAAATGGCCAGACTGAGCCACATGAATAACACCTTTTATTTGTTATCTTCCCAGGATGCACTGCAATATGAATCATTCATCGGACCTGAAAAAAAACTGGAAAGAGGAAATGTTCAGACAGCATTTCAATGTGTTGATCAAGTCCTTGAAGGTGAATTCTTTTGGGGGGGGGGGTGTTCAGGGAGGTGGTTGAGACGGGGTCTTACTCTGTAGCTCTGGCTGGCCTCAAACTCACTATGGAGATCCACCTGCCTCTGCCTCTCGAATGCTGGGATTAAAGTCGTGGTCTACCATACCCAGCCCTTTGAAGCTGAATTACAGGAGGTTTTAATATACTGATACTGCAGCTTCTATGAACGTTGAAGTGATGCTGTGGTGTATCCCAGCACTCTGGATGCTGAGGCAGGAAGAACATGAGTTTGTGGGCAGCTTGGGCTGGAGCATAGTGAAAGCTGTCCCCAAAGCTAAGGGTGGGGGACACAGCTCAGTGGTAGTGCTTGCCCAGCATGTCCAAGGCTTAGATGAACTTAATGAATCTTAACTCTTCTCATGAAATGAGCTATGAGGGGGAACACCCAGATATCGGACTCAGAGAAAATTCTGAGAAATATATGGAAGAGCTTGATTCCTTGGGGAAAAAAACAACAAACAAACAAACAAAAACAACTCTACTACCTTTACAGACAATGGAAAACATTTGGTATTTTGAATAGGAAAGCGGCAGGGTCTCAGTTGCCATGGAGAGCACCTGGCAGATTGAAACAGGATGAACGGGTCCATCATTGCCAGGTCAAAGGTCACCACAAAGTCCCAGGTGAGAGATAACTGATGCTGTCAGGCAGGAGAATGGAAGTGAAGAGTTGGGAACCCAAGAAGACTCTGAAATTAAAGATGTGTTGTCCAGGGGGAAAGTGGTACTATTAGCAACATAGTAGACATCTTTGTGGACAGACAGATGAGGGATCCAAGAGGCATTGACCATACCACCCACAAAAATGAGATGGAATTCAACAGCAGTTAAGAATTCAGATGCCGGCGGTGGTGGCACACGCCTTTAATCTCAGCACTTGGGAGGCAGAGGTAGGCAGATCTCTGTGAGTTCGAGACCAGCCTGTTCTACAGAGTGAGATCCAGGAAAGGTGCAAAGCTACACAGAGAAACCCTGTCTTGAAAAAACCTAAAAAAAATTTAAAAAAAATTTTTTTTAAAAAAAGCTAAAAATCCATATTCAACCTGTTTCCACAGGGATTTGGCATGACCTCCAGGTAATAAGACCAAACCCCGGGGTTCAAGTCGAAATTGATGATGTGAAAAGAAAAATTTGAGACTAATTGAAGTTAAGAGTTTAATTGAGTGATAAATGAGTCTCAGATTAGGCGCTCTGAGGAGTTGAGAGCACTCTGCTCCCAAGAGGGTGGACAGGAAGATTCGCAGCCAGGAAGAAAAGTGGGTGGAGAAACCGGTCGGCTGGCGGTTTCTGATTGGCTGAAGCTCCGCGGCTGGGATTAGCTGAGACTAAAAAACAAAAACAAAACAAAACAAAACCTACATTCATGAGTTAGGTTGAAACTCGTCATTGCAAGTATGGAGGCATCCTGGGTCCGAACATAACAGTACTGCAATAAAAATTACAGTCACCAAACCCTACGAAAGGAGGGGGCAGGAAGCAAATGGGGCAGAGAAAGAGAGGGGCGGAGTCTTCAGCGAAGGTCCGCTGAACTCACAGTTTCAAACCTGTTTCCCGGAGAAGTGAAGTTGGATGAACACGGTAATTCCGGGATGTTCACCGGGGACACTCAGCCCTGGAAGTCAATCAGGGCAACAGAGTAAACACAGCCTAGAAATCCAGACCAGTTTAAGAGCTGTTTTTGTGGATTGATCGTAAACACTCGACGGTCTTCTAACTACTCCTTTACACACATCCACGTTCTTGACTGCAGACCAGCCTTATTGTTTGTTTGTTCCTTCGTTTTTCCAGATAGGGTTTCTCTGTGTCACTGGCCTGCCTGTCCTGACATCTGCTTTGTAGCCCAGGCTGGCCTCGAACTCACAGAGATCCGCCTGCTTCCCTTTGCCTGTTGAGTGCTAGAATTAAAGGCGTTGGCCACCACAGCCCAGCCAGCCTTATTACTTAAGAATCTTTTCTACATTTATTTGGGGGTGTGGTGGTGGGGTGCAAGTCTTCAGCCTTGCATCAGTACCTTTACCCACTGGGCCATCTCACTGACCCTCAAACTTTATTTTTTAATACCTACGATTGATCATAGGTTTCTGAAACTTTTACTTGCTACTTAGGCAAAATTTGTAAATGGGAGGAGGAGGAGGGAAGAGGAGGAGAAGGAGGGGGGAGGAGGAGGAGGAGGAGAGACACATTTATCCTGCCCTCCTCCTCCTCTCCCTCATTGCAGACACCATTTATTCTTTGTACCTGAGGTCTGTACTCTGTCTGGGTTGTTGTGTGGGTGGGGGTGCAGTTTGCAGTGTTGAGAATCTGACTGTGCCAGCTAGGCGAGCACTTTACCACTGTGGGTCCTAGCAAAGTCTCTTCCGGCTCAGTGGGTAACTGAGGTGAGGTCTGTGGTTTTAATACGTCCACCAAGCAAGTGAAAAGACAGCAGGCTGATTATCACTGTTCCAGCACAAGTTTCTGTATGCTATGTAAAATCATTAGCTATCCTGGGCAGCCTCGTTGCAGAGATGAATTTACCCTTAGGTAAACCAACTTGTACTTGAAATCCCAGCTGTTACTCAAGCCAACAGAAATTAATTTCTAGTTCTTAAGAACGCACTGACATGAGTAGGTAGGGAAATGGAGCCAAATGCATAGGAGATTTTTTAATTGCATATAATTAGCCAATTATGCATAATGACAGCTGCTTATGGGAACGCTGTCAAATTGCAATGATTTTTTTTTTTTAAATCAAGACAGGAAACTAAATGCTATTCCCATGACCTAAAAGAAAATCATGACATTTAGCAAAACATGCCATATTCCACTTCAGATGTTTCTAAAGGATGTGTCTCTAAAGCTACGTGTGTTTGCTGTGTCTAAAAGGGGAAGTGCACTTTGGAGGCCAGGAACACTTTTACATGGAGACCCAGAGCGTACGTGTGGTACCCAAGGCAGAGGATAACGCGATGGACATATACGTATCAAGCCAGGATGCAGCATTTGCGCAGGTACGTTTCATTTTAAAGTGCCATCTATCTGACTTCTAGCTATGAAATCAAGGTAGAAGATACCTTTTAGACCAAAGTTGAACATCAAGTCAGAGGAAAAACTGAGCCCCAATTTTTAACAGCTCCCTCTGTCCTCTACAAAAGTCTATCCACTTCTCAAATGACGGCTGCCTCCTGTCTCACTAGGAAATAAACTGAGGCTACAGGGCGTGGGTGCTCCTAGTCTTCATCTTCCTGAAGCCCCTCCCACCTCTAGTGTGTGGTGGGGGCCCTCTCTCCTCTCCAGTCTGGAAGCTTACATCTGCACCTTTAGCCCCATAGACCTCCACATTTGCTTCTGCTGTGTTCTATAATGTCAATTTCTAATTATCTGCCACCTGTTCAGATCAGTACACAAAAACAGGTTTGCCGTGTGTGTGTGTGTGTGTGTGTGTGTGTGTGTGTGTGTGTACACACGCATGTGAACAAGTATATATGGAGGCCAGAGGTCCACCTCAGATGTTGTTCCTCAGGTGCCTACCACCCACCTTGTTTTTTGAGATGGTCTCTCACTGACCTGGAGCTTCCCAAGTATTCAAGGCTAGCTGACCAGCATGCACCAAGGGTCCACCTGGTGCTTCTTCCTCAGTGCCAGGACTGTAACTGGACACCAGGTCACCCAGCTTTTCTACACATTGTTCTAGGGGTTGAAATCTGGTCTGAATGCCATTGCAGCAAGCGCTTTACCCATGGCGCCATCTCCCCAGCCCAAATATGCCCCGTTCTTTAAAGTAACCCTCCTGGCTGGGCTATGTTCTACTAAATTCAAGGCCAAACTCAGATTTTTGTCTCAAAAAAATAAAGTAGTGAGCTGAAGAGATAGCTCAGCCTTAAGAATACATGGTGCTCTTCACTA
This sequence comes from Onychomys torridus, assembly GCF_903995425.1. Taxonomy (NCBI): domain Eukaryota; kingdom Metazoa; phylum Chordata; class Mammalia; order Rodentia; family Cricetidae; genus Onychomys; species Onychomys torridus. Next base: position 43,235,271 of record NC_050465.1, read on the forward strand.
AGACTCAAGTTCGATTCCCAGCACACATACCAGGGAGCTCATAATCACTCATAACTCCAGCTCCAGAGGATCCCACACCTCTTAGCTCTTCCAGCACTTGCACTGACATACATGCACACACACACACACACACACACATACACACACATACACACACATACACACACATACACACACATACACACACACATACACATACACACGCACATACACACACATACACACACATACACACACACATACACATACACACACACATACACACACATACACACACATACACACACACACACATACACACACATACACACATAAACATACACACATACACACATACATACACACATACATACATACACACATACATATACACATACACACACATACACACACATACACATACACACATACACACATACATATACACATACACACACATACACACACATACACACATACACACACATACACACACACATACATACACACATACACACATACATATACACATACACACACATACACACACATACACATACACACATACACACATACATATACACATACACACATACACACATACACACACATACACACACACATACATACACACATACACACATACATATACACATACACACATACACACACATACACACATACATACACACACATACACACATACATACACACACATACACACGTACACACACATACACATACACACATACATACACACATACATACATACATACACACATACATATACACATACACACACATACACACACACACACATACACATACACACATACATATACACATACACACATACAACATACACACAGCACATACACACTACACATACATACACACATACACACATACATATACACCATACCACACATACACACACATACACACATACCATACACACACATACACACCATACATAACACCACACATACACACGTACACCACACCATACACGATACATCACATACATACACACATACATACATACATACACACATACATATACACATACACACACATACACATACACACACATACACATACACACATACATATACACATACACACACATATACACACACATACACACATACATACACACACATACACACGTACACACACATACACACACACATACACACACACACACTTAAAATTAAATTAAAAGTGTTAGTTATCATGCAGCGCCATTTACCCTCTGAGAAAAGTCACGGAGCACAACCAAAGCTGCTATAAGCGTTTATTAGGACAAGAGAGGGACAGAAAGAATGTGCTTAGGCCTACTGAAAGACTGGTGCAGGAAAACGGGGGAGGGCACATGAGATCCGCCTTTTATGGACTACACACACACACACACACACACACACACACACGCCGTGTGCATGTGCATATGGGCTTTCGTAGCTACATGCACATAGATTTCGCCCTCTTACACCACAAGCCACTCTATCTGCCACAGCCACCAGTTGCCACTGTTCCTCAAGTCTAAACCACGCCTTTCTCTCCTGCCCTGCGCATCCTCATTGCCTTCCCCTGCACACCATTTGTTTATTCTCTGTGCACCTTGCTATGCCTTCAAGTCCCTCCTGCTAAATGACTATGATTTTCCAAAATAAAAGTCTACACAGTAAAATAGAAGAAGGAAATGAAATGTGCTAAGTATGTGCGTTTATGCAAACACACAATAGCCATGTGTTCCTACAATATTCGCTTTTATATCCACAACATAGTCATTCTTGGGAAGTTTAACTGCTGCAGGCCACAGGAATATAGTATAAGAACTCAGCTGGTTATGGCAAAGGCACTACCTGGAGGGATCAAAGAATTCCTCCAGAGGAAGCCAAATTCCAAGGAGCATTTGGTGTTATTTGGCTTCTTATATATCAGCTGTCTTCTGTTATGAAAACCACATGTGCCTTCATAGTTTTCCCAATTGATTTTTCCTAAGAATTGCCAACAGTGTGGACTGATCACTCTTTGGACATATATGTTCGAGGTGTTTAGAGAACAGCCTCAGGAAAGGCTTCCTTCCCTCAGGCCCATCCATTTCTCCCCTTTCAGCACTGCAATCAGATATCTCCCTTAGCCACATTCAAGGACTAGCAGAAATAACAGTTGAGACCACCACATGCTAGTCTCCTGACATAAGGTGAATTTCACAAGGAGACATTGCCTAGGTCAGGTGGACCTTAAGTAATAGCCTTGTACAATTGAGCTCAGACCCTCCTTTTCTTACAGCCTTACTAACTTTATAGACTTCTAACTCCTTACCTAACCACTTCTAGGACTATTTAGATAACCTGTGTGCTATCAGCTATGCCCAGCCAGAACCCCAGTTCAGGCCTCCCTGTAATTATCATCATTGGCAGCCTCCGGCCAGGTCCATCCCCAGATGGAGGAAAGTACCTTATCAGAGACACCTCTGTACTCTCTAAGAACAGACTGAAGCATCCAGACTACCTGTTTGAGAAGGCCTGGTGGATGTGCCAATTAAGCTTAACTTCCTCCTTTCCCAAATCTTACCTCTAGTTCCAGATCTCCCTTTAACTATCACCAGAGGCATCTGCCTGTACACAGGTTGCCTAGAGACAGAGCACATTTTCCCCCACCCTGCAGAAAAACAGCAGATAGCTTGGACAGATAAAGGTCAAAGGGATTTAACAAAAAAAAAAAAAAAAAGGCAGTTTTATTTTCAGAGAATTAAGACAGAACTTAGAGGTATGAGGAGATGGAGAGGAGGAAAGGACTTGAGGCTGGAGAACTGAGAGGGATAACGAAGATTTTGACCAGAGAGAACGTGTGGACGAGATGGAAGATGAGGAAGAGCCAGATGGGGAACTACTAGCTGGGTAAGAATGAGATGAGAAGGACCTAGATGAGACAGAATTAAGACGAGAGAATTAAGATAGAACTTAGAGGGAGCAGTAGATAAAGGTAGAGAGAAACCGGACAAGAAAGGAGCTAGGCATGAGAACAGAACCGAAGCTGTGTAGATAGGATGTTATCCCAGAGAAATAAAAGCAAGTGGACTATAGAGCTTGGTGTGCTGAGATTCTGTTCCCTGAAAATAGTCCTCGCCGTTAGTAATTCTCTCTCCTAAGCCCCTGGGAAGTATACTATTAAGGCTGGTCCTTCTAATATTATACAAGATTCAACGCTGATGAACACTGATGAGTCGTAGCCAAGTTTCCGCAAGTGACCCCTTCACGGCTCAAGGCTGCCCTTACCTGCTCTCTCTGCCCCAGTTCTATTGTCTTTCTGGGCCTCTAGCCTTTCTCACACCTGCACAGCTCCAAAGATTGATTCAGGCCCTTCAGAAACAACATAGATTATCCTGAGTACACAGACACTATGTATCTTCAGGTTTGTACAGCCCTGCCCCATCGCTCACTACCCAGGATACATCCCTCCCTTTCCAGCTGCGCCCCTACTTTCTTGTGTGAGCTCTTTGTAGCATGCTATGCTGGTGGTCATGCTTTCCTACCCATTGAGGCAGGAGCAATTATTCCCTGATTGACGTCTGAGTTAAAGAGTAGGGTTGCCATTCTTTAAAGTCCCCCCACCATGCTGTGGCATGCTCCCCCCACGGCCACTCTCACCTGGCTGCCATCTGAGTTGTTACCAGCTTCCCTCTGGTCCATTTGCTTCCCCTCCAGAACCATCCCCTGGGTCATAGCAGGCTCAGATCTACCTTCGTGTCACATGGTCCGCTGATCAGCTCTGCAGGCCTGACTTGGAATTGTGTGATATTTCCTTTTGCATAGTGCATGGCTTTCTGTCTCTGCTGACAGTTCATTTGTAGAAGGTATTACTGCTCAGTCCTAAGAGACCCTTGGTAGGATTATAGAGACCCCTTTACAACGGGGAATGAGGAGCCCAGGGTGGCTATTTGTAATGCGATCTATCGTTCATTAATTTTGAAAAGCAACAGCAATGTGTCCTTTCAGTGGGCACATTGCAAGCATCCACAGCATCTTCTACAGTTGGTACTCAAAACAGATATAGTCTTACTGTAGGCAGTGAGAAAATACTAAGATAGTTCTTCAGTAAATGAACTTCTTGCTAATCACGTGTGTTCTGTTTCACCTTCTTGGGGGCCTGTGGCCAAATACAGGAAATGGTGGCTTGCACCTTGGGCATCCCGAAGAACAGAATCAACTGCCATGTGAAAAGGGTTGGTGGAGCCTTTGGAGGGAAAGCAAGCAAGCCTGGGCTCCTGGCGGCCGTGGCGGCTGTGGCCGCACACAAGTGAGTGGATCTGTGAGTCCCCGTGTCTCCTCCGTGTCCCAGTGCTTACCTCTCTGGTCCCAACAATTTCAAGAGCTTTCTTGGAGACGCTCTCGATTCATGCCAAGGGATGGCAGGCCTATTCAGCCTCACTACAGGGTCACTGCCTTGGGAACAAGTTGACTCTCCTGTCTTCCGGCTTCCCGGCAGAGTCAGCAGTGTGGGGGAAATGAGAGTAAGTGAAGTAGGCATTTTGATTGGTCTACAGTATTCACTGAGACACAGGCAATAGCCCAGAGACAGAGAAGGGAGAATGGAGCGGGTGTTATCCATGTGGGTGTCTCACTGCTCCTTAAGGGAGAAGACACCTGGTAGCACATTAAAATTTTAGTGTGTTTAGAAGGACAAAAAACCAGCTGACATCTGTGCTTCTTGGAAGAGCTATGTGGCTGGGGACTGTGGCAGGAGACTTGCTTTTCACTGAACCCTCTCTTGAATTTCTTAAACTGTCATATGTGCGTGGATAACCTATTAAAAATAAATCTTATAGTTTCTACTGAGGCCCATGGCTAACGAAGAGTTCTGATATAATGACAGAAAGGCCAGACCACAAATCCTGTATCTCTGAGGATGACCTGATACGCTCTCAGATAACTTAGAATCTAGGAGGAGAGTACCCAGAGTTCCCAAGTCAACACATATGCACACGCACACACACACACACACCCCATATGTACACTCACACATTCTCTCTTTCTCACCACTATGTCCTACAAAAGGACACGATCACGAAAATTCGAGCCATATGCTCACTGTAGTGATCCTAACTGTACTCAAGCAGACTATGAAGGTAAGAGCTTCAGAACTGGGGTATTCTTAAGTGAACTGTCGAAGGAAGAAAAGACATGCCACCAGATGTCTATGCTGTTTTCCCATTGTCGCTATTTTATCATGTGTGCGTGAGGTAAATATGGGACATGCACACCACATCACATATGTAGCATTCAGAGGACTACTTCACAGACTCTGTCCTTTCCTTCTGTCTTTATGTGGATTCAAGGATCAAACCCAGGTTGCCAAACTTGCATGCAAGCCCCTTTTCTCACTGAGCCCTCTTGCCAGACCATCCATGATGTCTCCTTAGAAGGTGGCATCTGATGCTCTCCTGGAGGGGTCCTGAGGCATGGACTGAAGTCGGAAATGTCCAGAGAAGACTCTGGAATTCCAACTGCCATCATCTGGATATAACAAAATTAAGGCTTAGCCAAAGGAACACTCATGAAAAGAGGAGAATTAGAACCTAGAAACTTTGTAGGAGAAGAAATAAATGAACATGATTTGGTATTTGAATAAAGAATGCAAGGAATTATATAATTAGACCTATATAGTAACTAGACCAGAGGTTCTCAACCTGTGGGTCACAACCCTTTTGGGGATCAAACAATTCTTTCTTAGGGGTCATATATCAAATATCCTGCATATTAGATATTTACATGATGATTCATAACAGTACAAAATTATGGTTATAAAATAGCAACAAAAATAATTTTATGGTATGGAAAATAATTGTATATCATCACAGCATAAGGAACTGTGTTAAAGGGTCTCATCATTGGGAAGGTTGAGAGCCACAGAACTAGACAGTGACCTCATTCACATAAGGTGGAGTGTGGCTATAAAAGGGAATAAAAGATTCACCAAAGTCTCCATCTTCAGAGAATTTCAAGCTTCCCAAATTACTCTGAGGGGGAGAATCTAATTCATGGCTGTTGACCTTTTCTAAAAATTTAGAGTCAGGTCTGTAGCAGCCACAGGCAGGCTGGGCAGTGAATAGAGGTCCTGCAAAGGAACTTCCATAGCCTACAGGCACCTTCCCAGCTGCCCCATCCATCAGGAGGCAGCAGGAAACTCACAGCGTCCTTCTCTCTCCTGGGAGTGGCTACATCCTGACTCTGTTCTTTTGTAGATGGAATCACAGTTGTTGGTGACATTCTGCAAACCTGAACTCAAATCTCCAACTCTTCGAACTGTTTCTCTCAAATGTGTCTCTCTAGGACTGGCTGCCCAATCCGTTTTATTCTAGAGCGTGGGGATGACATGTTGATAACCGGGGGACGTCACCCGCTACTAGGGAAGTACAAGGTGAGTGGGTAGCAAAGTCACTGTCCACATGCCACTTAGGAGGCTTGTGGCTTGCAAGCTCCAGATCTTCAGTGTGAGCGCTCTGTGAAGTGAGACATCCCACAGAGCTATTGCACCGAGGAGGCTTCCCAGGCTTCCAAGGACCTTTTGTTTAAAGTGGGGGACTCTTATCTGAGTGCTTCCTGAAGGGTTCCAGAGCCTCTTACTAAGGAGATCACCTGGCAAAGCGGGATGTCTCAGGGCTGCTAATTGCTTAGGCTAGCAACTCTAAATAAGAGGTTTTGATAGGCGCAAACTGCTTGCCCAAGGTATAAGTTGTGTAACTATGCAAAGGCTTTGCTAAGCAATGGACAGTCAGTTCACCAGAAGCTGGCTCACCCTGCTGCTTTTGCTAAGCCCCAAATTCATCTTGGAATGACCCTTTTTCTTCGACAGACCCTAGCAAAACAGAACACCAATAGCCCTGGCCATCTTACGAAAGCCTCAGCATTGCCAGTGTAACCCTTGAGTGACCCTACCTAAAAGGAAAGGAAATGCTAAGATAGAGAGGCTGGGGGCAAGAACACAAGTGAGCAGAAACTGACCTTTGCTGTTCTCGCTGTTCCTGGGACCTCTGGAATACAGGTGTTTCAGGATCTGACACTTCTCTCAATTTGACTCACCCTGTACATTCCTGAGTCTAGTTCAAACTACCTCCTCCTTGCTGGAAGAGAGTTTTCTAACAACCTCAACCTGGTCAGAAGATATGACTAAAACAACAAAACTGGCCTCCCCTGCCTCCAACTGCAGACCTCAGAGACTTCAGCCCATGGGACACTTGTGAACTCTGGCAGAAAACCTCATGCCACCGGGGGTCAGAAACAGAACCTTGCTCAGGAGGACCTTCCCTAGGAGACTTCAGCTGAACCCCCAGACCCCATAGTTCATTCTCCCCGACTGTTTCTACGGAGTGCTTGCTGTGTGCCAGGTGCATACTTCTAACCTTGGACATCTCATTCTGAATCACATGGCCAGTGATAAGCCTATCTCCGTATCAGACCACTGGCTTCTTGTGCAGGAGGCAGGTCCTATCTTTTCCTGTTTGTTTTCTTAGTATCACCCACATAAACAAAATATGAAGTGTGTGATAGCCAACACTCTGTAAAGGAATTGGAGGTCAGTCAGACAAATAAGCCTGTTTTCCTTGGAGCAGCAATCCATTCAATAGACAAATACCCCCATTTCATGGGACCTACAGAGGAATCAGTTGATCCAGCCAAAATGGGGTGAGAGAGGACACTGATAACTCAGTCCCCTGGAATGTTCCTTTTTAGTTTCCAACCTTCTCCTTCCAGCCAAGTATATTGTAAACTATTGCCAAAATAGGCAGAATTCTTATAATACTGTAATAAAAGCTGCTTGCTTTGTCGGGGAAAAAAAAAATAATGGCAGAAACTCAGCATGTGCGGACTGGAGAAAAAAAGAGCTGAGATGTAAGGAGGACTGTTGTGAGGGAGCAGGGAGCACCCCGAGGAGAGAGGGCTGCATGCATAGGGTGGGTACCTATGGCAAATCGCAGTGTGTCCGTTCAGTCAGAATCCCTGCCCCTTCCAGCCTCCATGAACATTGAAGTCCCCTCTCCCTCAGCCGCTGTGACCACCTTGGGCCCAGCAGGGAACCCTGACTGCCTCCCATCTTCAGCCTCACAAATGCCTGATTAGCTAACCCAGATCCAGCCTAGCTAAGATGCTGTCGTTACTCAGATGGCTGAAAAAACTGAGCAAGAAGCGAGAAGAGCCAGTCAGTGTTCTAGTGGAAGATGCTGGCAGATAGTGATGGAGACGGAGCAGAGTCCCCCCACCCACCCACCCCCTCTCTCTTGGGTCTCCGAGACAGTCTTACTCTGTAGTTCTGGAAAGCTTGAACGCTGGGACTGCAAGTGTGAACCCCCTGTGGGTCAGTCAGGTCAGCTAGGATCAGAGTGTGGTTACTAGACCAGCCTGCAGCAATGGCACCTGGGAGTCAGCTAGAAACGGAGATCCTCAGACCCAAGCCTACTCAGTCAAACACTCTGAGGTAGGACTCAAGCCTTCTGGATGGTGGTGACAAGCTTGAAGTCTTAGAGTAGGTGATGGCTTCTTCCCTGTTACCATGCCTTAGGGTACTGTGGTACCCCAAAGCAAATGGCAGACGCTTGAGTTTGAACCTAGGCTGGTCCACTCCCCAGCCCACACTCTTAGCTGTCACAGAACTTCTACTTGCTCTGTTCAAGTGCTCAGGAAATAGTGTTTATACCACAAAGCTCACAGGGGCAAATGTTGAACTCTTCACAGATTGGCTTTATGAACGATGGGAAAATCAAGGCAGCAGATGTCCAGTTTTACATCAATGGAGGTTGTACACCAGATGATTCTGAACTGGTAGGTAACTGGTAGGTAGGAAGAACACCCTGGGTTCCAGTTCTTGGTGATGAGAGATTCAGTGTAAGCTTGGTGTCTTAGAAGGTTAGTGTAGGTGGTCTGTTGCTCCCACTGACCTGCACCTACTGGCACTTACTGTAAATTGTAAGAATGACTCAGGATTGCTTCCAGATCTCCACCACCCACTGAGGAGTCAGGGAATGGTAAGATGCTCTGACTCAGAGGTACCCTGTCCAGGAGAGTGTCCGAGGCTCTCTTTCCACTCACTGTGCTCTAGAGCCTGGAGGTGACCCTTTGACGAATATCTTAAATTGATCTTCAGAACTTGCCCAGAAGAGAACTGAGTCTCCCCGTCCTCTCCTCCTTCCAGTACCCTCCTCTGGGCAGGGATGAGGGGCTGTCAGGGGAGACCGTGCTAACACACGGAGAACAGGGTTGTGTATGGGTTTGTCTTGGGCAAATCTTCCTCTTTACGCCAAGGAAAACTTCCCTACACCACCCAGCCTCTTCCCTCCTGCTTAGAGCTGAGGCCCTACCCAGGCTCCCAGCCAAACCCAACAGCTTCTGCAGTGTCTCATGATCCAAAACTCACATGAGTGTTCCCAGGCCTGTCACAATCTAATCCCTTAACAATAGATATGAGGACATTGCTGACCTAATTGGCTTTTCCTCCCTTTCTAGATCTTTCCATCAATTCTGCAGACATGTCCAGCTGTCTTATAAAGTAGGACCCCAGAAATGTGTTGAAACTGGGGATAGCATCTCTTCCTCCTCCTTTGGAGAGGAAAAATAATAAGTAAATAAAACCTCTTACTACTTAAGAATTAGAAACAAGCAATGAAACCGTAAAATGAAGTACACGGCCATAGGTGTTGATGGCCAGGTAATGAGGGTAAAATTCCTTTCTGGCTATAACAAGAATGGAGTCAAGAAATAGACCTCAGCAAGGCTTGTCTTCATCCTCCAGACAGGGGGTCTCCCATGCTTAGACTTTTACCTTGGGACTCTTTTCAGGTGATAGAATACTCTTTGCTCAAACTGGAAAATGCTTACAAGATCCCCAACCTCCGGGTCCGAGGCCGAGTCTGCAAGACCAACTTGCCATCCAATACAGCCTTCCGGGGATTCGGCTTTCCCCAGGGGGCGTTTGTAACGGAAACCTGGATGTCAGCAGTGGCAGCCAAATGCCACTTGCCACCAGAGAAGGTAAGAGGGGCTGACGGTCGTTTCACAGTCTGTAAATAGTTAAACGCTCTATTTTCAATCCACGGCACCACAATGTTTCTTAATCGCTTCATTTGATGCTCTGCCAGCTCTGGAATATTCTATCGCTCATCTCTGTTAGGGCTCACTTTCTGGAGATCCTTTTTGTGAAATTTGGCATTTCCATCCACCAGATTCGTGAGTTAAACATGTACAAAACGATTGATAGGACAATTCACAAGCAAGAATTTGACCCAGAGAATCTGATAAAGTGCTGGGAGACGTGTATGGAAAATTCTTCCTACTACAGCAGGAAAAGGGCTGTGGAGGAATTTAACCAGCAGAGCTTTTGGAAGAAGAGAGGAATTGCCATTATCCCCATGAAGTTCTCAGTTGGATTTCCAAGGACATTTTATAATCAGGTGACTTTCAGAAATGCTTACAACTAAAGTATTTTCCAAGTGCATGTAACAAAAGCTCTCTTGACAGTGGCTCTCAACCTTCCTAACGCTGAGGCCCTTTAATACGGTTCCTCGTGTTGTGGTGGCCCCAACCATAAAACTATTTTCATTGCTACTTCATAACTGTAATTTTGCTACTGTTACAAATTGTAATGTAAATAGCTGATATGCAGAATATCAGATATGCGCCCCCTCCACAGGGGTGGCGACCCACAGGTTGCCAAGCATTGTCTTAGAAGCTAACTCCAGAGGCTAGGGCACTTGTTTGGCAGGTAGTCTCTTTGGCACTCATGGCTACAGTACTGATGGTTGAGCAACTAACTACTGATAAGAGATCTGCAGTTCTGAGTACTTCCTTAAACCCAATCCATGACACGCCTGCGGTGCTCTTAGGTAACCTCGAAGCACTGTGGCTGGAAGCCATCTGGAGCCTCAGTGCCTGCCCTGCTGTACCTCAGTGATGTTTAACTCTTGCTAAACTCACTGTCAACAATGCTGGAGTCTGACTCCCCTGGAGGGTTCCTCATTCCAGGCTAGACCTAAGCCCTTGTCTGTCCCATCTGCCTCTTCTCTAGCCTAGCACTGGGCATCCATACATTGTTCCATGGGCAGATGAACGGTATACAGGTGGGTACATTGTTACATCAAGAAGAAAGTGAAAGGATTTTCATGACTATTCCACCCTTCTTTATAATCTTCTTGAAACTGAAGTTGCCTGAGTTTTAGAAAAGTGAGATGGGGTTTTGTGGTCACCCCTACCTAGGCAAAGAGGACTCACTGGATCATATACAGAAAACCCAAGACTTCTATCAGTAACCTGTTGCATTATCTGTAGGTTTTTCATAAAGATACATTTCACCCTGGGAGTGTAGAACTAGGCAGAGGCTAATAATGAGTCTTTTCAAATCAATGCCATCAAGCAAAGGCAGAGACCCCAGAAGGCAGAGGCAGTGGAATTTTAGAACAATATTTTATGAGAACTGAGATTTATAGGATTGCATGTGAAGAACTCGGAGAGCAGCTGAGGCTTCTGTACTCAGTATTCATGGGCTCCTTGACTACAAGATGAGACCTGAGATACACTCAGGCTCTGGGAGTCTTGCTCCCTTCCCATGGGTGGCCCTGGGGAGACAGCAACCCTGCATTGTGGTGCCTGCAGCTAGGTCATGTGTTTATAGCAACTCCTCTGCTGTCTTTGCATTCTGCCAATAAGTGTTTTGAAACAGAGCATCATTGAGCTGTCTCCCTGCACCCCAGTTCATAATGGAGAGCAGCCATTGACCTCAGGGAAAGCAGTGACTAGTTAGCTATTCAAAAGCCGTATTACTAGACACTACCCATGTTGTTAATGTGCCTATGATTGCTCAACTCTAATTGGCCCTGTTTCCCGGGTAACTTTAGCTGCTGCTCCTCAAAACTAAGATTTATCTACCAGGATTCTACTTGTTCAAAATATTCTTTGCTCCACAAATTATGCCCACTATATAGAATCTGTATTTTAATGAGGGTTTCTAGGAATGGTACTTAAATCTCTACATTTCTCTGGTTTACCAACTCAAATGAGAGTTCCACCCCATTCCGCAGGACAAGGGGACTCAAGTATCATTTACCCATAATATACACTGGCTGCTTAGTGTACCTCCTTACAAAAAAAAAGTTATAGTATATTTTGATAATTGACATTTTTCTCAATGAAAACTTTCTATTGATCTGTTTGTAACTATATAAAAATTATATGCTTACTACTATCATAAACAAATTTAAAAGTTACCAAAAGTTTCAAAAGGAAAAAAAAATCATTTGGGGAAGCCCACCATATAGAGAAAACTACTATTAATTTTTGTTAGTATATTTTTCTATACTTCTATGTGTGTCTTACTTAGTCAGGGTGTCTATTGCTGTGAAGAGACACCATGACCACAGCAACTCTTATAAAGAAAAACATTTTATTGGGGTGCCTTACAGTTTCAGAGGTTTAGTCCATTATTATGGTGGGACATGGTAACATACAGACAGACATGGTACTGGAGAAGGAGCTCAGAGTTCTACATCTTGATCTGAAGGCCACAGAAGGAGACTATGTCTCACACTGGGTGTAGTTTGAGCATAGGAGACCTCTAAGCCTGCCCCCACAATGACATACTTCCTCAAACAAGGCTATACCTACTCCAACAAAGCCACACCTCCTAATAGTGACATTCCTTGTGAGCTTATTACATTTAAACTGCCACATTCTACTCCCTGGCCCCCAAAAGCTTGTAACAATATCACAATGCAAAATGCATTTAGTCCAACTTCAAAAGTCCCCATAGTCTATCATAGTCTCAACAATTTTTCAAAATCCAAATTTCAAAATTTCTGAGATTCATGCAATCTCTTAACTATAATCTCCTATAAAATCAAAATAAAAAACAGACCACATACTTCCAACATATAATGGCACAGGATATACATTACTGTTCCAAAATGTAGGGAAGGGAGCATAGTGAAGTAATACTGAACCAAAGTAAAACTGAAAAACAGCTGGGCAAACTCCACACTCTCTTTCTCCAAGTCTGATGTCAAAATGCCCTTCAGTTAGATCTCTAACTCCTTTCTGCTTTGTTGACTGCAACACACTTCTTTCTCTTGGGCTGGTTCCACTCCCTATTAGCAGCTCTCCTCAGCAGGTATCTCATGACTCTGGCATCTCCAACATCTTGGGATCTCTGAGACAATCAGGCTTCAACTTCACAGCTTCACACAATGACCTCTCTAGGCCACCATTCAAGGACACCCCTGACACATGCCTCAACAGCTTTCCTTAGTCAGGAAGGCAGTTTCCATAATTCTTTTCTTCTGATCTTGACACTAAAACCAGAACCATGTGGCCAAAGCTGCCAAGCTCTGCTGCTTGCTGGGCCTGGAACATGGTCCCCTCGTTCAATTACATCTTTACCAGCTTTCTGTTTTTGATGGTTTCCTTCACTGCCTAAGTTTGGCTCTCCTGGAACTTGCTGTAGACCAGGCTGGCCTCAAACTCAGAAATCCACCAGCCTCTGACTCTGCTAGAATTAAAGGTGTGCACCACCACACCTGACTCTGAGCTTTCTTTGATCCCTTTCACAGGTTGGAAGCTTAGCTGGGTAGGATCTTGCCCTGAGGTCACCACTCCCTTTATTCCATTTCTTACCTGTGTATCTCCTTGAACACAGGACTTGGCATCATTCTACTTCCTGTTGCTCCTTGTCTCCTCAAATTGCACATTTTGCACTTTTCTTTGTTCAGCTTGCTCCTTTTTATTATAAATCTTCATTAGAGTTACCACTAATAACATGGCAGAGTCAATACTAGGCTGTTTTGAGATTTCCTCTGTCAATGGAATTAATTCAAATCTCTTCACTTTAGCCTCAGGCAGACTCTTTTGAACAAAGGTAAAAAACAGCCACATTCTTTACCAAAATATCACAAGAATAATCCCTAGGCCACATATTAATATTCTTCTCTTCTAAAGCCTCCTGAGCCAGACCCACATAGTGCAAATCACCCTCAGCACCACTGTCTTCCATGCTCCTACTAGTATGGCCCATTAAGCAGTGCTTGAAACATTCCACTGCTTTCCTAATCCAGATCCCCAAAGTCAAAATTCCTCCAAACAAAAGCATGGTCTGGCCTATCACACTAATACCCCAGTCCCCGATACCAACTTCTCTAGTTAGGGTTTCTATTGCTGTGAAGAAATACCATGACCACGGCAACTTTTTTTTTTTTTTAATTTATTGAACTTTATTTTATGTGCATCTTTGTGAAGGTGTCAGATCTTCTGGAACTGGAGTTACAGACAGTTGTGAGCTGCCATATGAGTGCTGGGAACTGAACCTGGGTCCTCTGGAAGAGCAGCCATTGCTCTTAACCACTGAGCCATCTCTCCAGCCCCCCACAGCAACTCCTATAAAGGAAAACATTTCATTGGAGTGGCTTACAGTTTCAGAGGTTTAGTCCATTATCATCATGGTGGGACATGGCAGCATGCAGGCAGACATGGTGCTGGAGAAGGAGTTGAGAGTTCTACCTCTGGATCTGTAGGCAGCAGGAGTCTCTGTCCACATTGGGTATAGCTTGAGCATAGGAGACCTCAAAGTCCACCCCACAGTGACACGTTTCCTCCAACAAGGCCACACCTCCTCACGGGGCCACTCCCTATGAGTTTATGGGGCCAATTGCATTCAGACTACCACAGTGTATATCTATGTAAATTGGATATAATAGCGATCACTTTACACATGGTATGCTCAATTGTAAACACCGTTGAAAAGGGCTTTCCATTTCACGGGGGTGGGGATGCTCTCTCCTCTTCATCTCCCCTTTATCTCCAGCCACAACATAACCAATGTTATTAGTTCCGAGCACATGTTTCTACTTAGTTCTTCATGTCCCCCTCCAGGTACATACAATCATAAGGAAACATTCACAGAGAGATGCAAGCGTGCTGTGATGTCACGTCTTTGAGTGAGAATGTTCTCACTTTCCACCTTCTTCCTTACCTGGTGATGATCAACTTGAAACTAACAACATTAAGCTAGGTGGGGGTGTTGGGAGCATTTGGCAGTAAAAGCTTCTCTGCCTCCCCTGAATGGCCATATCCTCTCTGAAGCCACCTTCGTCACCTGTTAGTCACCTGCTCCGAGCTGATAGAGGTAAAACTCCGAATCTGGTCAGCTCAGCACACCTTCAGCACCTCCTGGGTGATTGATGACTTTATCCAGGCCAAGTGCTGTGACCTGGAGATTTGCTGATGGAAGGTCTGGGTGTGTGCCTGCACTAGAATGTTTAATGGCAGTGTGGCCTTGGCAGCCTTTATCGTTCCTCATCTGTGAAATGGAAGTGGTATAATATTGATCATTTCTGTCCTGAGGCAGCTGACAGTCCTAGAGCAGAGTATATGGCAGAGCAAAGCTGCTTCCTGTCCAAGGGCAGTAAGCCCATGGATGAGCCACATGCCACATACACACAGATAGCACAGATCCACTCCATCAGTGGGACAGCACCCACCCTCCTCTGTTCGTGAAAACTGGGTAAATCCCACCAAATAATAATGGCTAGGCCAACAGGTGTGGGGCAGACCTGAAACACTGTCAGGTCAAAATAGTCTTCAGGAAATTGTTCCGAGCCCCTGAGCCAGAGGGTGGGGTAGGGTTTGGGGTAGGGTTTGGGGTTAGGGTGAGTCCTACAAGGACATAATCAGTATGCTAAATGGGAGCTGGAGAGATGGCTCAGTGGACCTGAATCTAAATATGTGACATAGAACAGAAATCCAAGATGAAAAGAAAAGGATTGACTCAGGACTCCCAAGACCACATTCTCAGCACAAAGGAGATTTATTTGTCCCATAGGGAAAGAGAACAGGGAATAAGAGACAAAGACAGAGGATGAGGGAGAAGGAGACCAGAACAAGGAACAGGGGGCAGGGGTATTTGTCCCAGATGACAAAGGAGTGTCTCTGGATAGAGAGGAGACAGATGTGGCACTTAGGAAAATGGTAGTTTATAAAGGTACAAGAGGAAACCCCATGTTAGAATGAGGTGTTTAATTTTAATTGGGCATGTTAATTAGGTGAGCCAAAGGGGGCTTTTGATTGCTGGACTTCAATACTTTGATAGCTGGACCTTGGTGGTCAGCCTCAGGAGGAGGGAGTGACCATAAAGGAATAGACCTTGGGGGCTAGCTTTAGGGATGGAATCTAACAGTTTTTAGCAAGGCAGAAGGAATGGGGAACGGCAAGGCCTCACCATCTCAAGAGTTGGTCAGAGTCCCTTCACAAGATAGATTATAAATAATCAAAAGCAGAGCAGTTTATATTCTTATGCCATTTGTAAAAGCCATACCACAAAATGAGGACACATTCCTAAACCCTCTGAAAGCTGTGACTGGGAGCTGATGAATGGCCCCCTGGAGCAAGAGGAAAGAGGGTGTTCTCTATCTTGCATCTTTTGAAAATGTTTGCTTTTAGCCGGGCGGCGGTGGTGCACGCCTTTAATCCCAGCACTCAGGAGGCAGAGGCAGGCAGAGGCAGGTGGATCTCTGTGAGTTTGAGGCCAGCCTGGGCTACAGAGTGAGTTCCAAGAAAGGCGCAAAGCTACACAGAGAAACCCTGTCTCAAAAAACCAAAAAAAAAAAAAAAGGGAAGAAAATGTTTGCTTTTAAACATGGGCATGCTTTTGTGATTCGCTCCTGTCAAACTGTAAAAGCCAGGTGTGAAAGATCACAATCCCCATCCAGTTATTACATAAAGTCCTCATTGGCTTCTGGGACAACATGCTCTGCTCAAGCGTGAGCATGTCTGCAGTAATGTGTGCAGTAATTCACACTAAGTGACATTTCAAAAGACACCATTAATCTCACCTCATTGGGTGAGAGCAAGCTGAGTCTCCACCAGCCACACTGGAATTCAGCACAAACAATGAGAACAGATTTCCAATTTCATTTTCAGGCTGCCGCTTTGGTCCAAATCTACACAGATGGGTCTGTATTGGTTGCTCATGGTGGTGCTGAACTGGGACAAGGCATTAACACCAAAATGATACAGGTGAGAGAGGTGGTTTCAGTATTGCCTTAGAGAGAGCTTATCAAACATCCCTGGGTGCCGTACTGGACCATACTTGGGCTTTGTGATGCAATGGCCAAGATGTCCATAGTGTCCTAGTTGTTGTTTGTGGATCAGCTGGAAGTAAGCCAGCTAGGACGCAGAAAGAGTCTTTGCCTCCCATCTGAAGTGACAGGGACATCACTAAACCCAGCTTCCAAAGGGGTCAGTGGCTCCAGACCCCTGACTGCAGCAACTTACGTTCCCATGGGCTTCTAAGCTTGGGCTCTGGGTAGCCCACTTTCCCAGGCAACTCCTGTGCATACTTAACACACCAAGTTCAGGCTCCCTGAACCCAGAAAACCTGCCCCTTCCTCAGACACAAGTCTACTTGCTGTGATCATTTTGTAAAAGGGGAACCCATGGCTGGGGTGGGGGCCCCCCTCTAGCCCATGGACTCCTGCTATGAGTAGCCAACCTGACCTCTCGGAGGCAGCGGAAGGTGAAGGACTGGATTCTGTCTTTGCAGGAGCCTGTCTTCCCAGCAAAGTCTGCCACCTGGCACTTGGCAGATTAGCCCAGTTCCTGGAGGTGGACAGGTTTAGAGCAGAGAGAGGTCCTCGCTGATTTAAAGATCTTTGAGGTCTTTACAGGTTTTAATTTGTGCATTCTTTTCAAAAACATCTTTCTCACTTTTCCAAACAGAATTAAGAAAATCACAAAACTTTCTGAAAGGGTCAAGTCATTGTCCAGGTTACAGTTTGGACTGGTACATTCTGTCTCTCCCTCTGGACAGGTGGCCAGCCATGAATTGGAGATACCGATGTCTTACATACACCTGGACGAAATGAACACTGTGACCGTCCCCAACACTATTGCCACCGGAGGCTCCACGGGAGCCGATGTCAACGGGAGAGCTGTTCAGGTGATGAGCTCCCTGACTCCCAGCTGCCTCCTGGTCTCCAAGCCCTTTCCCAGAGGACCCAGTTTTTCAGGAGTCTCTTAAGAACATTCCCATACCACCCAATGTAAACATAAGGAGTTGTGGTAAGGTTTCAGGAGACTCGGACCACAAGTACTTAGCCTCACTGGTGGGCAGAACAATCACGGTAGTGAGAATTCGTGATAGGGGATGTTCTTCCCCTCACAGGAGTGACAAGACTAGAGGCCAGCTATAACTTTCAAAATCACATGTCCAGGGGGGCACCTCTGGAAGCTTTTCCACACCCCCCACAATAACACCACCAACTGGGGCCTGAACATGAACCACTAGGGGTTATTTCGTATTCAAACTATAACATTTGCAAAATGTTTCCTGATGCTTTTTCCTAGAAGTTTTTAGAAGGAAGGAGGCAGAGTGCCAACTCTTGGTGTCTTTCTGTACTACCCGAAACAGGGGCACCTGTTTTGTAGTGCATTATCTAGCACTACAAATTCTATATTTTCTTAATGTATTTCAAGAAGACCCTAAGACGTGAATGTCACAAAGGCAAGTGACAAAGGCCTCTTTGGCTGACATGTCGTTTGGAGTACACGACAGAACATGGCCCAGTGTTCCCAGGCTGCTGTGGGAGGGCATCCCTGGAGGGCACAGGGAGAAACCTCAGGGGCTCAGGGAGAAACCTCAAATGAGTATGCAGTGTCTCGTCTCGTTTCCTGTGTCAGAGCGGGACGACTCCTCCAACACTTCAAATGTAAATCGACTCCATTCCTCCATCCTCATTTCACCTTCCACACAGAGGAAAACCAAGTTCCAATGTGCTAGTGAACTGCCCCCCCCCCCCACACACACACGGGCATGCGCGCGCACACACACAGGAGAACAAAGACCACCACAGACTTCCCTCTAGGTAGGACAGAGCAGCCTATTTGGTGTCTGAAAGAGGACAAGTGTAACCCCTGAAAGGAGACAGACTTTCCGGGTTTGGTCCTTGGAATTTGATACCTGTGACTCTGTAGCCGCTTGCCTCCACGTTCTGGTCCTTCTGGACTAAAGCAACTGAGATAACATTCGGTTGCCGTAATACCAGCTATGAAGCAACCCTGGTGGGGATCGGTTAGAATACCGGTATTATCCAAGCCAAGGCACTTGGGAGGTCAAAGGGAGTCCATGATAGCAATACAAGCTGGCAAGCTCATGTGGGACTTGGCCTGGGAAAAGGGAAGGATATGGTCACCCGTTACTAGTATCTTCAGGTCATAGATGAGGTCCCTAAGCCATGGAAAGTAAAAGACACTCAAACCCTAGACACATTTTACTGCCCACCACATCGCCTTTCTGTGTGACCTCATGAAGTACTGGAACTGGGAAGTGCATTTGTGTTCATTTTCCTGGGTAGTGGTTTTCATGGCTTTGCTGAATATTTGGCAAATCCCAAATGATATGTAGACACAGAAACAAACTAAAATCTAGCTGGTGTGGCTAAACTGAGAAAAAGGGGATTGCATTTTGCCTGGTATCCCTCTGAGGCCCCTCTCATCTTCTGCGGTGGCTCCCAAAACTCCACAGGGACTAGCCAGGGCCTGACCCTAGCCCAGATGTGGAGACAAACCCCATGAAACATCTGAGGGAGGAAGGGAGCCATGGCAGGTGCTGGGTGAGAGCGAGGTCGTGTTCGGAAGGGCGTTACCTTTAGTTCTCAGTTGTTCAGCTGTCCTCTCCAACCTGCAGAATGCCTGCCAGATCCTCAGGAAGCGCCTGGAACCCATCATCAGCCAGAACCCTAATGGCACCTGGGAAGAGTGGGTGAGTTCCCCAGGGTGACGGCATCCTGCAGGGCCACTCAAGGCCACGGGGTAGAAACACCTGTCCCGTGTTACACTGGGTCCTGCAGGGTCCTTCTCCCCTGGGCAGCAAGGAGCAGGGAATAAATAGCCCCAGGTGTCCAGGAACACACACCACCTGGCCTGCTTGTTAACATGCAGCTTCTTGTTCAGCAAGCTCTGGGTGGAACTCGGGGCCTGCACATCTGCCGACTCCATAGCTGAGGATGCTTTAAGCAAAAGAGTAGAGGATAGATATAAATCTGAATTACACCTTGGGACATCTTACTGGATGGACACCTCCGTTCACTTGCAGAAGCAGCTCAGAGGTGGCAGGTGCTATTCTTTGTTTTTTATGTTAACTGACTTTATTTAAGCAGTACAGACTCACACTAAGCATGTATTTTAATTTTTTGTTTTATTTTTTTAATTTATTTTACATATCAACCACAGTTTCCCTTTCCTCCTCCTGATCTCTCCCCTGCCACCTCCTTTCTACCCCACCCCCATCCACTCCTCAGAAAGGGACAGGCCTCCCATGGGAGTCAACAAAGGATAGCATATCAAGTTGAGGCAGGACCAAGCTCCTCCGCCCTGCAGGTAGCTGCTGTTCTTAAGGGCAGTTTCATATATGGATGATTATTCTCCAAGGAAGGGAGAGCCTACTCCATGAAGTCCACTTCCAAATTTTGCGTGTAATAGGAGTCCTTGCAGGCGAAGCTGCTGTACGGGTTCCAGTTTGAAAAGTCCCTTCAGTGACAATGACAACCGCAGCTACTTTGCACATACACATTTCAAATATGCATGAAGAACACAGGGTGGGCGTTCTCTGAGTGCTAAGTCTGGCTCTTCTTTCAGAATAAACATTTCATGTGAGAACACGGCCCCGCTAAAAAAGCTACCAACCCCATAGCCTTCCAAGGGTCATTGACAACATTGACAAAGGGCCACCCTGAGGGAGTTGGTGACACATGGAACATGTTGAGTGGCAAGATCATGTAACTTGTAATTTATCAATATTACCTCATTTTTCACTGCATTCCTTTGAAACTTGAGTGTGTGTGTGTGTGTGTGTGTGTGTGTGTGTGCGCGCGTGTGCATGTGCATATTTATGTTTCTGACCATAGTTGTTGCTCTGTTCTCAAGACAATTCCAATTCTCCCGGGGTGGGACAGGAAGGCAAAAAGCCTTCATCAGATTTTTCTTGGGGACCCTACCTTTAAACTCCCACCAAAATTTACCTTTCATCCCTTTTCCATTAGTCAATAAGTGGATCCACAAAACCAGCAACTTAGTCTCTTCAGAGGAAGTCAGACAAGCCAGTCAGACTTCCTGAGCAAGCAGTGAGCACCCACCTGGCAGTATGCTCCATGTTCATTCTGCAGAGGCATATTCCCAAGAGTAAGGGAAAGCGCAAAGGCCAGTGGGTATTTGCTTTCCTCCTTTGCCCAGCTGTGTGTCTGTCCCTTAACAACAGTATTCCTCTTTTGCAGGTTAATGACGCTTTTACTCAAAGCATTAGCCTCTCTGCCACAGGATACTTTAGGTAAGAGGTGGTCTGTGTCATCCTAAAGCTATTCTCTTTAGAACAGAAAAGAACTTAGGAAATGTGTGTTCCGTTATTTATATCTTTAATGTGATATCTATTGCTTACTTCATTTTCACTGGAAGGTTTTCATTAGAAGTGCTATGTTATTATAAAAGTACATAATTTTGAGATTAGTCCCCGTTTCCTAATTGCAATTTATTTTATTTACATTTATTTAGTTTTTCAAGACAAAGTTTCTCTGTGTAGTTTTGGAGCCTGTCCTAGATCTCACTCTGTAGACCAGGCTGGCCTCAAACTCACAGAGATCCGCCTGCCTCTGCCTCCTGAGTGCTGGGAATAAAGGTGTGCGCCACCACCACCTGGCCCTAAATGCAATTTCTTATTCACACTATGTACAAATTATGTTATATACACATATTATATAACATAGGTGTATATTATTATAGATTTCAAGGTTTCTTGCTAATGCTCCTGTGTGTAGAGTGGACAGCTCAAGACATAGCGACTTTAGCAAGTTTTTATATAGTCTAACATGAACTTAATACTTATGCTTTTGGTCCTGATATGTAATACGACCCAGGATTTGGTGCTTCTCAGTACTCTTGATCTTCAGAAGTCTTGCCCTGAAGCCTGTCTCCTGTCATATGGGAGTTTATAGAGGCCATGAGTCAAGCCAAAGCCCAAAATAGTTAGTTCTAGACAAATGGGATGGGAAGTTGTGCAAAGTAAGTTAACAGTTTCTCAGACAAGGATGCTTGTCCAAATAGGCAATAGATATCTCACCAGAGGCAACAGAACACTAAGCCTGCTCTTATCCCATGAGCACACATGGGCACGTCTTTTATTATTTGTGGGGAAATAGTGGTGTGTTCTGCTGGTGTCTAGCTCTGGTGTGTCTGATGAGACACGGCTCATATTGAGGCAATCTTCAAGTGTCAGTCACTCAGGGAAAGGGTCACCTTTAGAAATCAGAGAGAGTGTT
Source organism: Onychomys torridus (assembly GCF_903995425.1). Classification (NCBI taxonomy): domain Eukaryota; kingdom Metazoa; phylum Chordata; class Mammalia; order Rodentia; family Cricetidae; genus Onychomys; species Onychomys torridus. The sequence goes on from NC_050465.1 coordinate 43,257,595, forward strand.
CAGCTTTGCTTAGTCTCATAGACAAGACCATGGACAACAGGGGCACTCCTGAGTGGTGGTTTTGAAGGGTGGTAGCCATCCTGTGGTACACCAGGAGCTAGCGAGGTGTGGGTTATGGTTATGAATATGGTGGTGGTTTTGGTTTTGATTGTTCATGTATTTGCCCAACAATTAAACAGAAGCTGAGTTCTGAACAAGGCTAATGAAAAAAACCTTCTTTTGTGGATTTTCTTGTGTTTTATTTATCCAAGTTGGACATGCGCATTTTAACTTTTTAGAGTTAGTTTGTGGAGAATCAACCCAAGAATCCTAGTGATGTGTTATTATAAGCATATGGCCCACAACATACTAAGGAGAGAGTGTTGTCTAATCAAATGACAGTGTCAAATAACACCTTTCTCATATTGGTGGATGTACCAAAATATACTGTGAAAGAACAGCTTGGAACAACAGTTCCCAGATTACTTAGCTGCACTGATGAAAACACACTAAAGAGATCTGGCCACCCCCTTTCCCATGGTGACATGGCTATAGACATGTTCACTGACAAAGTGCCTTATAGTGGGTTGATGGTTTGTGAGCTCTTGGATGAGTAGTGCCAGCATATGAAGAGGTGAGTTGCATATGTGTGGCTGGAGCCAAGGCCAGGTACAGAGCTTCTCAGAGCAATGACCTGTGCTAGGACATGCAGCCTTACAAACACATCAGCTACTGCTGCACCGTTCACCTGGAGGCACTTATCCCTAAAGAGTTTATAATAACAGAGTCTGCAGATTGTTCTAAGTGAACCAGACACAGGGGTGCACATCTGTAATTCTTGCACTTCCAAGACTGATCAAGAGTTTTAAGACAGCCTAGGCTACGCAGCAAATTTTAGGTTACTTGTACTACTCAGCAAGACCCTATCTCAAAAAAAAAAAAAAAAAACCAACAAATTAACCTGTAAAAACAATGATTCAAGTGTGAGATAATTTTAGAATAATTGCAATGAAATAGGAACGAAACACTGCCAAGAGATGCTTCGGACTCCAGAATGAATTGTGAAGTTTCTTCATGGAGTAAGGGTAGAGGGAGGGATGAGAAAGAATTCACGTGTGCATATAGAAACCAATACACAAAGATTCAAAACCTGCACATGGTCAATGAATATAGATTCATAGTGGCTTTAAAAATTGGGGGTTGGAGTATAGTTCAGTAGTAGAGTACTTCTCTAGCATGTACAAAGCTCTGGGTATAATCCCTAACCTACACACACACACACACACACACACACACACACACACACACACACACACACCTTCACACCCCTTATTTAAGGCAGTCACAGAAGAACAAATACCAAATGATAACGCTTACATGATATTCCTAGAAAAGTCAAATTCTGAGGCTGGAAGCCAAGTAGTAGCTGTTAGCGAGAGAGGGAGGTCAGGGTTTCAGTGTTTTATGGATACAGAGTGTCACTGGGAAGAAGAGAAAGTTCTGGAAGGGATGGTGGCTATCTTTGTTTATAAGGGTTTATCTGATGTTATGGACCCACACAATGCCCAAATAAGTGATAAATCTCCGAATTAGGAATCTGTGGGGTTTTTTCAAGCCAGTGTTTGTAAGTTGGCATGTTTAGCAGACTCTGCAGGATAATGAGTCCAAATGCTTTGGTCTCAGGTGAAAACTTGGCTACAGAGAAAATATTTCAAAGCTGGAGAGAAAGGCTTGATCATGGGACCTAGATGTCCACCTTTGTGAGATAAAAGGCAGCATCAATAGTAATTGTCCCTCACTGAAGAGAGCTGCCCCGGCCACATGAAAACAGTTTTAGTGACATGTTCACCCCTTCTAGCTTTCACGGTTCTTAATGAGATTCTGGACCTTTTAACCCCATGACTACTAAACATAATTTGCAAAGCAATGCTAAATCAAAAAGGTATTTGGATCAGGCCTCCTGTAACATCACAGCAGTAACTTCAGAACCAGAAATTGCCACCTGCCTCCAGACCTGAGAGATGCTGTCATTGAATTCATTTTAGCCTCACTTCCAACAAAAAGCACACTCCATGCCACGGCTCTCCAGCCGACAAGGAATTGTTTTTCAAAAAGAAAACCGTGTGCACTTTCTTTTCACAGTTGTGATCGCTTAGAATGATGTTGGGTTTTTGTTCTGTTTTGTTTTGTTTTTTAAAACAGTGTAGGTCTTAAAGGTTTTATGCTTGCTTAAAGTTAAAAGTGGAGTCTCTTACTGAAACCTCACATGAAGTACATGCCCCTCCATCCTCATGGTAGGCAATGTCCCTTCTCCTCCAGACCAAGTGTACTTTGCAGGATTTTCAGAGGCTCCACATTCTGTGAATAATTTACTCCCGAAGCCACCTGGATTTCTCTTATCTCCATATTCTTTTGTTGTTGTTTGTTTGTTTGTTTGTTTGTTTGTTTTCAAGACAGGGTTTCTCTGTGTAGCTTTGGCGCCTGTCCTGGAACTCACTCTGTAGCCCAGGCTGGCCTCGAACTCACAGAGGTCCGCCTGGCTCTGCCTCCCAAGTGCTGGGATTATAGGCGTGTGTCACCACCGCCCAGCCTTCTCCATATTCTTAGAGACAGTCTCACTGACAAGTCCCTGTCCTGACCACTGGCTGCGTCTGTCTTCTCAGGGGCTACCAAGCCAACATGGACTGGGAGAAAGGGAGAAGGTGACATTTTTCCCTATTTTGTTTTTGGAGCCGCCTGTTCTGAGGTTGAAATCGATTGTCTGACCGGCGCTCACAAGGTAAGTGGCAAACACGTGCGACCAGCGTAGTCAGTGTGTTTATGACGGTGATGTGGCCTGCCTTCATTTGAGCATCACATGCAAATAGTTAGTAAACAGAAATTTTGGTGCAAGCAAGTGTTCCTAGGGAATGAGAGGGAAGAGACAGGTGCAGGCATGTTTTCGATGGAGATGAACGGCCCTTGGTGGTGGGAGGGGGAAGAGGTGAGAAAGGAGAGCTGTGGTCATCCTGACTTAGGTGACTGGACCTCTGTCCCATTTGGTTTTCCTTGTCCAGAGCCAGGACACATAAGTTCAGTTATGAATTCTTGGTCTCTGTTGTCGTCTGCCAATAACTGTAGAACAGAAATTTGCTTTTGTATACACACCTTTGAAATCAATGAAGAACCTTCCAGTAACTTGCCTCATCAAGCTCCATTAAAAACTCCATGAGCTAGAAATTATTATTGATCCTCTCACTTACAGATAGGAATATGGGAGCTTTCCAGGAGTTAACTGGCCAAGTCCAAGTGACCATTATTAAATGGTGTAGCAAGAACACAATCGAGATTCTCGCTCAATACTGTTCTCAACATATCACGGTAGTTTCAGATTTTGCACAAAAGAAATTTAAAAACGAACATCCCCAAAGAGCAAGCTACTGTCCATTCATCTACAGTATACCAATGTGCATTAAGGACAATTCACCAAAGAGCTGGTGATAGACAAGGACCACTGCTTATAAGCAGTGTCTGCAGGAATTCAGGTCCCTGCAGCATCTCCACACTGAGGATAGCTGACACTCTGTCCCAAGGTATGAAATCCAGCGTGACGTGGCCTGTTCTGCAGTATCGTACACTAGCCTAGTGACACTGGGATAGTGACATTCTGTAAGGTTTCATTCTCTGGCCTGTGGAGGGTGATCTCATAGACACTAGAGACTAAAGCCTTAGACCAGCCACACTGTAAGAGGGAAAACAAGCCAGGGCAGCCATGAATCAGCTCTGCAATGAGGAGGGGCTGAAATCCACTCTTACCAAGGTGATCCAAGGCTTCCCAAAACTGCAATGGCCACCTGGAACCCAGGAAGTGACCAGCCAGAAGCACTGTCCCCTTGGGTTAAAGAAAACCCTGATTTAAACAAGGAACCAGATGATGACCATAAACCATAAAGGATGTAGAAAGCTGCATCCTTTTCAGCCCATTGCCAATAGAACCAGAAGAATATGGGTTTGAGGCCAGCCTGCACTACATAGAGTTCCAGGCCCAGCCTGGGCTACATAGTGAGAACCTGTCTCAAAAAACAAAAACATAGTACAGGGGATGACTTATTAATCCTAAAAGACAACCCCCCTACCACAAATTTTCAATACAAAACAACATGTTTTAAAATCTCTTCTACAATATTACTATTTTAAAATAGTGTATTTTTAGAATATTTAATTCTGATAATTTACTTTTTGTTGGTGGTGTTGGTCCAAGCACAAACAAATTACAAAGAGATGAGGTGCCTGAATCTGAACTGGGCAGAAACAGCAGCAAACAGTTATGCAAGTGTTAATTTTAAGAGGGGAAAAGGGAAAGTCTGTGTTAGAATGAGCTAGGACATGTTGGTGAGTTCTGATTGTATATTTTAACTAGGTTAGTCAAAATAATACATCTTGGTTACTGGACCTTGATGTTTTGATAAGTGTTCTCATCTGTGAATATAATTTTACAGCCTGTTTTTTTCTATTTCATTGGCTGTCATGACTATTTACACATTATTACTTCATAACCATCATTTCAGGTGGCTGTATAATATTAAGATTGAGCAAGGTAAAGTTTCACAACCTCAGATTTGTAGGAAGGTGGACTCATCTCTGGTACTTGTGAACTTTAAAAATTCTAGCAGACTCCATGTCAATAACTCTATGGTCATCACTTGCTCAACAATACCTGCTTTGTATTTATCCCAAGGAGCACCTCTTAATTAATAACGGATGGTATTTTTATGACCTTTACAGTTAGTAGAACTTTGTCGTGGCCTTTTAGAATCACCTTCTATGCCCTAATCAAAGAAAATTTATTGTTTATAAGAGGAGTATATACAGCAATCATGTTTTTGTTCTCCACAGAACATCAGAACTGACATTGTTATGGATGGATCTTTCAGTATAAACCCTGCTGTGGACATAGGCCAGGTAGGCAATACCTTGTTGCTGAGGTACTATCCAAATACTTCAAACACTAACCACATTTTCACCTGCTCTGGATACAGAGTGAAGGAAGCAACTCTTTGTTTTCTGGGTATCACTAAATAGTTTGTCTCTTCACTAAGATTTTTTTCACTGTCTTTGTGTTTTCATTGTTTTACACATAATAATGTGTCCCAAGGAGTGGAAATGTAAGTAAAAGGGTGCACACTTCCAAGACAGGAGTGTGGGTTCCACTTGGGTGTGTTGACTTGAAGTTGCTTATGAGAGACCCCAGTGAAACCACCAAGAAGAACACTGGTCTTCAGGCCCTGGGCAGAAGTCAGATGTTTGGAAGTGGTTGGAGGGGCAGTGGTAGTTGAAACCACATAAGCATCAGGATCACGAGAGGGAGAGAGGAGGAAGAGAGAGGAGAGAGCAGGAATGGGGAACTTGGGGGCTTTAACTCCATAGGGAAGAATCACACGTGTATTCACTATGGTTTTAATGTAACCCCAATACTCAGTACATTACAATATGAACAGGGACAGTGTTTGAGAGTCTCTCTCCACTTAACATTTGTAGACATTTATAGTTCCTAACATTGACATTTTTAAATTTTTTATGTGTGTGTGTGTTCTGCCTACATGCATGTCTGTGGACCACATGTGTGCCTGGTGCCCACAGAGGCCAGAAGAGGCCTTTGGATTCCCTGGAACTGGATTACAGACAGTTGTGAGCTACCATGTGGGTGCTGGGAATGGAACAGAGGTCCTCTGGAAAACATTGTGTTTTTTGTTGACTCTCATTTTTGTGGAACTAGATTCGACTCAAATAGCTATTAATCTAAAAAATAATGATGAGATGATGTTAAAATTTTAGACTTTGGAATGAGGCAAAGGATGTAGAGGTGATCTGATACAAACCCATTGCTAAGGGTATTGCTAAGAAACTCTTCCCTGAGAGAAAACAGATCCAAGACCTGCTATTGACCTCAGAATGGGCATTCTAGCAACTAGAAAAAGAGCTGTCTTTGCATTCATCAAATGACTTGGGCTACAAATAACTTGTTACAAGCCCCACAGGGTCATCAGACATCACTGCTGTGCAAATGACTTATCCAACCATTATTGTTTCTACAACAAGTCCTGTTTTCTGGAATCTACCCAGGGGCTTCAGAGGCCATTGTTCACACCTGCAGGTAGAACATGTGGAGCTAGGAGACCTAGACTCCAAAGGGAATCGGTCTTTTGAAAGATGACATCCTTTGCTGATGCTTAGAAACTCAGCACATCATTTAAAAAGTGATATTCATCCATTTCTGTGTCTCAGATTGAAGGCGCCTTTGTTCAAGGTCTTGGACTTTATACTCTAGAGGAGCTGAAATATTCCCCTGAAGGAGTCCTATACACCCGTGGTCCAAGCCAGTACAAAATACCTTCAGTTACCGACATCCCTGAAGAATTTCATGTGTCCCTGCTGACACCAACCCAAAATCCAAAAGCCATCTACTCTTCTAAGGTAAGTACATATGGTCAGGCTTCATTCAGCTTGCCATTTATCTGTACATGTTTTGAACAGTAGCCAAAGAAAGTGGACAGAGGAGATGATGTAATCGCTTCTTGGCCTTTTGGCTAAGATCAAGTGTAGGAGTGATGATGTAGCTCGGTGGAGGAGCACTTGATTGGCATGCACAAGCCCCTCTGTTCTATCCCCAGTATCACAAAACAAAAAAGGCTGGATTGACATCCTCCTCTGTAGCCAGGAGGTGGTGGTAGTGGTGGTGGCGGCGGCGGCAGCAGCACACACCTTTAATCCCAGCACTCGGGAGGCAGGGGCAGGTGGATCTCTGAGTTTGAGGCCAGCCTGGTCTATAAAGAGAGATCTAGGACAGCCACTGATAAACAGAGAAACTCTGTCTTGAAAAACAAAAACAAAAACAAATCATCCTTTGAATAGTCATGGTAGCACTTTCCACCTGCAGAACTGAAGAATTGGTCACTGTTTGTAATGTGTGGAAACCTGAGAAGATGGGGGCGTGAAAGGAGAAATGTAAATAAGGCTAAGGCCATACTTCTCCACTAAAGTCATTTCACGCCCTAGATCGCGCGTTACATTTGGGCTTGTTAATGTAGCGTATAGCCGACTCACTTCTCAGCTCTGTATTCTGCCTTCCATCCCACCATGCTGTTTCAACTATTGTCCCCAGAGACCTCAGTGCTGCTGGGTACAACGAAGGACCTCTCTAGCCCTTAACCTACTGGAATTCTCATGGATTTCTTCTACTGACCCCTCTCGGTCTCTGGGGGCCCACAACCTTTGCCTCTCCTGTGTGCCTCTGCCCGTGCTTTGCTTTTTGTTACTGGCGATTCCTAGTTCTCTGCCCAACTTTAAATGTCTTTCTATAGATGCATAACCTTGCCCACTAGTAAGGAGCAAGCTGCGAGCACTGGGGAAACAGCTGTATTGCCCCCTTGAATCTTACAGTCCCAAAGCAGGGGCTAAACATGAGAAACATATAGTATATGCGTTAGATGGGTTGAATTGATCTTTGTCTTTCTCCATCCAAACCACATCTAAGGTTATCCCCAAAAAGTATGTCATCCACTGGCTTCTGTGTTTACACACACACACACACACACACAGGCACACACACCCCACCACTACCATACACATACACTCCACACAAAGCACACACACACACAGGCACACACACCCCACCACTACCATACACATACACTCCACACAAAGCACATACACACACACACACACACACACACACACACACACACACACAGGCACACACACCCCACCACTACCATACACATACACTCCACACAAAGCACATACACACACACACACACACACCCAATACCTTGAATATTGTGAACAGCCTAGGAGAGAATCATAAAATTAACTTACTAAATCACCAATCACCAATTTAAGGAAGTTTAATAAGAGACAATTACCATGGTTTATAATAAAAAGAAATTTGGTGAAACACTGCTCTGAATTATGCATATACTATTTCTTGTCAGAAGCATTCTCGATATAATTTGTCTTGTAAGCAACATAGAGTGAGGTGTAAACCCCTCATTTAGCCTTAACAAATGTCACAAGCTTAAATCCATCCCAGAGTAAGTTTCAAACTAAATACCTGGTTTTTGGTTGGTTGGTTGGTTGGTTGGTTGGTTGGTTGGTTGGTTGGTCAGTTTGTTTTCATTTGGTTTGGTTTGGTTTGGTTTTTCAAGACAGGATTTCTCTGTGTAGCCTTGGATGTCTTGGAACTTGCTCTAGACCAGGCTGGCCTCGAACTCCTAGAGATTTGCCTGCCTCTGCCTCCTGAGTGCTAGGATTAAAGGCATGTGCCATCACCACCACCTGCCTAAACTAAACAATTTTTAGTTTCATAATTCATAAATTATGAATGCCTTCATAAAAGGCTACTCAAGAACTAGGGGTGTGTATCACCACATGAGATTTTTTCTCTCTCTTTTAACTGGACTTCACTGAAGGAAAATTAAGAGGATCACAATGTATTTCGCCAGAATCCATTTTTCATAGCATTGAAATAGCCTGCTCTGGGAAAAGCCAATTCTTGTGAACTAGATGGCTGGAACCAGAGACAAGCAACATCCTGTGGAACTCTGTGCACATCTTTATGAGGCTGGACTGCTGCAGCCCCTGCTTGGGGCCATGAACATGGCCTGTGATCCTTGCACTTGCCTCTTCCCAGGAGAATGTTCCTATTCGTACCCTGAGAAGGAGGTCAGTGGTGGTACACTGTCCTCCTGGATGATGATGGTCTGTAACCCTGGAATAGTCCACCTGCTTGCCAGAGGGACCTTGTGCAGCCGGGGGAGAAGGTCACATGGTATTTCAAAACCTTCACTATGCTCCACCTGTCAGGTGTTTATTTTCAACCAACCCGAGTGTAGGTTAGAGGACACTTCTTGACGTAGAACACTACCCAGCATTGTCTCCTGGCTTCTCCCTCCTCCCCTCCACCTTACACTGTCCCCATTGGGGCCATAGAAGAGTAGGAAGAACCTCATCAAACGGCTGGGCTTGTCAAGCTGTCCTTTAGCATAGTGTTTGGACCTCAGGGCCATTTGTCCTCTGAGAGTCTGTAGCTTTTATGACTTCATCTGCACATGTGGATAGACTGAGCCTCAGCACTCAGCTTGGGTGCTTCTCCACAATCCAGCACAATTGCACATCACTTCACAATGAGGGTATGTTCCAAGAAAGTTGTGTTCGGTGATTCCATAGGGAGATCATAGCACATACTACACAAACTTAAATGCATCAGTCCTCTATGTACATGGGAAACACAGTAATCCTGCTACACGAAGCTGCTGCCAATATGACACAGCATTCCGGTTCACAGTCAGCTTTTTCAAACGAATTAAGTGTATTCTAAAATAGCAACAAAATAAGGCAAACATGAAACTAAAGCACGGTTGTTTATTACTGAGTATTGTGTACGGTGTGTACTTGTAGGCTGAGGTTTTGTACAGCTGGCCGAGCAGTATCCTGTCTAGACCAGCATTCTCACAAACACCTGGACAACATGTGGTGCCATGGTGTCACCTGGTCATGATGTCACTAAACAATAAAATTATCGAGCTCCCTTATAAACATGCGGGGCCACTGTTGCATGTCCTGTCCATCACTGACCAAAATATCATTATCAGTGTAGGACTGTACCCCAGGTGTGCACACCTAAGTCATGTGGTTGTTTCATGTCAACCAGGAGAAAGGGGGTGCCTTCTAAGGCAGTGAGGGAGTACTGCATAATAAGGACCGGTGGACACCTGTGACATTGCTCAATACCAAACGGCAGGACAGGAGAGCTCATCCCGTAACCTGCATAGCAGGAAGAGTCACAGCTTGCTGACTTAATGTCTTTTGCGTTGCTGTATCAGAATACTTGAGACTGGGTAACTTACAAGGAACTTAGTTCAGTCTCAAAGCTGGCAAAGTCCAAAATTAATGAGTCACCTCTGGTGGTGACTTCTTGCTGCTTTATACCGTGGTAGAAGATACAGAATGGTAAGACAGAAAAAAAAAAAAAAGGCCAAGCTCACCTTTATAGCATATCCACTCCTGCAATAACATTCATTCATTCATGAAGGTGGAGCCCTGATGACCTAACCACCTCTTAAATGTCCTACCTTGCAATGTAGAGAGAATGAGTTGTCAGCACATGACCTTGGGCAGACATGTTCCAACAACAGTAACCAGTAGACACAACCAGTGTGTGGGAGACACTGATATAAGACGCATTAGGGCATGTTATAAAGCTTGGGAATGTGACCCAATTCCTTCCTTATAAGTTACCAGAGTCTCGCTCTCCATATCTAAAATGTGACAATGGACGTGAGGACTTTGTAGACCCGCAAGGTTAAGAACACTACCTGTGCAGAAAGTGTGGCAGTGGTCTGTTCAAAGTCAGCTAAGGACGAGGTTAGCTGTTAATGTCACTTAGGTATGTCAGTCACCTGTGCGTGGCTGTGACGAATAATACCTGGCAGAAAGGACTTAACAAAAGCAAGATTCTTTAAAAAAAAAAAAAAAAAAACAAGATTCGTTTTGAATCGTGGCTTCAGAAGATCCACTACATTATAGCAGAGAGACCAGCTCACAGTAGCCAGGGAGCAGAGAAACAGGGGTCCTGACTCTGGGTTTCTTTTCTCCTCTGTCCCCTTCTTATTTTCTCTGAGACTCTGGCCCACAGGATGGTGCAACCCACGTTCAGATCAGCTCTCTACACCCCTGAGTTAATCCTGTCTGGGAAAGTATTCACAAACATATCCAAAGATGTGCCTCCCCAGTTTTCTAGGTGATGCTAATCCAGTTAGGTTAACAATAAAGATGAGGCAATCAATCATTCTGTGGCATTGTTTAACTAATAAGCAAGAGCTCATCCATGCCAGGTTCAGTCTTTCATCGAATATTCAATAATACCTGAATATGACAGTTTAGCCTTAACCATGAAAGATACAATCCCTATTTTGGGTCAAGGTGGTGGCATTGTTCATCAAGGCTTTCCTGGTGTCCATAATGGACAATCAGTCATGTATTTCTGGCTAATTTCAGCCTCTTGAGGAGCCTTTGATCACCAAGTACGTCCCCTGTGGATTTGATGGTGGAAAGTCGCCAACCCCAGAATGTGTGTATAGTCTAGTTTCTCCTTGTAAATTAAGGAAATGGGAATAGTTTACGTGCCAATCTCTGGAAGTTTGAGTAGTTTTCTAGGGCACAATTAATTCTAGAGCCTGGTATACTTAGATTGGGGGGGTATGTAGACTCTGAATTGATTATAATGTCAATCTCTGTCCCTGAGACCTAGACACTGGGCTTTCTCAGGAGCATCCAGCTCTAAGCCATGTTGTCTAAGCCTGAAAACCTCCATCTGCCCCCAGTTCTGCCACTTATAGCCACCTAAGCCCGTGCAGAGCACTCAGAGTACAGGGCACTCACTCCCCCAATTTCTGGAAGGCATAAATAGTCTAACACATGTGGGAAGACTTGCCAGAACATGAAGGAGACAGGGACTGCCATCTGCCATGTGATAATATTTGATGCAATGATAGACCACCTAGCAAAGGCAAACCTGTCAGGCTCTGTGGCTTGGTGACCTTGTCACTGCCTTCTTTGTGCAGTTGAAGGACAAAATGGCTCAGTGACAGATTTCTCGTAACATATCCCCATCGTGGCATGTCACGACTATACAGAAACACAGCCACAAGATCCCTTTTGCCTGTCTCCATCACTCTGACCCATCGAGGACAAGGGTGATATCATGAGAACCCAATGGCTTCTACTGCCAAGGAGACCCGTCTATTGATGAGGGCAGGCCTGAAGAGCTGACTGGACCAGTATATGTAAAACAATAATGTCCTCAAAGGCCTTGGATTCTCCCCACCTGTCCAGCAGCTAGTTTTCAGCACTAGTCACTGCTGTTGGCGTGTTATGTGAGTTAAGGCCCACTTGATCTGTTAAGACAAAAGACTGACCACAGAGTACAAGGCTGGAAAGAACATTATGTGATTCAGAGTAAAAAAAAAAAAAAAAAAAGTCCTTTGGTGGCTTCCCTTGAGTTGACAGTAAGTCACAGCTCTCAACACGGCTTCCAGAGCCCTGCATAGTCACCCTGGCAATCGGTGCCAAGGCTTCTTGTACCATCCTTTCCATGGTGAAGCTGCATCGCTTTTTCAGCCTCTTGGATGGAGCCAGCTCCTCCCTCTTCCCAATACCTTTACAATGTTTTCCTGTATCAGTTCTCTAGACGAACAGAACCAATGGGCACTTCCTGGGTATTGGAGATACATGTATGTGCGTATGTTAGACATGTGTGTTAGGTATGTATGCATGTGTGTCTATATGTATATTTGAATGTGAATCTATAAATGTGTCTATATATCTGTACACACACACACATAGAGATTTATTTTAAGGAATTGGCTAACATGGTTGTAGAACTGACAAATTCAAAATTTGTAAGGCATGGGCAGCAGGCTGGGAAGTCAGGTGTGGTTTCTGCACTGATGCCCTGGGCCAGAATCACTCCTTAGAGAAAAGTTGTTTTGTTCTTAGGGGACTTTGCACGTATTATCAAAGCTTGTCATTTCTTTCTTTTTAAAAAAAAAAAATTTATTTTGTTTTGTTTTTTGAGACAAGGTTTCTCTGTGTAGCTTTGGAACCTATCCTGGATCTCACTCTATAGACCAGGCTGGCCTTGAACTCAGAGATCACCTGTCTCTGCCCTAAGAGCACTGGGATTAAAGGAGAGTGCCACCACTGCCCAGCACTGAGAGACTCTCAGTGGCAGGCACCATCTACCATGGGATACATTGGAGTCTCCAGATGTGCCTTGAAAAAGCTTTGACTCATCATAGTAGTCTCTGAACCTTGGGGAAGCGCTTGAACCCCCACTGTTGACTTAATTTAGACCAAGAAAGTTAAGTCCTTGGCATGGGCCCCACTAAGAGTGTCAGCCACTAACAAGCTGTCCATATACCTTCCTCATCCCTTAAAAGTCCAGTTAGCACAGTGGATGGCTTCATCTGCAACCACATGGCCCCCTTGGGTATGGTCATGCCAGGCCTTAGCCAGGCTATCATCATTTGGCAAGTGTAACCAGGATTGGGATTATCACCACCAGAATGGGGCTCCTTTGAGTCCCAACAAGGTTCCTAAACAAATAGAAACTGGCCCCGTAGCAGAGTTCAGGCCTGTTCTGGAATGGATCCTGAGGGTGGTTGGAAAGGCCATCATCTTGAGAAATGAATGATCCCCAAGTAGGCTATTGTTTGGAAGAGGCAATCCAAAAAATACATGCTGAGTCCTTTGTGGATTTGTAGAGCAAGCATTAACTACACCCCGGCATGACCCAGGCACTGGGCACAGCTAAATAAACAGCCCAGATTCTGTCAGAGGGCCTACCCGCCTACCAGCAAGATTGCTACAAGGACATAGGGACCAAAAGGGGGTGACCCCTTCAGAAGCACTGAGTCAATTCAGGCCAGCTCCATGGTGTGTGTGTGTGTGTGTGTGTGTGTGTGTGTGTGTGTGTGTGTGTGTGTGTGTGTGCATATGTGCATGCATGTGTGTGTGTTTATATGTATGTGTGTATGTATGTGCATGCATGTGTGTATGTGTGTGTATGTATGTATGTGTATGTGTGTGTGTGTGTGTGTGCATGCATGTGTGAGTGTGTGTGTGTGTGTGTGTGTGTGTGTGTGTGTGTGTGTGTCCGTCCATGTACATGTCTGTGTGTCCCACCCCATGGGTTGGTTGCCCAAGGCCAGGTTTCTAAAAGACTTCTCATTTTGTCTTCCCCTCCCCAGGGCCTCGGTGAGGCTGGATTGTTTCTGGGCTCCTCTGTGTTCTTCGCTATTGCTGACGCTGTGGCTGCAGCGCGAAAAGAGAGGGGCTTGCCCCCACTGTGGGCGATGAACAGCCCTGCCACAGCGGAGCTGATTCGAATGGCCTGCGAGGATCAGTTTACAGACCTGGTATGGGACCCCGTCCATCTTGTCTGTGAATGTCTGCGATTCCATGATTCCTAGTGCAGGGACAGAGGACATGGGTCAGTTCAAAAGTACTTTCTCAAGCCCCCACAAGCAGGATGTCTTCTTGTGGGAAATAGAAGTTGCTTTGAGAATTTTTGAGTAGGAAGTTCTGGGATTCTTATATTTATAGAAGGGAATGTGGGTTTTAAAGAGTTAAAAATGATTTTTCCCACTTGGGTCCCAAAGGAACTACAGTAGACTATTGTTCTTTCAACAGTACAGCAATCTCCAGCCACAACCCACCCCTCTAACCACTTACTCAGCAAGAGGGCTACTCAATATCACATCTTAAGCCAGGCATTGCCCGCTGCTGTGGCTGTGGCCACAGAGCCTAGAAACTAGCTTAGTGTACACTGCAGTGTACACTAGCTTAGTGTACACTGCAGTGCACTGTGTGTGCTGAATCCACACCACATTTTAAAGACGGTTTGGTAAGTAACTTTTTTATTCATATGATGAGAATGGTAATATCTTGTTATATTGGGTTGAAGTTAACTATAACTAAAATTAACTTTACGTAAATCTCCTCCTGTGGTGATATTTTATTTGTATTCTAACAAGTAAAACTTATTTCGGGATCAGAGGACAGAGCCAGCCACTAGATTAGACAGAGGCCAGACAGTGGTGGCACATACATTTAATCCCAGCACTTGAGATCTCATATCTTTGCTTAGGAAGGACACACACCTTTAATCCCAGGAAGTGATGGCAGGAAGCAGAAAGGTATATAAGGCATGAGGACCAGGAACTAGAAACTTTTAGCAGCAGTTCAACTGAGACCCTCAGGGGTGAGGACTCAGAAGCTTTCAGTCTGAGGATTCATGGAAACAGGGTCCGCTGAGGAGTTGGCGAGGTGAGGTTGCCTGTGGCTTGTTCTGTTTCCCTGATCTTTCAGTTTCCACCCCAATACTTGGCACTGGGTTTTTTATTAATAAGACCATTTAGCAATTCATCTTACATCCTCTGATGACCTAAGGTCCTCCAATCAAACCTCTCCCAAAAGCTTAATACCACACCCATACACTGGGGACCAAGCTTCCAGCACATGAAATTTGGGGTTGGCAGCCACATGTAAAGCCATAGCCACCAATTTCACTTTGGTAAATGTGAGTACTAGAATTTTTTACCCTTTAGAGGTTATGTTTGTTTTGTTTTGTTTTTTAAGACAGGGTATATGTCCCTCCACATAGCCCTGGCTGTACTGGAACTCACTATGTAGACCACGTGTGCCTCAAATTCAGAGATCTGACTGGCTCTGCCTCCCTAGTACTGGGATTAAAGGTGTGCGCCACCTCACTGGGCCCAGTACTTGGAATTTTAAGAACACACGTGTGGGTGGCTTCCACTCGTGGTTTTCTGTGGGGCTGTTGTTGCTTCCGGGCGCAATCCCATATATATCTTGACTTGAGGAGAAAAAGTCAAGACTGAGAGATGTTGGCATGTGTGGTGATTTGGAGGCTGTAGGGAGCCAACGAAGGGGTGCAAACTTTTGCTTAAAAAAAAAAATCTTTCCCAAGGTCCAAAATTCAGGAAGGAAAGGGAAATAGAAAGGAAGAGAGGAGCCCTAACACCTTATACACCCCTCAAGCTGTCTTCCTCCCGGACCCCCACCTGTTTACCTGTTCAGCTCAGCCGGCCACATTCAATACACCCACTACGTGCAGCAAGGCATTGCGCTAGGCTGAGTCAGCCACAGTAAACAATGTGCATTCACGCCCCCAAGAATCCAACGTCTAGCAAAAGACAGGTACAGAAACAGGGATTACAATACAAACCCTCCATCACTGGGAACTACACACTCAGGTGGAGCAGAGATGACTTACTTGTGAGCTGTTTACCCAGCCTTTATCCCCAACCTGATGGCAGACTCCCTGAGGGCAGGTGACATGTGTTGTTTCTCTTGCTTCTATCATTAAACTTTATAAAATGGCCAACTAAAGTGGTTGGGGTTCCTGGCTTTGAAATCAGATGATTGGGTTCAAATCCCAGCTGAGCCACTCACCACATCTTTAAAAGAAAGAAAATACCTGCACACTTGTATCCCTCTGAGTAGGAAATGAACCTGTGTTTAAAAGTGGTTATCACTGTACTGGCTCATACTGAACAAATGTTTTGAGGATCATTGTACTGACAATCTTATTATACCCCCAAATAGGCTCTAGTTTCTAGCCTTATGTGTTCTGATTTTCTGAACTTCAACTTCATAACAGAGAACTGATTGAAGGAAGAATTTTAACTGAGTCACGGTAGCAAGCCGCGACAAGTGCATAGGTTTGGCCAGGGACACCACATAAATACTGGCCCATTATCTCAATATGGTGTCAGCTGAAATTTCTCTACGCCACCATACTTGTACAAACCTGAGTTGATGAAAACAGATTCTAAAATGTATGTAAAAGATGTTTAGTATAGTCTCTACTAAAAGTGGACCAAGCCAATTACAATTGGATTACAGGGTGTGTGTGGGTGTGGGTGTAGGTGTCCAGGTACCTGTATGTGAGTATGTATATTTAAATTAAGACTCATTCCTCTCCAAGAGTAAAGATAAAAAGAGATCAGGGCACGGTGAGATGCCTATACACATTTTATTTAATTCTTATACATACCTTTAAAATTGTGACCAGGCATTGGCACAGATAATCATAACAAAACCTCCCCCTCCTGGGACTTAGAATGTAATGACATAAGGCTGAAAAGAAAGTAACACCAGAGTAGACAGGGCCCAGTGCAGTCCTACGGAAGGTGACAGAGAACATCAGCTAACGGGTGACAGCTAGGCACGGGCACAAAAGGGAAAGGAGTCCAGGGGAAAGTGGAAAACCGATGCAGGGCAGAGGAGAAAAGCATCAGGCGTGTCTTAGAACACAGGGAGCATGTTTCCTGGAGGGGAGAATGTGCTGAGGGAAATCCTCAGAGTAAACCAGCACTCAAGCCTGAACTCCCACACGAGGTCATAAATGTGAATTCGCTTCCTCCCCCCCCCACCCCCCCGGGGCAGGCGGGCCTTTGAAGTAATGTGATCATGGACGTAACCTGGTGTAACGTATATACCGCTATACATACTGTTGTTATAAGGCTATAGCATGAATTAGCTTGAGAGCAAACGCTTGGGAGCCCTCGTGATCGTCAAGAGATGACAAAGACTTGGCCGGGTAAAGCTAATGGCATTTGAAGACGAGGCAGGGTCACACAAAGCCTGCCACTCAGTGGAGTGGGGGCAGCTGAGAATCCAGGAGAGTCCAAGGTTGTGCTCGGGATGAGTGGGAAGGCCGTACCGCCTCTCACAGCAATGGGCAGCTGGGGAAATCCTGCAAAGGAGAGTGGCGAATTCGCTTTTAGGCTTGCAGCCGGGTAATCAGTTAGTCAACAGACTTTGCCAACAAGCGATTACCTTTAGAGATTGACTAGAGAGCAGAATTCCAGACAGATTTATGAGTCATTAGTGCAAACTAGCAATTAGAATCGTGGAAACAGATAAAAATTCGCCTGTAGGTGAAATCGTAAAGAGAGGGGAAAGAAAATGGAGAAGAGAAGAAAAAGGGAAGGAGAGGTGAAGGGGAAGGAGAGAAAGGAGTGAACCGGGTGGGCTTCCTGGGGGCACCAGGCGGGCAGGCAGACCTGAGGGAGGAGCGGCAGAAGGCAGGCTCAGTCCTTCGATGTAGCGGTCCCCAGGCCCTGTGCACACTGGGCAGGAGCACACCCACCGCAACAATGAGCAGAGCAAACTGCTGGCCTGAAACACCACACCACCATAACCCTTCCCCGATGACGGTGCCCCAGACTCCAAGAGGCCTTCGCCCCCATAGCCCCCAAATCTAGCAGTGCCCGGGGCTGAGTGGGGATGGAAAGGCTTCTCCCTGGTTCTTTCCTTCCCTGCCCCACATTCACTTCCATAGTCACTACTACAACAAGGATGGGAATGGAGGCCTTTGCACGCGGGAGACTGAGGCAAGAGGATGGCCATGAGTTAGAGGCCAACTTAAACCATATAATGAGGTCCAGATCATCCTGGGCTACACGACAAGCCCTTATCAAAGGAGGAGGAAAAGAAAAGAGGGGAGGGAAGAGGGAAAGAGGAAAGGAGGGTGGGTGGGTGGGCCTTAAGGGCATCCTGTGACCATTGGGGATGCCCTGCGTCTGCGGTTGTATCTAAAAAACACTCCATCAGTTCTTTCCAGTGGAGCCAGTGTTGTGTACATTTTGTCTCTGCTTTATTATTATTATGCCAAAGAACTAGTTTTTTTTAAGCCAAAATTACTTAATTCCTGTTGAGAAAGAGAAAACATATTCTTATACAAGTTAAGCAAATAATTTGTGATGAATAAGAAACTTCTATTCTTTTTGAATAAGAAACTATGTTGCCACCAATTAGTTACATGAATTGTTTTAGGTGGGGATTTTTTCTTTTGTTTTTAAATTGTATTTTTTTTTTAACTTTTCCTTTTTAGGTTCCACACGTGGATTCTAAATGCTATAAGCCATGGTCCATCCCAGTTGCCTAATGCCTGGGGTTCAAGCACAAAAGCAGATATTCCGATGGATTTAAAGCTTCACCAGGTTACTAGAATAAACATCTTTGTCTAAAACACATAGAAAATTGGGGGCAATTCTTAAATTTTCATATTTACAAAATACCTTGTAATCTTTGATCACTCACACGCACTATAAGCAATGATGTTGTGGAGCTCCAGCCGGAGACGATGTTTAATTTGATATATAATTCGATAATAAAGAGCACCTTTCCACTGTGTGAAGAATTTCTATGCTGGGTGTACAGAGAGAATGAATGTCTAGTCTAGGCATATGTTCCTGGAAGAAAAACAGAAATGAATAGGATTCTGTGGCTGTTTTCCTACAGTGTCTGAAGTTCCTGACTTAAGATGCGGTATGTAGAATGATGTGGTCTTATTTATCATCTGGATTAAATGTGGAGTTTAGGATCTGACAGTCTCTGGTGACTATGAAATGAGTGCTCACTTGCTTATTTTAATGCACAAGTTTGTTGGAAAGTCATTTGATTTTTTTTTCCTAAGGCTCTCCGTTACCAAAGATTCCCTGAGATGCTACGTACAGTGGCGTTGCCTCTAGGATGAGCCACGGAAGGAGAATTTGAGGGTACTGTGGAAGCAGCTTTGGGATGCCAGAGCAGTGGTGGCATCTGGCTTCCCAAAAACAAATCTGTGTTGAGGTGAAAGGCCCAAATAACTGCAATCAGTGTGTCCCTGAGTTAGGTTCAGAGGGTGTGAGCACTTCATGTTCTGATATTCAGAGCCTATTTTAAATTGTCCAGTCTGGAATATTCTGGCATGAGAATCACACACAGCAGCAGACTTCATTTGTACAGTTTTCATTGTTACGAAAGTTTTAGTGGCTGTGACTTTCAATGGGCTGATTTTATACATGGCGTTCTCTTGAGGACAACCCAGTAAGCCCTACCCGCGTCCCACTCATTCCTGCTTTCCATTTTGGGATGCCTCTCCTTCCTACATACAGCACTTCCAGCACACGGGCAGCATGTGTGAGGGCCAAGTGAACAGACAGAAGGGTGGCAGGCAGTTCATACAGTACATGCTCTCAGAACTTGTGGTTAGAAACTCAGTGGTAAAAGCCACACGGCCACGGGACCACATCACTTCCACTCCCTTGGAGTCTCACCACACCCCTCAGTATTCTTCATCTCGATCTGTGATTTGTATTGATCTGCCAGGCGGTGGTGGCGGCGGCGGCGGCGGCGGCGGCGGCGGCGGCGCACGACTTTAATCCCGGCACTTGGGAGGCAGAGCCAGGCAGATCTCTGTGAGTTCGAGGCCAGCCTGGTCTACAGAGCGAGATCCAGGAAAGGTGCAAAGCTACACAGAGAAACCCTGTCTCGAATAATAATAACAATAATAATAATAATAATAAATAAAAATAAAAATAAATAAAAATGTGTATTGATCCATTAATTGCAGTTGTCCATTTCTTGAAGGCCGGCATTGTGCCTTGTATTTCACGAGCATTCACAGCTAGACAAACCTCGCAGAAGGAAATACTATCCAGCTGATGGCCAAGAAGTTAAGAGGTCCCAGGACAAAAGCATGGACATTTGATGACAGTAGAGCTCTTGGGCAGGAAGAAGTAGGAAAGTGAGTTCCAGGAAGGGGCTTATAGAAGAGCCCAGGTGTGGTGGTTTGATCGGAAATGCTCCCCATAGGCCCGTAGGGAGTGGCACTATCAGGGGTGTGTAATGGGTTACAGCTCTCATAGAAATCCTGGTGGTCAGAAGCCAAGGAATAGCTATGGCTCTTAAGGGAAAGGTATCCTAACAGAAGTGTTACAGCTCTGTTCCAGTGGGGCTTCCTCCGGCAAAGGTTTCCCTAATGCAAGTGTAACAACTCTGCTCCTGCAGGGCAAGGCTTCCCCAGCCAGGCTGTTATAATTCTGCTCTGCTCTGCTCTGCCCTGCTCTGTGAAATGTAACGGCTCTGCTCAGCTGCCCCTGAGTGTAACAACTCTGCTCCAGCAAAGGAAAGTTTCCCCAACCAACGTGTTACAGTTCTACTCTGCTAAGGGAAAGTTTCCCAACATAAGTGTAGCAGCTGGCTCCACTTTATCAAAATGTTACAGCTCTGCTTTTTTCCGGCAAAAGTTGTTACAGCTCTGCTCCACTCCACTCTGGGAAAAGAAAGTTGTTAGAACAAACCTCACTCAAGGGATTTATTGAGAGGGAGGAATCCAGGAGAGTGGCTGCCTCTGCCAGGGGTGAAAAAGGCATCTCCAAACAACAGGTATATAGGGTTTCTTAGGGGCCAAGCTTTCCAGAGTAAAGATTTCCAGGGTGGAGATTGGTAGGATCTCAAGTCCTGAGCTTGGGACAAGCTCAGAGATTGGTTGAATTTCATGCTCAGGGATTGGTTGGATTTCAAGTCCTGAGTTGCTTAGGGGCAGGGTGTGTTTCCTTGGCTCTGTTCTCAGGGCCAGTGTGTTCTTTCACTGGCCCTTTGTATCCTACAGTGTGGCCATTGTGGAAGAGGTGTGGCCTTTTTGGAGGAAGTGCATCACTGAAGGTGGGCTTTGAGGTTTCAGAAGCTCAAGCCAGGCCCAGTGCCACTCTCTCTACCCACTATCTTCAGATCTGACTATAGAACTCTCAGCTCCTTCTCCAGCACCATGTCTGCCTGCATACTGCCTTGCTTCCCACCATGATGACAATGGACTAAACCTCTGATGCTGTAAGCCAGCCCTAGTTAAATGTTTTCCTTTATAAGAGCTGCTGTGGTCATGGTGTCTCTTCATAGCAATAAAACCCTAAGACTCCAGGAAAAGAGTACACCAGGAAATATTCAAGCATTATCTAAACATTAGCCCTTCACTTACATGTCTTACTGTCTTGCATTTGCATGACTTCATTTACACATCTTACATACAGTCCTGCATTTTAAAGATTTACTTTAACTGTGTGTGTGTGTGTGTGTGTGTGTGTGTGTGTGTGTGTGTGTGTGTGTGTTGGGGAATGTATGCACATGAGCCAGGTAGCCATGGAGGCCTGAGATATCAAATCCCCCTGGAGCTAGAATTACAAATCAATATGGGCTCTCCGAAGCAGATGCTTGGAAGAGAACTTGGGTTCTCTGCAAATGGCTTCATGATTTGTAATGGCCATATTGCTTTTCGTGTTATCTATACAGGGCACTGAACAATTCTTCCCATTACAGTGTGTTTTTCCATTGCTGATTTGGTAATACCTAAGTAGAATTCTCTGGGGATAAAGTTGGAGATCATAACTCTTAATCCTACTTTCATTTGAACTTTCTCACATCTTAATTGGAATTATTAGGTATTTGTATACTCAGATGTGCAAAGAAAATATTGGCCTTGTTAATCAATGTTTTAGCGTGTTTATTTTCTGAATAGTTTGCTTTTGTCTTCAGGAACATATATATTCCTGATTTCTCTCTCAATTTTTTTTATATTTTTCTGCCTTTTGTTGTGAATATTTGGTTTTCTTTTTGAAATCATTAGGCTTAATAAAAGTATTTAAACCTACTATGTTTCAGGGGTTGGAGAGATGGTTCAGCGGTGAAGATCACTGGCTGTTCTTGCAGAGGACCCACATGGTGGTTCACAACCACCTGTAATTCCAGTTCCAGTGTCTCTAATGCCCTCTTCTGGCCTCTGGGGGCACAATACACACACACTTATACCCACAAAATAAAAATAAATTAATTAGTTAACTAACTTTTGAAAGAACTATTTAATTCACCCAGAATATAATAGTAGTTGAGTCTTACTGATTTCTGAAACAGGATTTTTGTCATCTTGTCTTTTGTTTGTGTGTTTAATTCAAGCTAGCCTTGAATTTAAAATCTTTCTTCCTGGGCTAGAGAGACAATTTGAGCAACCACATGGTGGCTCACAACCAAGTGTAATGAGATCTGGTGCCCTCTTCTGGCCTGCAGGGACACATGCGGACAGAACACTGTATACATAATAAATAAATAAACAGATAGATAGATAAATAAATCTTTTAAAAAAAAATTTTTAACTTACTTTCTTAGCTCCCTGGGTGCTAGAGTCACAGGCATGAATCACCAAGCATAACTCTGTCGTTTCTATCTAAACATTTTCTGTTTTCATGCCTTCTTTGAGCCCAAAAAGAAATTTTATTCTAAAAGGTATCTGCGGTTGTGTGTCTTGTTTGTTGGTTTTACGTTAATTTCTAGTGCAATTGCATTGTACTCACAAAGAGTTGTTTAAAAGGAAAAAAAAATGAAGTAAAAAACAAGCCAGGGTGAGGGTCGGAAACGGAAGTTTAAGATACAAGAAAGAGTAAAGGCAAGTAACGACAGCGAAACCTGAATGAAGAGAAGCAAAGGAACCTGGTGGCTGTACGGAGCAGAGGATTATGTCAGACTGTGGATCTGGCAGCAGGCTTGTGGACACCACACAAGATGTAAAGCAGATACCAGAGGGGAGGGCACAGAGCAGAAGAAAGGTACACGAGCCTAGAGAGCCAGCTGCACCTTGGCTGTGATGACAAAGATGCCTTATTCTGTCTGTTCTGCTGGTTTAAGAGCTGGACTTAAGCCCGGCTCGTCTGTTTCTGTACCACTCCTTGACTCTTCAGTTCTTGCATATGTTTAATTACCTCTATATCTTCTATTAAACTGGAGGAACCAATTTCAACGCAGGAAAAGCACCATTGTACCCCAACTGAGCAATCTAGTTCACTCACATTGAGTTCCTGTGATGACCTTTTTGTCATTGAAAATGGTGAAGAGTCACCAGGTGTTTCTAAACATCTTTTTTTTTAAAGATTTATTTATTCATTATATATACAGAAGAGGGTGCCATATCTCATTACAGATGGTTGTAAGCCACCATGTGGATGCTGGGAATTGAACTCAGGACCTCTGGAAGAGCAGTTGGTGCTCTTAACCTCTGATCCATCTCTCCAGCCTTTTCTAGACATCTTAATTACAGCCTTTGCATGTGTGCAAGCTCCTGCCTTCCTGAGCAGCAGCCATCTGTTCCCTCTTGGGAAAGACTGAGTGACCATGGTAGCAACCGTTCCCTAGCCGGGAGAAAATGCAGTGTGTAGATGTAAACGTCTTGTTAAATAAGAAACACAGAACAATTGCAGAGTTAAAAGCCACGAGGTCAGAGCAAGAGCTGAAAACTTTACCCTTCACTGCTTCTGCTGTCTTTCCTCTCTATAAGAGACCTACTTCCTGTGTGTTTGTCTTTTTATAGACTTTCTGTTCTGCTTTCTCATTGGTTGTTAACCCAGCCACATGACCTCCTTGTCACTGCCTGTATGTACAGACCTCCAGGTCTTCTATGGTTAGTATTGAGATTAAAGGCATGTGTCGCCATATCCTTGAACACACAGAGATCCGCCTAGCTCTGCCTCCCAAGTGCTGGGATTAAAGGTGTGCACCGCCACCGCCCAGCTTCTGCTATGGCTTGCTCTGACCCCAAGGCAACTTTATTAACACACAAATAAAATCACATTTTATAAATATAGTATCGCCACAGCAGTGTACCCACCACCTACCTACAGTATCTCACTGACCAGGGAAGGGTAGGAGGAGATGAGCCTGATCCACTTGTCACATATTTCCTTCAATGGAGATGTCCATAAATGAAGCTGCCTGGAAAGTTTAAGGTACTCAAGAAGCCCAAGGAGACCCTGGTACATAATGATTTCCAGCCAAGGCTCTACAGCCAGGTTGCTAAAGTTTGATGACACCTCTATTGCCAGAGTGTTCCTTTAGTCAAATTACTATTCAATTCTTTATGCCTCGGTTTACCTGATCTGTAGATAAAGACAATGTCAGTACCTACCTTAAATGTTTTGAGAGTTAAATGAACTAATGCCTAGACAGTGCCTGGTGCACAAGCACATGGTGAAAACGAACTCTTCCTGCTGTTGTGGGTATCCTCGCGCAGTCATGGAGGGTACAGACCTGCACAGGGTACAGACATAGGAAGCTTGTGTTGACTCAGCCAATTATCACACAGCTAAGGTAAAGCAGTCATCCAGAAATGTGTAAAGCAAATTAGAAAGCAAGACTTCAGGAGCAACCAATGGATAGGAATCTCACGTGACACGACCCTTAGGTCAGAGAGAATGTAAGCTGAGGCCTGCAATAGAGTAGGAGCCCTGAAGAAAACGTACTCTCAGAAGAGGCTCGAGTCAACTTGGACTACCCAGAAGAGGCTCCAGGAAAGAAGAAACTGAGAGCTAACATCCTAACATCTTTACCACAAATATCTCACTTTAGTATGGATTCAGTCCTTCATTTCTTATCAGTTTATAAAATCATACGTGGGATATTTAGACAGTCATTAAGTGAGGTGGTGTTTTGGTCACTGGAGATGAATCGTATAGATGAAGACCCCGTCCCTAAAGTATTTCTCATCTGAAAGAGAGATTGGCATTGCCTAAATTGTCCTACAAATTTCACTGCAAGCTTTGTCAACTGCTAAGAAGGAAAGATGGAAGGGATCAGTGAAGAGGATGGCAGGGGACTTTCAGATCTGGAGGTCAGAGAGAGAAGTCTTTTAGAAGGTGATGAGTAATGCCATGCCCTGCAGAATGGGGAGGTTCTGACTAGATAAAGAACCGTAGCCGGGTGGTGGTGGCGCATGCCTGTAGTCCCAGCACTTGGGAGGCAGAGGCAGGTGGATCTCTGTGTGTTCGAGGCCAGCCTAGGCTACCAAGTGAGTCCCAGGAAAGACGCAAAAAGCTACACAGAGAAACCCTGTCTCGGAAAACCAAAAAAAAAAAAAAAAAAAAAAAAAAAACCATGATAGATGGTGTCAGGGACCAGAGTGCTCAGGGTCCATTGACAGGAGATGCAGATGTGGTAACGGCCCTGAGAAGCCTGTGTAAGGATCATGGTTAGGATGGAGAGCCAGACTACACAGGGACAAAGCCAGACCCCCAAAGCAAATCACAGACGGAATTTGGGCAACTAATTGTGTTGGGATTGAGTGTGAAGGGCAAGTAAGGAATAAAGATGTCCATCAAGGTGTCTTTCAACCCAGTCATTACAGTCAAGATCATGGCAAGCCCAACCCAAACCAAAGATCCCTTTGCATTATCGGGTCCTGAAAGGGTCATTCTCGGGATGCTGCATGTGTGCAACGCCACCCACGCCAGAGGTCAGCAGAACATTCGTTTAGATCCATCTTATTTGAATCTCACTTGGACAGAAGGAGTCACGAGTCACACACACCCAGCCATAGGAATGTTTGTGGGGAGAACAAATGGGGTAAACCTCAGGAAACAAGAACCTGGAGATGTGTTCCCGAAGCTATAAACAATTAGAGGTGCAGGGGTGGGAGGGGTGCCCTTGAAGCCAGGACAATTAGGAGATAAAAGGGTTGGACAGGTGACAAATTAGTGTAGCAATTTTATTTCAGGTAAAGCTGAGGATTTGGGCTTAAGCCTATGGATAAACAATGCTGCCAAGATTTCACCACGGAACTAAGCCTGTCCCAGTTACCGATGGCTCTGCGGTGGACAAAACAGCAGGACTCGGCCTATTTAGCAGACAATATGGCAGAAGATGGAGGGTCGTACTGCGACCCTCTTGGACTCCCAACACTTTTGATTTTGTAGGTGCCTAGCTCTCCTGCCCACCCCCCATCAAATAAAAAACCCTAAAAATACTGTCTCGTGGCTTCACTGATAACAAGGCAAATGTTATCCAAGAAAGTCTACGTCATAATTTTGTGTTGACTTTAAAAGATCAGAAAACACTTTCACGGATCCTCAAAGTCATGTCAGACCCTCAAAAAGCATGTCAGCCCTGTAGAAGGCTGCCAGGTAGAGAAGGCGGGGATCTGGGGAGAAGAGAAGGGTCTCAACTACTTGTGAAATCCTCTCATGAAAACTTGGTAGGCGCTCTAACAAGCACTCTGGAGCCCCATGAAGTATCCAGCCTAGATCAGATTCATAAACCTACAGATTCTTGCTCATTCCAATCTGATTATGGAACCCAGAGAATAGTCTGGAACCCCGGAGTAATGTCTCCATGTTTCCCAATCTCGGCATCTCTTGAAGAGCGCTCACTGACATCGAATGCATTGTTCATGGCAACACCCCTAACACCACCTGCCAAATTCTCAGCATGGGGAGGATAACCCCCACCAGGACAAAGAAACAAGGTACAACCCCACCCACAATTGAGGAGCTCAAGAAATCCTCCATGTTCAAGACGTGATTGTAGGTTTCACATGCTAGCAGTAAGCAGGGTGCCACTGTTGTTACAAGCTTGAACAAAGAGGCCTAGGGCTCGGGAAGGGTGCTGTCCTGTTCAGCCTTCCAGAAGAGCTAGTGTTCTATACGTAGGTATATCTGGTCAACAGAGGAGCACCACCATCCTGTGTACTTGAAACAAGCTTTGAAATCGCCTGGCTTTGGAAACTGTTAACGCATCTCAGCGGGGTTATGCAATGTGCCCCCACACACACGAATTGTGCTCCATTGGTGGCAAATCTGAGCCAACCCAGCCAAGGACTAGAAGTCTCCAAGCTCAGACCCTCACCCTGACATTTAAAAGGTTTCCATAGTTTCTGTTTCACGCACCATGGAAACCTCATGAGTAGATGATCCGAGCACTTAGAAGAAAGTGAGAATCATTCTGTCTCACTGAGCAGTTAAGGGAGCAGGCTGTGTGAAATTATAAGGAATTTCAGAGGTTGTAGGCATGGGCATGCAATACATATAGCTCATTCTTTGAGTGCCTCTGATTCTTTATAAAGTAAGGATGCTATTCCCATTTCAAGGGTTAATAAAGATTAAATGAAGTAGCATAGTGAGACATCTGGCCCCAGAGCCTGGTATATGCTTGAATACTGAACAGAGGTTAGTTTCCGTGCAGGTATAAGTACACACACACACACACACACACACACACACACACACACACACACGTGTGTGTGTGTATATACATTCCATTTTATTCCCTATTCTGCCACGTGCAGGACCCCAGTAGCACACAACTGGAAAGAAAACCAGCAGACCAGAAATTCCTGGCAGGCTCAGGATGATAACAGTAATGAGGACGTCTGTCTGAGGTACCCTCTCTGGGAATCCTGTCCTGTGTCCCTGCCAAAGGCTGCAAAGGCTTGTTTGGCCTGAGCCTGCCTTTTGTAACCCCTGCTCTGGAGGTGGGAGGGGCAGCATGCTCTCCTGACCTCACAGGGTAGGCAAGAAAGTTTTGGGAAGCGTACATGGCCTAGCAATCTACAGTGTTTGCCCTGCTGCATAGAAATAGTGTTTTTTCCTTTGTGCATTCCAATCCCCAAGGAGTTTGTGCTAATACAATGGATAATCTGATGATTAATTACATCGACACCTTCATTGTCCTCTAGATTCCTGTATTCCACTGACATCCACCCTCAGAACTCAGAAAGGCACTTTACGCTATATAGGTCCAAAAAAGAATTTTTTATCCCTTTCCCTTAACCACAGCGCAGTCCACTCACCCCACTCCCAGCTTCCCACCCCAGCACCCGGTACTGCCTCTCCTGGTTGTTTATGTGGAGGCCTCTTGTCTACTTTTTACCCCATTCTTATCTAATCTGTCAACTGATCCAGTTGGATATGTCCCCAAATTTC